>NC_089199.1:20761501-21081931 GCF_963930695.1 Labrus bergylta | reverse complement strand
AGGATAAACCATGCACAGTCCTCTGTACTGACATTGCCTATGTTGCTCTCCTTTGTTGTTTAATGAATAAACAACTTAATTATTGATTATCTCTGAGTTCCTTAATTATTAAAATGTGCCGGTAGTTGAAAGCAGCGCTGGGGTTAATGTAGGTGATAGGGCAGCTTTCAGGAAAAAACATATCTGTCTTAATTGTGATGATCAGTGTTGGTTGTCCAATTATGTGGCTCACGGTGTCAAAAGGTGCAAAACCGAAAGAAAAGTAAAGTAAGAACGTTCACAGAGTGTTTTGTCGGAATATTTGTATAAGTTTATCTAATTGAGGAGTTGAAAATAATGGATTAGAAATGGATCATGAGTAAGGTTGTTGGTTGCAGATTGAGATCAAATGTAAAAACAACACATGATTCTATGATAAATGATTCTATTACAGGATTATGTAATGCCTGATTATGATTGGTTATTTACTCATAGCAACAGCCCACTGTCGCTCAATAGCAGACCCCTCTTACCTTGCCACCTAACATTGATTAAGAAAAGCAGACAGCTGCTAGCGATGGAGCTCTAATCACAGACTGTGGAGGATTCACTGCAATCATATCAATCCACAAGAAGAAGTCAGTAAATTAGACGTAAGTCTGTTTACCGTGGGAAAAGGAAAAATGAGAAGGGTTAAAAGACACACAATAACTCTGTGGTTATGACAGAGAAATCTACAAAACTGAAGATGGTACATGATCACTTTCTGACACATTGCATAGGATGCAGTGGTGTAAAAAAAAGAAAACATCTACAGACAGAAAAAATCAATCAGGCGCTAATTCATGATTCATTCTGTTCACCTGAGCTGAAAAGAAAACATTTTGAAATCAAAAGCATTATTTTCGAATAATCTTTTTGGAGCAAATTAGTGATTTTAGCCATGTAATCGGCGTGGTAATGTAAAGTGATGTTGTTATCGCAGACTGGAGCCCCCATAGGGTGAGTAGGACCCCGCCACGAAGGGGTCTTATCTCACCCTGAATGGATTCCATCGCTATCCATAATCCCTAACATAACAGCAGCAACTAAAGCCCAATTCACACATACGTGCGCGCCGCGGTCCGTCAGCGCCGCGCACTACGTTGTACTTAGCTTCCACTCTAGTCTATCATTGTGTTCACACGGCGCGCGCTGCGGTCCGTCTCCGGCGCGTGCCACCGACGGCACTGCGCTCTGCTCCGTTTCAAATACGCAGCGAGTCTATTTTCGCCGAAGTACGCTGCAGGAACGCGTCAAGCTGGACAGAATATGACAGCCCGGACAGGAAGTCAGACAAGGAAACGCACAGAGCATCCGGTCAATTTAAAAATAAAACACAATATACGGACTCGCGATCGTATTTTTCATCACTTTATCAACACGCACGGAGTATGTGTGAATTGCGGGTAACTATACCATTTATGTGGATTTCAGACCAATAATTACTATTGCTCCTTAAATGCTTTACTTTGTTAACCATCTTAAGGATATTAGCAAAGGTTTGGCCTGTGTTAAATGATCTTACAAGTTTAATATTATGTCAAACACCTGACAGTTGTACCATCTTACCATGAGTTCTCCCTCTTCACCAAACAGGTGCTCATAAATGGAATATAGTGAGACCAAAAAAGCTCCAGTCCACATGGTGAAGGTAACGAAAAGCCTAGCTGCTTTATGAACTGCCAAGAATCACAAGCTAAGACAAGTCTGTGATTTTGTTCAATCATTGTGTTTACACAATGTCATGTTTTCAGATCACCTCTCAGCTTTATGTTTCAAACAGCTTTCACATTTGTATAACTTAAGTTAATAGCATATCTAAAGAAAGTGATAAACTGTCTAGTAAACAAACACAGCTGTAATAAAATGGGATCTTACTGTTGCCAGCCTTCTGGACAGATATCAATAGTGCAAAGGCTTTAAGGTGTCTCCATTGCATTGACTCCATTGCTCAGTTTATAAGGAGAAACACAAATAAAAGCTTTTGAAACACTCACAAGTTCAGAAATTGATCTAACTCTACTATGACGTGAAAAAGACAAAGGGAAACTGTTAAGTCGCTGATGAAACAGTTGATAATGGGGGCTTTAATGTTATAAAAATCTGTCACAGTAGTTTCATACACACAAGTTTTATCAAGTGTTACTTTTTTTCTGTGAAGCAGCCAGGTTTAATGCGCCTTTGCTAATCGGCAATTTTGCAGCATTCAGAGCCAGCAGGCATCTTTTCAATTGCTGGGTAGTTTCCCTTACAAACCTGCCAGTGCTGCTACTCATTGTAATCCGAGTGCCTGAACCTAGAAACATTTTCAACCAAATATTTGTTCTTTTCACATACTATTGCATTCCTGTCACTATATTGAAACAGGCTGAAAGTGTACATGGCAGTTAATGAAATTAGATGTCACAGAGGCAACAACGCATAGTCTCTCTCTTCTGACACCATATAGGAACTGTTGCACATCGAGGTGGATGCAGAGATGGGATTTCAGAGAGCGCAGAACACCAACGAGTAGCACCAACAATAGCAAACAGCTGCCTTTGAATGCTGGATCAGGATGTTAGATTTATCTTGCTCTCAACATGACCTCTTTCGACTTGAAATACACAAGTCCTTTGATTGCCTCAGCCTCCCGGACATGAGCTTTCAATCAGACTCTTTTGAGAGCAATTCCCTGGCTGGGCTTTGTCATCTATATTTCGACAATTGTTTGGAGTCCTGATTTTGAGGAGCACTCAGGGACCGATCACTTTTACCTCCCCTGACCTCATCTCATGTCTCCAGTACAGAGATAAAAAGATATCAAGTTTTCGTCAAACACAGCATGCACACTCAATTATCTTTAAAGGGTGGATATTTTACCAACTCTTTTGTAGCAATGAGACAAAAATCAAATCAAAGAGGAACTAAACTGTGCTTTGATTTTGAAGTGACTCATTCTAAAACGACTTCATTCTTTTATCTCCAGGAGAGACAACAATAACAAGCTTGTAGGCTTTACTTTTTGGCTCATACAGTTTTAACTTTGTCTGACGTCTCAGTGAAAAAGCTCAGCTTGATGATTTATTTCCAGTAATAGACTAAGTTCTTTATGCGCTTTGCAGTGGGAGGACAGTGTAAAAGAAAACAATGAAAAGCTGCAATGAAATATAAACGGAAAGGAGCGTGAAGTCAGCAGAGGCGTGTTTAAGGTAGATAAGGTGAAACCAATTGACGGTTCCTGCTCTTTCCCAGTGGCGAAAGACATTTTATTGGCAAGTCAGTAAGATAGTCTCCCCGGCCCCGAGAATAAGCTGGAGAATTGCAACAGCTGGAGAAAATGCTATTGGTCACAGCAAGTCATTGAAAATGGAAGTCTCCGAGCCGTGAGCTTCTCCCATGAAATCCTGCTTCTCCTCTTTAGAAAGGTGTGGCATATTTCTAATGAGATCCCTCTATCACGCTTCAAGTCAGACTTCAGAAGTAATTAACACATTCGGCAAGACGTGCGGTAGCCTCTATTCAGCCTGCACAAACTTGTCAGGCTGCTCAAACGTGTCAGGATGTGAGTGATCATGATCCCATCGGACAATCTTTGAATGGGAGAAGCCGCACAGTCCAAAACAGATGCACTTTCAATTGTATCTATTTTTTGGGTTCTCATTAAGACCTATGAGAATACGGCTAAAAAACTCAAATACTGCACACAGCATGAGTCACATTTTAGTGGATGTCAAAGACCTCACACCATGCAAGGAAATGTCTTATCGCAGTAGTGTTAGAGGCTACAACAGACAGTTTAGTGAATGGAAATGTGTCACAGCAACCCTCAGCTAGCCCTGGGATGGTGCCCCTGGACACTCAGTTTCTGGCATGCGCTCCTTGATCAGTGGGTTTGGGAGGCCTGGCACATGGTGTGAGGGATTGGCAGTTCACAGCTTGCTTTTAGGAAAGGCTGAATAAA
This sequence comes from Labrus bergylta, assembly GCF_963930695.1. Taxonomy (NCBI): domain Eukaryota; kingdom Metazoa; phylum Chordata; class Actinopteri; order Labriformes; family Labridae; genus Labrus; species Labrus bergylta. The sequence continues at coordinate 21,077,967 of NC_089199.1, read as the reverse complement.
TGATTATAACAGCATGATGGGCAGCTTTATAACACAGACGGGGTCATAGAGGGCTGGCAAGTCACTCCCTGAAAGGAAGAAGAGTGAAAAAAATAATACACTCACATTTCCCACAATGTCTAATTAGAGCTGACAGGGAGTAAATAGCGAGAAAATTGTAATCTGTGACCCAAGAAAAACATAATTTTAGGAATAAAAGTAATTTTGAATTTTTTGCCATATCTCACACTTAAACTTGAGGTGACAACAGAGACACTTGACAATGTCAAACATTTTACTAAGAGCTACAAGAGATTTGCATTACTACCCGTTTAAAAGTGGCACAAGATTAACTTGTCAGATGAACTAATTTTGAATCATTTTATGTGTTCGCCCACAATACTAGTCAAATGATATGCTCAAACTTTAATGCCGTAGCCCCGGCTAATGTTCCTTCTCCTCTGTCTCCTCTGCCCAGAACAAGCGGTGAACAGATAGCATCTCTTAGGAGCAGTGCGCCTTGCAGTATTTTGATGAAGAAAACTGAGATTAAAAAAAGTATGTTAGGCTGTGTCCGGTCTAACAGGCGTATCCAACGGAGCATTGTGTTACCAAATTTAGCACAGGAGTGGGGATGTTAACCTGCTAACACTGCTAACGTTAGCCAAAACATTCTTTAGCCACAGACGACTTTAAATAAATTGAATGAAATTTCCACAGTTTTTCGAGTGTTTTCTTACGTTTAGATTAGTCGGTTAGTATGAATATAAATATGTCATCAACTAGCAAATTCACTTGGGACATCCATAAGAGATACCATAATTAAGTTTGCAGTTAGTGTGTTTTTATAGTTAATATTTTTGTAAAAATGTATCCTGTGACCGCATGTGATGTGACTATAATATTTTGAATTGAAGAATCAAAAAAGGAATCAAAATTCCCCTCTAAAGTTGACCTCAAATCCACAGAGCACTGAAGCATCAGTTAGCTTTTTGTTTTGGTCTTAACACCAAACTGGTTGTATTGTAGAATGGCTCAAAGATCAATCATATTAAAAATGTTATCCTGATGATATGAGCATAGACTGTAAAATATCCATATCGTTGTCTGAAACTTTAAAAGACAGTCCATTTGATGTACACAAGCCATCAATACAAGCATTTGACTCTTCAAAATAGGAAATATCAGAATCCAAGATCGTGTCTTATCTGTGAAAAGATAAAAAGTGAAATCGTAATTGTTGACAAGGCAGGATGAGTTATGTTGTCATTTTTGCTCGATTAATTCCATTAATGGTGAACTGGGTTTTAATAAATATTAGTTATTGAGAAATTGATTAAACATATCAACTTTAATGGCAGCATTTAAGAAATTTAACATAGTTTAGTCTAACATTGGTCCCTTTTTTCCCAGCATAATTCAGAGGACACGTCCCACACTCTGTTGTGTGACTGATTAATATAACCTAATTACTCTGACTAATTAAGCAGTCTGTCGTCAATCTTGCCGTCTTCGACCCTTCTCCCTTTCACTGTCTTTCAAATCCTCTCCAATCAGGCTGACCCTGCCCCCAATCTCCCTGACAGTCTCTCCCCTCTTTAGCATGGAGGGGGGTGACTTCACGATGGTTGTCAGCTGTAACAAAAAGATATACATCCAGGTTTGGATGTAAGAGAGAGTATCCTCGTATTTAATTTTGTACCCTAAATCAGCTCTCGGTGTGTTCATTAATATTGAGTGCTGCTTGCCAGGATCTTATGATTTTCATATAAGCTCATTAGTGACTGCGCCACAGATCATCGGGGTCGGGTTGAGCAATTATTATGCTACTAGTGGAGAAGCCAGCTTATGAGAAATATGTTAATCAATAAGGGCTTTACGCAAACTGGTTCAAGCTCTAAAAGGCTAATTATGTACCAAATTTAGTTATGTTTTACCAGATGAATTAAATCAGGATTGAAAATGTAGATACTCTAAGCCCACCCTGTTTAGCATAACTGGAGGAACTAATATCTGAATGAAGACTTAAGCACAGGGAAGCCGTGAAGTCTCAAATAAAGCCAGCGAGGGAATTTCTATTCCTTTTTCATCCTTTTAGATAACATGACCTGGAGAAGGGTTAAAATGAGGCACAGGAGCAATAAAGAGGACCATGGGAGAATTTCTCCTGGTCGAGCTGTCTGAATGATTAGTGTAGGTTGTCAGGGAAACACTAAAGTTCTGCGTGGAAGTTAAACCTGATTAGAGGGTAAACAATATCATCAGTGATAAGTAGGCCTCCTTCAGGGTGTCACTAATGACCAGAAAATGAATTCATGGTGGTCTCTGCTGTTACGGTGTTGCTCAGGTTAAGGTGTATCTATGAATAGCATTTATTTCGGTATTTCAATTTTAGTTTATTTTTTCCGTGTTTGTAAAGTTTTAAAAAGGGAAAAAAGGGAAGATTATGCAAGATATGCTTAGTTGCAACTTGCATGTAGCAAGTTGATCATGCCGCATTTCTTTAGAGTGTTCTGGCAGATGACACAACTAAGTCAACTTTAAAATAACAGTTTAGCCAAGTGTTGATTCCAATAGTTGTTTTTCAGTACTTCGTTTTAAATCTTTCTGTCTGTTTAATGTGATTGGATGTATTTAAACATTTAATTTAAAGTCCCTCCTTTGAAATATGTCTTACAAACTGCCTATCACTGATCTTGATGGTGCAAGTCTGCCACACTGTTGACATTTTCTTACTAGTATGTTCATAAAAAACGAATCACAATTAGCCAACAGGTCTTCTGCCCAACACAAAAACGTCTTCAACAGTTAGTTGAGCTTTCCAGAATTAACTGATGCGACACACGAGATACACATTGGCAGCTGACATCAGTGCATGTCACACAAGCGGCGACCTCTGGTGTTGAAAAATTAAGCCGATGCGGAAGTGCAAGTCCTGCAGTTTGTGTACACTGTATGCCTGATGCCACATTATTTGCAGATGGGCTGATGTTCATCAACACGATCGATACCAGCGGATAACCATCTGTCAAATCGATACATGCAACCCAGTTTAAAATAACTTTATTGGCTTTAACAGCTGCTCTCCTATGGCTTCTATTAATGAAAAAAAAACAAAGGGTGAAGTCTTATGGATTAACTCATCAACTCCTTGATTGGACAGTTGAGTGCCACGTGGACCCATATGGGAACATCCAATTCTGGTGATGGACTGTGAGTCATACACTTTAATGTGTGGTCGCTATGTTCCACTTATTTTTTAATGAGGAACAGCAAAAATATGTGAAGGACAAAAGCACAGCATGCACAAAACCTTTGTTCTAACAACTTTTCAAATTTGTGATGAACAGGAAAGATCCCTGCACCCTGTGGTGTCATGAATACGAATCAGCAGAGGGATTTGCAGCTTTTAAATTATTACTGCAATAACAACTACTATCATAAAATCCTGTGGCTTGGCAGTTTTGCTTTCCTACCTCAAAGAAAATCCACCAGAGTTTAAAGCAGACCACTGCCCTCCCTTTCACACGGACCAAGACCTTGAAAGGCTAAGTCCCCTTTAGAAAACTTCTACAAGGGTTTGTAGCGACTTTATGAAGGTAGCATGGTTTCAAAAGCTGAACTGAAGCTGGATTCCTTATATAGCAATATGTATAAGCTTTGTTTAAGAACCTAAGGTAAGCATCTTAGCATGTTTGCCTGTCAGCATATGCGCAACGATTATTCCAAATACATCACAGTGAAGAGACGATAAAACTGAGGCTTGTTGTTTTTGTGTTCTGTAATATCAAAGAGAGATGGCTCTTTCATGCTGTGTTTCAGCCTGTCATTCATGACAAATGAGGTCCAGTTTCAGTCCCAAGAAAAAAAAAACCTTTATAATCAATTATTGCTTTGTGAGTATTTTGCGACATAAGGAAAGATGAAAAGTAGTCAGTCACCAGAGTTTGACTTTTGTGCTGATGCTGCAAGATGACTTAACAAAAACTGAACAATTACTGAGTTAGCTAAAGTCTGTACGGTTGAATCAAAGCTATGGACTTCAATCATTCTTACTGTGACATATTGTGTTTGTTTAAGTTTCCAAACATGCAAAAGAATTGAGCCTTTTAGCAGAAATGAGTAGTAATACTGCACACAATAACAATGGAAAGAATTTGAAACTGTGATCTATGCAAGTCCTGAATATGGTCTTCCTTTGGATGAAGGGATACTTCATCCATTTACATTAAGCTTTGTATCATTAGAAACCTGGTAGTATTTTTGAATGGTCGTGCATCCCACCCTCATTTTCCCCTGAGATGGGAAATCTTTGTATTTCTGAGTCTGATAAGGAGCAGTGAGCAAAAATGACGATTTTTGAGTCACTGCAAGCTGTTGCGGTTAGCGGGGTGAAACTACAACGCTAGTTCCTCATATTTTGGATCACTGAAGCTACAGACCAATCACAGATCAGTGGGTGGGAACTCACTCCCAGAATCGAAACTTAACGCCCGCCATATTTCTTGGAAGCTATGCTAACAGGTTCTATGGAGAAAGCTGATAATGGAGAAAAAATATAAATATAGCGGTGAGACGGCTGCTGCCGACAGGCAGGTCTTGTGTCTTGGCTGCTGTGGCCGCTGGCCGCTGCTGGCCGCCGCTGGCCGCCGGGGCCGCCGGTGACTGCTGCCTGCCGCCCGTCGCTGAAGCTGCTGGCCGCCCACTGCAACACAAGACCGGCCTGTCGGCAGCAACCATCTCGCAGCTATATTGCTGGCCGCCGCTGCTGTGCATTCTTGGATTTGGTGTCTTTCATCCACATGAGCCAAAAAGACACTTTCTGCCTTTTCTCGGCCAAGAAGGCACCAACTTCAAAATTTATTTCACATTTCTATATGACCCAATGTCAATACAGATTAATGTTTCAATGGGTGAAGTATCCCTTTAAATATTTTTCTCAGCTTTTGAGTTGATCAAACAGCAGTATATTAACAAGTATTTTACTTTTGGCCACACTTTGGGATTATTTCTCCAAAAAAAGCTAAATAAAATGTGAAGTTTAGTTCATCCACGTTCCTCTCTGGTAAACAGGGTTTATAGGAGCACCGATTAATCAGGCAGCCCATAATATTGGCCGATATTAAACAAGTGACCATCGGTATCGGCTATCTTTATCAAAAATATGCATCGTTATAACTAGATTTATTTACCAGTAGGATTTCATTTAAGTATCGTTCTCTTTCTGGGTGTAAACAGCCGAGTGTACTATATGGATTACAAATATTATCAGGGTCTCATCAGGGTGTCAAGCAGTGATGTGCAGTTACTTTCTGTCACTTGAGTGACCATCTTGTCTACGTTATACTGACTATCTTTCCCACATATGTTTGATAACTGCATTTGAGGAATCAAGTCAATAATGTTTATATTTTCCTCCATATCTATCTCTACAAACAGAACATAGATCTAAGAAAGATATCGGCCGATATCGGATTTTTTCTCTCCTAAAAGTCGGTATCGGCCCCTGAAGGTCCATATCATCTGGGCTATGAAATAGTTATTTTAATAATACTTTGTGGAAGACATGATAATTTAAAGCCAAAGGGTGAAAATGCCACGTCAAGTCACGATTCCATACGATATATTGGGCCTCAGATATATTACCACTAGAACACAATTATGAAATGTTGTCATATATCACCTTCCAGTATTTTTGTAATGAATGCCACATTCTTGATCTCCGTGCAAATAAAATTGACATATTGTGACCTTAGTCAAATCCACAGATGTTGATGCTTTTATCAAAGCCTGCAGAAACGCATGTACATCCTGTGTTGCATCATCTTAAAGGATTATATTCCAGCATGCTACATACTCTGAGACTGAGCTCAGCAGCAGGTCTGGCTGAAGGAGGATATTCAATAGCGGCCAAGCAGCCCCATAGAATGGTAGTTCCTGTGTACTGTAGTTACTAATCCCATTACGCTTCATTCAGCCCTTTGGTTCATATAGCTACACCCACCAGCTCCAGTTGGCAATCTCAAGAGATTGGGCTGAGAGAATTAGAGAGGGGGCACTTAGCTTACTCACTCTCCTCCCTCCATCGTCAAATCCCAGTTCTTTTAAAACACACTGTGGAAAGATCAGATGACATAATGTGAAGACCATGAGAGGGAAAAGCTCCTTTTGACACTGTAAAGGGAAAGAAAACTGGACAAGAGCAGCTTTTGTTTGACGCTTAGGTGTGAAAATGTTGGTGCTGTATACTGCAAGCATTGTTAAAAGGTAGCTAGGTAACGTGTCCTATGTCATAACAATTCCCGTCACACAATTTGACTGGAATGTGAGTCTCTGAAAACGACCGGGTCCTGCTTTTTTCACGGCTTTGACAGTAGCAGCTGCAGGGCAGAAGCATTGATCTGAGGTCTGAATGTTTGAAATGGAAAAGATCAATCAAAAGCACAAGGGTTATCAGATTGTATGAAATCTAATAATATGACTTGCACAAGGAGAGCACTCTGCACCAGTGTAACCATCGATCCCTTTTCTCAACTTGCTGTTTCAATTAGACAGCTCTTATCAATGGCCTGCCTATCTGGAATAATACCAGCCAAAATAGATCAGTATCTTTTATGTGCTGCCAATATTACAAATATGCCCAATATAGTGAACAGAGCCACCTGGGATGTAAATCTTTGAACAATATTGTACTTTGTGTGTTGAAGTGTGGTACAAACAGTTCGCTTGACAGGGTCGAGTCAACATTAATAATGGCGAGTGAAAACGTTGCCATTTTTTTGGTGGTGTCCTGTGCTGTAACATCAAACATTTCTTCTGGTATTCTCAGAATGATAGGATGCCTTACGCATTTTGACAGCGACAACCAAAAGGCTCAGGTTTCAGGCAGATTTATATTCGGGATAGAAATTTATCTTTTTGTTTTGCTGCTTGCTCCTTTCTAGCAAAGGCATCCATTTGTTACGGCAGACGTTTGGAGAACAATTGTCCCTGAAGATTGCGTAATGACATCATCTCTTGTACCATGTTGCCAAACAGTCCACACATCACAGAGTTTTACTAACAGGCATGATGGGGAAAAGAGCCTGGCTACAGATTCCTCTATCGTTTTGTCACTGATTGATATTTGATCCGTCTCCAGAAGCAAATACTGTATTTGCCTTTTGAATTCTGCCATAATAGCTAGGAGTGCAGATAGCCTTATTTCAATCCCCATTTAATGTGACCTTCTTTTTTTCCTTTCATGAAGCAGGAATGAGTCACCAAAAAGGGTGACTAAAAATCCATTACAGAGAAGGCTTTAGGCACGAGCTTAAAGTGAACACATGGCAACACCAGGCCCAAATGAGTCCCAAAATAATGAGTTGACTCGGATTAAGAATAATGTGTAAATGAGTTACTCCTGTGAAAAAAGGAAAACAATTCATTCTGAACACTTTTGATTAAAGACGCATCCCCGATGGCTGTTTTTTTTCTTTCTTTAGTAAAATATGCATTTGCTGACATTTGCCAGATATTAAATGTTACATTTGACTTCGCTAACAATAATAACTCTTCATCTCCTCTCTCTACTTTCATCATTTCGAGTTAATTTTACCCTTCTCACCTCACTAACTTGCTATTATTCCCTTGATCCTCTAAAATAAAGTCGAGAATATCTGTCTCTTTTCATTTAGTTCACTTTCATGGATAATGCCTGGCACTACAACTCCTCTACACCTCCCAATCAGCTTTCCTCACCTCCTGTAGCTACAGCGTGTATCATAGTACGACCAAACATGTAAGAGCGAAGTTATCAGCTCAGAGCCGTCTGGTTAAAATAGACCATGACTATCAGCATTAGAGGGGAAACCAGCTTAACATCGGCCTGTTAGCTGTTCCTGTCTTTCATGTGAGCATGACTGCGGCTTATCAGCCCCCCATGCCGTGTCACCCCTGTGATAAACTGTGACCAAAAAAATACCAGCATTACAGGAAGACACTACAGGAATTTAATGTATTGCCTTGATTCATACTTCATTTGCTCAATTTGATTTAGAGGCCCTCCTGTTTTTAGAGAACGGAGGTAAAGGTTCAAGACTGGAAGGTCGTATTTCATGAAGCGCTTCAATTATAGTTTTAATCGGCTGTGGTTCACTGGGGGAATACAAAGCAACATATGCCTCTTGGCTTGAGTGAATTACAGCAGGAGCCATCTTCATAGTCTGTCGCTGACAATTGATCAAACACCGTTGCCATTTAATAATCTGCTCTATCCTCTTTCTGCGTGTATAAGATTATCTCTGGATGCATGGCTAGTCACGTTCAAAGAAAAGAATAACAATGCCGTCTTTGAGAGGGTTTATTGGTCTATTGTTCAGCTCTTGCGATGTTGATTTCAAGGACAAGGGAGGAAAAATGCTGCCTATCCCTGATTTAACATGTAAGTAGAACAAGAAGCAGCCTGAGTGTTTCTTCTTGTACGTTTTGGGGGTTATTGTCCTGGATGTTGGAGGAGCAACACAGAAAAATACCTCTGAGGAATCAGCATACAATAGTCTGTGCCTGGGGGACTATGACCAGCCCCACTGAGTCTGTAATATACATGTAAGAATGCAACACACCCACACAATCGTTCAGATACTCCTTTTTCCTTGTAGTAACGCTGACATATAAGACCATTGTTTGTCACTGTCATATTTCCCCGAGCTTCAGCTTAGGGGAGCATCCATGTGCAGTCGCCACTCATGCATTTTTCATGAATACCCACTGGAGTTCCTTTGAAAGACGACGTTCTATAGTTGCCATCAGAGTTTGGTTTTTCTGTGCCTGTGATATGTGGCAGAGGGGAGAAAATTGCATTGGCCCCTGATAAAAGCGGCAGAAGATGAATACGCCTGACCAGAGTCGATCCTTTCAAAGTAGGGCAGATTAATTAGAATGACTATGACTAAGTCTCACAATTTATCAGAAAAAAAGAGTAAAAAAATCATCACTGGAGGTTCATGTCCATTGTTAAATACAATCACTCTTCTTCTTTAAGTGGTGTGCTTCACATAATACCCCTGCTGACACTCTGCACTTGTATTATTTCACAGCAGAAGCTATGGTTCAACAAACGCCATCAATTTCTGTATTCCGGAGGTCTGCATGAGACACCCGTTTCACCGCCCCGCCCCTCAGAGGCTTCGTACTGAATGGGACATGGTCAGCACAAGAGAGTGAGGATAACAGAATGGAAGTGCAGTCATTCAAGCACCAAAAGTCCTATCAACAACAGGATGAAAAATACCAATAAAATAGAAAGGGAGAGACAGGAAAGTGTCGATTTTAAATGACAAAAAAACTAATTTTCTGATAAAGACAACAAAAAGGTTGGCAATGAAGCCCCGAAAATAAAGCAAAAAAAGGGGCGCATTGATGCAGAAGTGGAGGAGAGGGATTCATTTTGTCTTAAAATTTAAGAATCCTCCTCCTTCGACTCCCACGGGTTCAGATAGACGCTGTAAGGAGGAGACGCTTAATTAACTTCATCTTGTTCACCTCTGAGCTCAATTTAAAAAAAAAGAAAAGCTCTCCCTGCAAAACGTCAAAAATACAATTATATGCTACACTTATTCCTGACAATTCAATTATCATCAAACATAAAAGTCTTGATTTCACACTCAGAAAATGTTCTACGGCTCCACCGGTTAAGCACTACGTGGTGTACAAAAAAACAGCCAAATTAGGATCTTAAGAGTCATACCCATCAGCAAAATATTTGAAAGAAAGTATCGCTGTGACCTAAAGGCATGTATGTGACTGAGATACTGAATACAGGCTTCTAGGGGCTGTGAGGGACAGGTAGCATTCCAACCTCACATCGTTTTCTTCAAATGTCAGAGGTTGCCAGTGTTAGCAGCGGCTAAAGGAAAATCTCTTTCCTCGGCATCACATCACACAAAGATTTGATTTACTGTTGCATATATCTGCAAAAGAGTGATAAAAAATGTCTCCTTCTAGCTATTGAGGGGTTTCCTTTTCTCGTCTTTTTGGTGGGAAATGAAGAAGAATTTCCCCATCACATAAACCGTGGTTGGTTTGTAAATCATAGGCTCTGTGAAGCTTACATTTCTTACTACGTTGGCATTTAATTTACGCTGACATGGAATTTTCTTCTTTTTGAACGTTTTGCATTAAAGACCCTGTTGGCACATTTGAGAATCAGATACCGATATGGATACCAGACGTTTGTTTGAATAAAGAAAGCATCGTTTACATTAGATGACTTCATAGAAAGTTTAAAATAAAACTGATGTCAATAAAGTCAAACTAAACCTAATTCAAATTACATAAGCCCAGAGAAATAATTCATATTTAACCGCGTGAAATTAAAATGTAATGTTTCATCTCATCATTGGAATACACCATTCAGTTTTAATTGTAAATGGGATACAATCTCTGTGTTTATACAACTTAATACTATTTGTATTTAAATTAACTGCAATCAAGAAACTGGAGAATTTGACCAGAGGTTGACCTGTTAGCAGCAAGTATAAAGAAAAACTAGATAATATAGACCAACAGTCATTAACAAGAAGAAAGTTTGTTCTTCTTCTGAGTGGAAGAATCTTTAATGAACTCTGCCTGTGCTTTAAAGCAGTGGCTCCCAAAGTAGGGGTTGGGACCCCCTTGGGTAAAGAGCTACCAAGTGGTGTGGTCACGAGATGACTTCCTGTGTGTCTGTTTATTAAGTTTGGTCCACTCAGTGCCTAGGTCTGTACATGGAAATGACTTGTATTCATTTTTTACAATAAATAACTATATACAATAGTTCTACGGTTTTTAGGCTGTGTTAATCTTTTGTGTTGTTCTTTTGTGTTACCAGTGTTTGGATAGCCCCATTAGTGAGTGTGCGTGGCAGTATGCTATGTTATATGCCTTAGGAACACACACACACACACACACACACACACACACACACACACACACACATACACACACACACATATACACACACACATATATACACAGCACATATCAGTATTTGGCTTGGGTGCCAAAAGCTCAGTCTTTAGGTATTTGGGATGGGAACCAGAGCGTCGCCGGTTCAAGTTCCAGTGCAAACCAAGTCTAGAAATTGGTCTGGTAGCTGGGAAGAGGGTGCCAGTTCACTTCTGAGCACTGCACAGGTGCCCAAGAGCAAGGCATCATTTTCATTGGTGGAGTGATACACATTCAGAGCATAAGAAAGTATTTACAGCAGCAGGACTCTTTATGAGAGACGGATTGGACTACAAATACTATTAATACTAAATACTACTAATATTGTTTAGTTTTATAAACAATTAAGATAACTCAAGGATAGAAAAGACAAATATAACTGTTAAACTCTTCCGCAGTCTTCTTGACTTGAGGATTGAGGATTTATTGGTGCTCCTAAGCCCTGCTTTATCCCAACACACATTAGACAGAGCAGCTAGCTTTTTCTGGCATTTGTTTGCTTCTTGAATAGACTCATTATTTTGATGACTTATTTGTCATTAGTGGAGACAATGTTTGCTTTCTTTCCTTTTGTCCTACTACTGTTTTCTTTAGTACAGAGGAATGGGTCTGATCCCACAGAGTTCAAGGCTAGTGAGCTCAAGGGAGTGATTATTCTAATTTATAAAAGACAGAAATTAAGAGAAACATGTTTTTTACTTGAAACATGTTTGACTATCTCTGTCACATTATCTTTCCACATCAAAGGTTGTTGCAATGTTTTCAGATTCACTAGTTAAACATTAACTTTCGGGAGAACCATATTACGTAAGAATAGTCATGATCCAATTCTATTGTGATGAAAAGTTATTTATTTAAAGCTGTAAACAACAAAGTATCGATGAAAGGGGAAACTTTTTGTTGCAACACTGAGTAAAAATGTCCATGTGTTGTTTGAACAAATTTAAAAAGCAGCCAACATCACAATGCATTTTCATGAAATGATGTTTTATTTCAAATCTAAACTAAGGCACTGGTTTCTGCTGCATAGTTGCTGTCGGATTTTTAACACAACCAAACCTCTAATTGAAAATGGAAGAGCGGAAAGAAACTGAATGCAGATACAAAGATTGCTTCTTGAATAGAGCATCTCCATGAGTTTACATGTATCCACCTCAACAACAGTATTTCTTTACTTGTTCAAAGCCAGACTAACACCTGTTCCCTGTTGTGCTTCTGTCATGTAATCCTTTCATTCCTTACAGGTTTCAAACAGCTGGTGTAGCATCATCCAAGTGGTTCACAGCCAAACAGTCACACTATCAATACAGGCCTGAGTTTACACCATCAGCTCTTATATTTAGCTCGCTTACAATTTTTTTTTTTTTTTTAGAGTTTCTAGAGTCGTGAACATTTGCACACCTTCATGCCTCATCCCACAGCGCTCTGCCTGAAGCTTTCTTTTTGCCTGCTGTGTAGTGTTTATGTGCTGTAATACACAAAACACAAGCGCTCACACCCTTTAATCAACACCTGGAGAGATGGAGAAAGGCATTTTTTTCAATAAATGTCGACAGCTATTTCATACTCACAACTACATGTAGGCCTACATCAACAACTATGAGACATTTTCTCATGAGTTTATAGGTTGGTTCTGGCCTCATGGCTTCAATGTTATTATTGAAGTTTTGGGCATCATTCCAGAGATTGGGAATGCAGTAACACTAACTTAAAAGAAGTTGGATAATGTAGGAAACACAATCCAACCATATGGCTGTCAGACGAAACTCAAAGGTTGGCTACTACTGTGGCACAGACAACCAAGGTGAAAAATGAAATTGCTTTAATGTTTTTAGCGTTTAAAGATCGAGTCAGCTGATTTTTCCCCAAAAAAATAAATATAGATTTAACAGAAAGTTAATATCCAACCCTGCCAGATGGTGAAAGCTTCTTGTTTTAAAGGTACAGCCTCCATGCTGGAGATGAGATAATCTGGGTTTTACTTTCTCAGTAGTACTGACCAATCTAAGTGTGTGTTTGGGTTACTCCTCGACATCAATCTAAGGTGTGTTTTCTGGAAGTGAGTGGGGTCGGTTTAATATAAGACAATAAAGGGAGTACCTCAATCAGTTTAATCAACATTGACCCATTCCATCTTGTTCCCAGTCAGAGAGGCCATTATTTTATTTTTTGTGACACTGAAAAATGAAAACAATCTTCAGTGTTCATTTTTTTGTGCAGAGGTCAGCACTTTATTTTCCATCACAGCTCTTTGTATAATGGTATTTGAAGCTATTAATTTTTCCCACCAGCCTGAACACTTTAGTGCCAACGGAGGAGAAGAAAACTGCGGGGTGCTCCCATCATCCTGCCCACCAGTAGAGACTGTGTTCTGTGGGTTTGATGGATGTGATTTGATGTTTTATTTTGTGGTGCACCCGCAGAGTCACACTTGGATATATGCCAAACTGTTCTTCAGTAATTAATACCACAAGTCTTTTATCCTGCTTTCATCTGATTAGAAAATATGCTCCCTCCCTTGGTGAGACAGACATTGTTGTCTTGTGCAATTAAGACCGGACCAGCCTCTATTTTCCATCTCACCACTCAAGTCTGAACAACACAAGACACTCAAAAGGGTTTGAAACACATAATGGTCAGACTCCCCAACACAGGCGTGCCCTTGTTCTTAGGTTACTGTGGCCTCCCCTGATGAGCCTCCCTCGTCCACTATCATCCATCTTGAAAGGACAGTCTGGTCAAGGTTGAGGTCCCAGTTATGACACATTTCTAACAGCTCTTATTATGGTGTTCACTATGTTTTCAGGGTTTTGAGGGGATTTTTTTTTTTTTCGTGGTCTTTGAAATCCTTTTACTCTAATCTTTCTTGTGATAAAACACGTTCAACTATAAGATCAAAAACATCTCATATTACGCCAGACAGCATGCTGACGCTCAGCAAAATGGTGATTTTAATTATTCTAATAAGAATTAGTTCAGTTGATGTCAGCTGAAATGTGCAGCTCTCCACAAGCATCGGAGTATGATTAGATAAGTCTTCAAAAAAGAACTTAGGGCTGCATAACCAAGAAATATTACATTTTCATTTTTTTTCATATTTTCTGTTGACTCAACAGTCAACTGTTAACTTACACTGTCAAAGTAAAGCAATAATCTTAAGTATGTCTAATGTGAAAAATGAATAGAGATATTTGTGTTTCATTCAAAATAAACGGATATTGAAGTATATTTTTTAGTAATAGGACAGTTTAGACCTGAACCCTGTAATATGTTACATTATATTACAGATATGCATTTTCTTTTGATGTCCCAAATTCGTGGAACGCCCCCCAACAAACTCTAAGGATCGGAGTTCTTCCCTCTCTTCCAGAGTTTAGGAATTAGATTTCGAGCCACTTTGTTTCAAATTGTAACTGTTTTAATTGGTCTCAGTGGTTTTTGAATGTTTGTTGTGTCTTTGCTTGTTTTACTGACAGCATTGGAAATGAGGGAAACCTCAGTGTCCTTTCGAGAATAAATAAAATCGAATCGAATTGAATGTCTGAAGCTAAGTGTTTTGGTGACTTTCTCCACTCCTGAGCTAACGTACACCTAGCTGGATGCCATGTGTTTCAGCTCTGTCCTTGAAGACTCATGGACACCAACCATCAACAACGACTCAATAACTGAATGTAAACAACATTTTCTAAAGAATTTACTACAAAACAAGGTTGAAGACATGAAAAGGGCCTGATGCTTAACACTTAAAAAACCTTTTGTTTTGGTCAAGTTGCACATCTGTTCTGATGTCATCCTAAAAGAAGACTTAAACCTAGACCCTGGTTTGTGTCTTGAATGCGCTCCAACAACATTTTATTATTTTTATTTACCACAGATATTTAAACACAAGCCATTGTCAAATATGGCTACACACCTTTGTGATTACTTGATTCTGATTGGTCAATATCTGCTTTAACACTGCTATTGAAGCAGTGCTAATTCTAACTGATCACTAGACCGGGATAAATCACATCAATAGGCTGAAAGCAGCCAGTAAAAAAATAGTTTTACCTAATTGTTGATTGGATTAGTAAGAAGCTGTGTTTTAAGCTGGATAAAAAACAGCTGGTGGGTCATCATATCAGAATAAAAACATTGAAAGGACAAAGCAGAGCCCAGTTATCATTTACACTACTAAAGAAAAAGCAATCGTTAAATGTGTTATACATGAAAAGATAGTAAGGCAAGGCAAGTTTATTTATATAGCACATTTCAACAACAAGGCAATTCAAAGTGCTTCAGTAAACAAGTAACGTTTGTTATTAATGAAAAACCTTTTTAAATCCCTAACAGCCATATAAACAACAGAAGTGATCATTTCAAACTTTACCAAACCAAGTTTGGAGCATTCAAGTTTTGTCATCAATCTGTTGGCTGTCCTGTTTCTCACACTCTGGTAGGTTGAGTTTTTCTTTAATTAAAAATGAGGCGAGAGCAGCAACAGTCTACAGCTGTTTAATCAGATTGAGCTGAGGCCGAGCTGTCACAGCAGGCTGGACTGTCGCTGGTCCTGTTCTCTGTCTAGTCCAATAGTCTATATGTATTTACATGACGTAGCACGACACCACATCTCACAGAGTGACAGCAGAGCTGTGACAGTCGCCTTGGTTGAGACAGCGAGAAAAGCAGCAAGGGATGATGGGGAAACAGCTTGTTGGAAATAAGTTGATTCTGTTCAAAGATGACAGCTACACTCACTTTTTTTCAGTCAAGGTTCAGTCTATTTCCACGACAATGAAAAAAGGATTAAAATGTGCCTTGCCATGCTGATGCCGTTTGACAAACTTTTGCTGTGCCAATGAATTTCA
Source organism: Labrus bergylta (assembly GCF_963930695.1). Classification (NCBI taxonomy): domain Eukaryota; kingdom Metazoa; phylum Chordata; class Actinopteri; order Labriformes; family Labridae; genus Labrus; species Labrus bergylta. Next base: position 21,062,176 of record NC_089199.1, on the reverse strand, counting down.
ACACCTTGTAGAAAATGTGACAGTCAAGTTGGAACCAATGCGCTTTTTTTATGAAGAATTGTAAAGCAATTTAGTCATTCTGAGAGCTAATGAATTAAGCAACCTATAAAGTTCCCTATGGAGACCTAGGATTTACTATTTATATTGCCTTTACTTTTCTTAAAGATAGGCTCAATAACAAATCAGGAGATGATCAATATCCAGATTGTCTAATGTTAGTTTGTTAGTATTGTTATGAGGAGTGTGTGATATCATCTATGATAATATCTTAATTGAGGTTTTAAAGATGTGGAAATTACAATATCAAGTATGACATTTATTTTGCAAAAAAAGAACAATCAAAGACACACCTTGAGAACCCACACACATCCACTGCATGATCAAGCCCAGTAGGAAAGACTTCTGCTCATGCACATTGAGAACACAACCACTACCAGAATCGGACGTGGCTCATTCTCACCAGCAAGGAGGAATGGATGAATGTTGCTCAAAAGATGTGAATCTGCAGACTTTGTCGGGAAAGCGCTCTCCATAAAAGACAGCTCGTCAATTCCTTGTATCACTACCTGAGAATCAACCACCGCAAAGAATATGAAGAACGGGAAAAAGCTTCAGGAGTGAGCGGGCGACCAAGACCAACCAGCTTAAGTCCCAGCAAAACAAAAACACAATGTTTGCAGCTACTCTGGAAAAGGCTGACTTGATGACAAGATGGGCAACAGATGGCAAGAAATAAAAAACGCTGTCACCAATGATATTGCAAAGGATATAGTGCCAAATCAAGAGGTCAAGAGAGATAGTTTGAAAATACTACTTTGGACCCAAAATAAACCCTGCCTAGTTTAAAAAGCTCTCATAATAGTTTTTGTTGGTCTTTGTGCAATATTTCACCCAGTAAATCCTGTAGGCTACTTTCAAATTGTTTACTCATACTTGCAGTGTTGGAGATCAATACCTGCTCAGGTGATCTCAGTGATGATTGTGTATTGTATTTACATGAATGACTGAGATTTAACTTAACAGCTAAGAACTGTTAACATGACTTTTACAACTGCTTCATCTGGTACAAATGTTGATGTACCCTAAACATCAATCCTTCAGTCATGCACTTCTCACATCACTGACTCTCCGGATTTCCAAAGATTTTGGTTTCTCTGATATGAAGAAAATCGTTTGTAAAATGTTTCTCAATCTGTTTCCTTTTTCCTGTTGTGACCACTTGAGCCAGGTCCTAACAATTTGATCTTATAAGCTTGTCTGAGAATAAGCTTAGCCCTGAACACAACTTTTTTTTTTAAGTCTATTGTTTCCTGTCACCTTGAATATAATCCTTTCCAGAAACTGATTCTGGTCAAAGAGAATTCTTCAGTTTTCTTTTAAACTTCTGTCTGCCCTGTGCAGTGAGTGAAACCTAAGTGAAGAAACTACAGAATTTGACCTTATATATCTTGAGTAATGACATATAAACTGCTATGTCATGAAGACCCAAGTAGCTGATATGAGGGCTTTTGCAATGGTAATTAATTCATGAAAAATATTCCATCTATTTTTTTCCCATTATTTTTATCAGCACCTGGTTGTAATGCAGTACTTCTGCCAGAAGTTGGCAGTAGCTAACTGAAAGCTGTTTGCTAACGACCATTTAATAACTGAAGAAGTAGTTAGTTAGTTTTTAAGTACCAATCTATTATACTTGTTGTTTGAAACGAAAATATCATTTCAAACGTTAAAATAACCACAATCTGATGCTAAATCTGCCAGCCATTTAATGGCTGTTTCCATAATGCGTTATCACAATATTCTTGAAATGCACATTCCTTATAAATACTTGTGTAACCCTTACCGTATCTTTTACGGCCTACTAATCATCATCCAAGTGCAAGACAAAAAGAATATCCTACATCAAGATTCACATGACGTCATCTTTTGAGTGCATCAAAGCAGCCTAAATCGAAATCAAATGGTGAGAAACCGCAGGGTTCCCACCCTTCATGCTCCCAGCCATATAGGACAGATGTTGCCTCTCCTGAAGCGTGGGACAAGATGAGAATTGATCAGACAGACACGCTATGTGACTATTTAACATTCTCCAGCAGTCTGAATTCCTCTAATTGCTTCATTGATACTGTTCACTCACACAGAACGAGAGCCTGGCATTTAACGTCAACAGAGAAAGCAAGTGGAGCTCAATGGACTTTTATTTTTAAAAAAGAGACATCGAAATCTACCCTGTATCTCTTATTTAAGACAGAGAGGGGGGATATTTGTTTATACATCTAATGTGCGATAAGTAACGGAAAATATGTCAAACTCAGTATTAGGAAATGATTGATTAAGATATCAGCAGGACAGGACAGCTGAAGATTGATAGGAAATGCTGGGAGGAGAGAGTGGGGGATGATATGTAACAAAGGGTCGAGGTTAGTTACGAATCCACAGCCGCCGCGACGAGGATCACTGCCTCACCACATGGGCGAAACATCACTGCTAGGCCATCCAGCGCCTCAGCAGCCGTCATCTGAAGACAAAATGGCCTCTGGGAACAACCTCCTAATTTCCAGGGCTGCCGGTGTAGCCAGTGGCTAGCAAAAAAACAAAGTAGTTCCAGGGAACACTTTCTTTTCCATAAGCTGCTTTTTTTTGACTACCAACAGTCTGACTACCAACTTGACGTTCGAGCTTGGAATTGGACTTGAGAGACCACATTAAAGAGCAGATTGTCAGATACCTGTTGGTTGTTGTTATATTAATCGAAGCTTTAATGTTATCGGATGAGCGTCTATGGGTTCTAGTATTATAGTGTATTCCAATACTCCAGTGGGTTCCGGTTATTGTTCCTCCAACTCAGCTCGCCCGCAGCCCACTGAGCAAACGAAGAACAGCAGCATTTGAACCACTGACAAGGTTGGGTCTGTTGCAGTCAAGGTAAAAGGGCCACAATGAAGGCCTGTCGTGATCCCGGCTAGACTTTTTTTTTTTTTAGATAGAACTTCTGCCACCAGCTTCAAGATGAAACAACAACATCGCTTCATTTAGTGTTTATGCACTTTATATAGAACAGTCAGGTGGAAAAAATGATTTCCCAACATAAACATGCTGTTTAATGAAGGCTTTAGTGACAGAAGTACAGAGCATTTTGACGAATAAGACTTCAAGAATCAATTGAGTTGTCTGCCAAAATGTGTTTTCAGAAGTCTGATTATGGCCATATTGACTTTAATGGAAGAGAAGAATTTAAACCAGGGTCAGCTGATTTCTTAAGTCTCTTGAAACGAGTGTTCAAAATGCAAAAAGTATAGAAATAATGTGTAAAGGAAAACTACACAATGCACTTTAATTCCACACCTTAGTATTGTGGATGTAGACCTAGTAACTGCAAACTTGGTCGCAAATATGTATTACAATACAATTTTATATCTCACCAAATATTCCGAAGAGAGAAAAATCAAACTTCCTTACAGCTCTCTGTGGAGAAAGTGTTTTCTGTTAGTGTTTCTTTAAAAACCATAACTTTTTGGGGCGCTGGTGGCGCAGCAGTTGGTGCGTGCGCCCCATATATGGAGGCTGTCGTCTCAAGCGGGCGGCCTGGGTTCGCATCCCACCCGTGGCCTCCTTCCCGCATGTCGCTCCCCACTCTCTCTCCCTGTTTTCCGACTCTGTCCACTGTCCTATATCTCCATTAAAGGCATAAAAAGCCCAAAAATAAATCTTTAAAAAAATAAAAAAACCTTAACTTTTTACAGTCTTTGTATTTCTATATTCCACCTCCGGCTTGAAAACCATTTACAAATTATTCCATTATTAACACAAAGTGTGTCACAGAGCTGTCTCTCGGTAGGCTCCCCCATGTGTGTTATGTCAGCTGAGCCTGGCCAGCCTTGGCTGTGGCCTGTATTCTCTGCGTGCAGCATCTGGGCCAGAGGCAGTTTCCATGGGAGGATGATTTTCTCGATCTCTTCATCATCTAGAGTGTGGTAGACATGTGTGTAATGGTCTCTCTCATGCCTCACTGCAGACTGTCTTCAGTCTGCGAAAACTACATTGAGAATTAGATAGCGGCGGGTTGACAAACGCTCTTCCACAATTCCCGACAGGTCCGGTGGCCTTTTCACAAACAGACGTCCAGACTGCACACACAGGTCGGAAGCACTTAAGCACAGACACAAGCACCCTCATGCCCACATCTCTGATATGTGCACATCGGACACACACACACACTAGTGCACCGGCAGACAGGGAAAACACACCAGCTCAGTTTGTTTGCAGTCTCTCTGCTCTGTTTGGCATTTGTCGACTTCACTGTCAGACTGACAATCACTATAGGTCAAACCAAATTGCCTGTTGTCCAAGGTGTCTCGAAAGTAAACTTGCCTAAATAATTACTCACTCAACCGTGCAGAAGCAGCCTCAGGAGAAACACTGGCGCTTTTTTGATGTCAAGATAGGTTATGATATGTCCTGTTTCATGAACCAGATGTCACTGAGGAGAGAGGGGGGGGGAAAAAAAGAAAAGTGCCATAACAGGATTTAACTTTTCTCTTCACCCTGGTCAATCTGACATTAGAGCATCTTGACAATCGATCTGTGCTGCTCGGCCGTGCAGCTTGATAAGAAGTGCTCAGACTTCCCGTAGACAGCTGATTATGTTTCGTGGGCACAGCCTGGCCTTTTTCCCCTCTGACAGCAGTCTATTACAGCAGTGATCAGTAAGCAGCTGTAATCACCTGTATGGCTGTTGTGGGGATGATAAGGATGAAAAGAGCACAGCTAAGCCACCAAAGACCGACCCCGGCCATCAAAGATCGATGCATCGCCTTGTCCAATAATAAACCGCATCAACCTTTCGTCTGTCAACAGATATATTAGGACACGGTGTGATACGGACCTTTCATGATGAATTGACATTTTCAATCAGCAGCCCGGCTACATCCGCACATGCAGACATCCGCAGCATTAAATACCATGTGTTTACCATGATGAGGTATGATGAAACACACTGTATCTGTGCCTTTTTTGATTTTTCAGTAAGACTTGGACCAACCTTATGATGCAATCACATAGCTCACTGATCTGTAAATCTGGCCATGAAAATATTTAATCAAGCTTGTGTAGCTCAATATGAAATCAATACACTTCCATTTGTTCACAGCCCGATTAGCACATGCCAAAGATCACCATGGCTACAGGCAGGGTATCCACGCTCTGTGAATGCTATTTGCCATCTAGTGTCACTACTCAGTTGAAAATAGCCTTATGAATGTAAATCAGGCTGCAACCTACTACTACTTTAGTCACAAAATAATCTGAGAACATTTTCTGCTTCAATGGAAAAAATCCCTTTTTTTCCATATTATGTCAGATAATAGTGTAAAAAATGCACTTTGCTGTCTACACCCAAATACAGTCAGCATACTGTTGAATAATCACTTTTTATCTATGCTGGAACCAGAGAATGATGGACACTTTTGCTTGTGTAAAAGAAATTGATGATACATTATTTATAAAAAAAACCTCCCTAAAGTATCATATAGTTAGTTTACAACAAACCACAAGGAAAGTACCAAGAGAAGTTCAGACAGTCTCAGTAGAATCATGTCGAATCAGAAGTACTTGGCTCCAAGTGAACGCATCTTTTTGTTGTGTAAAGCATTTACTGCAATATTAAATGTGAAATATTCCCCCTCGGTAAGCTGCTACATTGTTAGATATCAATAATGTATAATGTTTGGAGTATTTTGTGACAAAGTGTTGATATTTATGTATATGTATGGTCAGCGCAGCTTGCTTTGGGTTTTTCCACCTCATTTCCTCCAACAACTTTTAAAACAGTGGAAAGGAAATAAAGTGGCTTCTCAGTGTTTGGTACAAGTACAACAGATAGAGAGAAAAACAAAGTGAGAGAGATGGTGTGTTTTGTTTACTGTAGCTTTAAAGAAAATGCTGTAGGATGGTGTCCTGGTTGGTCGATCAGCACAGCCTGTGGAAATCTTCTATGATTTTTATTTTATGCAAAATACACTTACCATACCATGTTTTTCTCACACTTATATGTCTTTAGCTAGTCGACAAAGACCCTAATCATAAGAAAAGTCCATCCAAACTCTGTCTTTTGCCTGCACCACTTATCAGAAAATGTGTGCTCAAACAGGCCGTTTGGAGATTTACCCCTCTGTGACATCACAAAGGTCAGCAACCCCTCCCCCGCTAGGTGTTTGTTCTGTCCTCTGAGTCTACCTTCTCACCATAAACAATTGTGCATTGCGCAAGAAAGCCCAAGCCAACTAAGCCCATCCAGAGGGGCGTGGTTAAAGGCAGCTCATTTGCATTTAAAGCTACAGACACAGAATCTTTTTTTTTTATCATTTGGTAAAAAAAAAAAAAAAAAAATGTGACTTAATGATTTATCTATTCTTAATCTTTTGCGGATAAAGATTCTGCAATGGGATGATTGGTGAATGGTGTAACGGTCCTAGCCTTGTGGAATCAGATTCCAATAAATATTATTAAGCACGTGTACGTCAAACAATCAAATTAATGTTGAAACTCAACCGTTTAACTGTTGAATATGAATATAGGAGACAGCTCAGACCTGAATCCTGCTCGGAAGTTGATTGTTATCACAGGTAACAAATCACAAATGCTAACATGGTGATTTGTTTTACTCAATGAACTTGACAGTGACAATTAATGCAGAAATGTTTATTTTCTTCTTTCTTTGGCTCTCTCATTGAAGCTTTCTAGTCATCAAAAACAGAATGATATGTCTTTGAGGTTTTAAAAACTTCACAGCTCGTATTTACTATTAATAATCAATCAATGCTTTTCTATACTGGTGAGAAGGAGGTGAAGAAGTGAGAATAATTCACACACACAAACACACCTATTGACCGTCTCCAAACTGACCTGACCTACATGTGTGTGGACAGTGGGAGGAAAATGGAGCATAATGCGGAGGCCGATACCAGCAGGAGGTAACATGTGTGCAGAAACACAGTTGTTGCTCTGGAAAATTGAAGAGATTCTCATATCTAGTCAGTTGTGTTTTGTACGACATATCCGAAACAGTCATAGCACATATCACAGATAACTTAAAACCAGCACACTCATTGGTATTCAAAACTTCCATCATTTCCAGCAGTGCCGCCTTATCTCTGATCCGCCAAGCACTCACAGTCATGACCTTAGACCATCCACACTTTCAGTGCTAGTATATCTACTCCAACCCCTCTTCCTTCTGCAGCAATGTGCAAAAAAAAAGGCACAGAAGGAAATGTTCAGCAAGAGCTTTATTAATGCAGCATGCTAGATTTAAAAGATTAACCTCCTCCTGAAATATAGGAGCTCCAGTCAGATGCGTGCAAAAGTGCGATCCATATTTGTGCATCTGTTGTGTAATTGAGTCCCAGTGAAATCCTGTGTTCATGTATAAATCGTACATTGTGCTATGTTTTCACATACTATACCACTGACCTGTAATTAAATACATCCCTCCACATTCAAATTTCCATCCATTCAATGATTCTTCCTTTTTTTCATAAATGTAAGTCTTTAACGTTAAACAAAAGTAAGGGCTCAAAGAGAAACAACAAACATGAAGTAAATCAATTCATGAAAAGAGGCCAAAGAAACAGTGCAGTTGATCAGTACAGTGTTTGTATTTTTTTTTCACATCATTTTCATTATTTAACTGAATTTAAATTATTGATGAAAACAGTTCTATTTTTGTCACTTTTCTGGTAACCTTGGGAAATATTTTTGTAGTATTATTGAGCCTCCATACAAGAAAGAAACTTACATATGCTGTTTTTTAAAGAAAATGATTCCCAAATATGCAGTGTAGCAGTGCTTGTCATTCAAACGGGCAGCTGCTGAGCAGGATCAACTGGATTGCAATAGGTGCAGTTCTTTCTGATGTGAGTTTTCAGCATTTTGAGATCCTCGTTTCCAACATATCAGAAGATGATTATTGATTGAACATATTCAGTGTCTTTCTCTGAAATCTTTGAAAAAAAATTCTGCTAAGGACACTTTGTATCCTGATCAGGAGTGGAACACCTTTTGTTAAGAGTGCCTTTGATTGCAGTAGCTAAAACTACCTAAGAAATTACCCAGCATTTCAACATGGGTAAGAATTCACTATTAATTTTCAAATTATCTGTACAATAGATGATCAGCAGGGGGTGTTTTCATATTATTTCCTTGTCCTTGTTTATGCCCTGTGGCGCTCTCAGTGAAATAAACAATAGATAATCATGCCACCAAACATCTTGAGAAATAGAGAGTATAAGTAGTCTGGTTTCCAGACCAAAGATTGAGAGATTTTTAATAAAGGTAAGGCTTTAACTGCTTTTCAAAAATGTGAACTGACTGTTTTAACATCACCCTAACTTTTGTGCAGTCCCATTTTAAGCATGCTGATCAGAAACTCAAATGACTTATGATAGGGGACACTAACTATTCAGACCAACATCAATGTTTGGACCAGGCTATAAACATGTTCATTTCTGCTGTAAAAAGAGACATTTTTGAATGGAGTTTATGTACATGTCTTCCGGATCTCTAGGAGCCAGCCTCAAGCAGACATCCGAGCAACTGCAGTTTCTTGCACTTGCACATTGGCTTCATTTTTCAACACTGGACATTGCCGTGTCATCGTTACTCAAAATTGATCGCAGAACCTTGTTTTGTAGATATTCATCAGCATGTGTCTGCTGCTCTCGCTCCCCCTTGTTCTAATCAGAAACTTGAATATCCTCACGAGTGACCTTTAAAAGCTGTCTTCCTAAATACATACCAAGTCAAATATAGATTTATTTATCCTTTGACTTATACATTATTATATAATTATGATCAACTTCAATATGATTGATTCTCTGTTTTTTGATAGATTTTTTTTACTTCTATGAGTCATGCAAAACAAATATTTGTGTTTTTCCAAAAACAAAAAAATCGATTTCTAGAATTTGTCTAGTCTAGGATATATGACGTTTGTACTTATTTTTGTTCGGATATCATCATGACTTCCCATTATTTATCCAGGATAATTGTGACTGATGTTTTCATTTCATCCTGTACCTTCACACCACGAGCACTGTCATATTGAATTAAAATAAACACTGACAGATTATGCAGCATAAAAGTGTTTTATCTGTTGACAGCACAGTGAATGACGACGACATAGAGGCCGTTTTTGTTTTCATATTGAAACAGAAACATGTGTCGATTTGGTTAGAGGGATTTTCATTTAACTGAACAAATGTACACAGTGAAATATGGGAACTGATCGTCTGAAGAAACACATGCACATATGTGTTCAAACCCACCAACCCACACTCATACAGAGAAACACAAGTGTCTCTGGCGTGTGAAGAAAACTGACCGATGGTAGAGAGTCTGGATCTGGTTTCTGGATGGACGTTTTTCAAACTCTTTAAAAAAGCAAATGTTGCTACGTCTCATTTGCGAGGAGAATAACTCGCCTTTATTCGGCAACATGAGATCACAACAAAGGCTAAATGTAATCAGACGGTAAAACAATATAATTACACAGGAGTACACAACATGATGCGTGCAGGAGTCCTATAGAGGAGGCCGACACCTGCCACCAGTAATTTGTCGCTTTAAGGCAAGCACAAGAAGAATAGTGAGGAGAAAGTAAGCACCTATCAGGACTGGTTACAGAGATGGTATCAGGAATCGTTCCAAATTTAAGAATAATTAAAATCACTTCCAATCTTTCACCTTTGTGAAGCTTCAGAGACGTTTGTCAAATATTGTTCCAGTTGTTATTATCAAGTGTCAGTCTTGTGACCTGTGTTGGAACGTTATCTTTTTTTAGACAAATGAGTCACCATGAATCAACACTAAGTCATCCAGCAGTAAAATAACAAGCCACTAATAACAATAAGTGGGAAAACCAAGCCATAGTTAAGAGAGTGTGCTATTTTCCTGATTGCAAAGACAGCGCTTGGATTGTACTTCAGCTGTTCAGTCATTACGTCAGAGCCGAGGGGCTCGAACATTTCATTTCTTTATTATTCAAAAAGGCTGAATCTGAAGAGCATTTTGTGACATACTGTACATCCTTCATAAAAAATACAACAAACCACAGATATGTATATACTTATTAAGTCAGTGGACCCCTGATCTGTATAAAATAACATTTGGGCCTTTAACATGCTTGTGAGTATTTGAGACCATTTAGAAAGAAGAGTATTTGTGTGATCAGGCACTAATGTTGGACAAGAAGGCCCATCTCACATTAATTCTTTGATTTATGTATTATAAATGGATGATCAAGGGTCATCAGGGGAAAGGGGGAAAGCAAACTTGGATATAGTTTTCTTATATCAATTGTCACACACTGTCAGCTGGTCATGTGACAACAAAGAAAAGTAAGGAATTCAAGAGGTGCAGCTTCATTCAGAGCAAAGTAAGAGCCAAATAATTAAAATGATTGGAAATGTTAAATGGAATTTGCCAAAAAAAAAAAAAAAAAAAATTAAATTGATTACACTTTTTTTGTTGTTGGGTCCTGTTGCCTTTCTGTGATATGACAGTGGATAGAGCAGCAAATCAGGAGAGAGCGGGGAATGAGACATGCAGGAAAGGAGAAACAGAAACCGCCTTGAGGACTACAGCATTCGTACATAAAGCTCGACCTAACCACTAGGCCATATGCGCCCTGCCTTTCTCAAACTTTTAGTAAAGCAAACACATAAGTAACTGATTTCATGACAGGCTGTGGTTTATATTAAACAGCAAACCTCCGGGCAGAAACATCACTTGAAACTGCATTTTTGTGAAATGACTGACATCCTTTCTGTCCGCTTGAGATTAATCCAATAACTCAATACATAAAACCACGATTATAAAACAATTTTTACTTGGTCAGGAGTAAAAGCTATGTGCTGCTGGTGACAAAGGGTCAAAAGAAAGACTTTACGCCTTTTTAAAGGGGACACAAGGCAAACTGATTGGGAACAACTGGCTTAAAATCATGGGCATGAATCGACAGTGAGCGTCAATAATCTGCCCCACACCTTCACAGGCCTTTACTCCCTGCAGAAAAAAATGACCCAGCTGCATATCCAGCCAATCGGAGCCAGTCTTTGAAAGGTTGACATTTTGGGAGGTCTGATTCAGGATTTTGGGCAAATCAGGGGGAGAAAAAGAAACTAACTATTTTTCACACAAAAAAAGCCCCTCTTGTGTTTTGAGGAAGATGGAGGGTTGCTCTGTAGGAGCAGGGAGTGTGTGCATGAGCAGAGTGAAATGATGTGGATGATGCTGAAGCCCCTCTGGTGGTCAAAGAACAACAGGTTGGCAGGTCTGCTTCTTTCTGACGGATGAAAACCAAAACTGTTTAGCAGATGAATGCTATCATTGTCTACTGAATATCATAGGCGATAGAAGGAGAGTGTTGGCTTAATAGCTGCAAAATCAGACAGTCAGCATTTTGTTAATGGAGCCGTTGGCGGAGGGCAGAAGAGGTTGGTGAAAAAAAAACACGGCATAGGAAAAGACAGAAAATGGAAAAATATCACCTCCATGAACTGAGCAGGATTATTATCTGTAGCTCACACAATGACTTACTGTACTCTGGCCAAAATGGCTCTCATTTCAAAATTACAAAGTTACAATGCTCTCTACTATCCATCCATTTGTGCTGCAGCTTCCTCTTTTTAAAGCAATAATGATACAGTGGAGCTTCTTTCCAATAAAGAATGTATTATATCCTCATTGTATGTGTGCCTATATTAAAAAACCTAAAAGAAAATCTCACAACAATTGCTCCTTTTTCAGAATATGACGCTTTAAACAGAACTTTTGTCACTGCTATACATCTATCTGTTTCAGCATCAAATTGCATAAAGCACAGGGATAATGCCAAATCGCTCCGGCTAACAATTCAAACTCAACTTTTAACATCTCACAAGATGGAACTATGTGTTCAGCAGAAGGGAAACTGTCTTTGCAGGCCTCAACGTGGGGCAGTCAGTGTTAACTATCATATTGTCACTGGCTCACTGAATAAATGGGCTTGGTTGAGGCGAGATGCGTCGATGGGCTGATACTAGTTTATCTTGATTTAGCTGTCATTCCCCCAAATGAGCTGCTAAATCAAAGGTGACACGGAGCCGTCATTCTACTGTGCCTCTGCGGGGTTTATAGGAGGAAAAGAACCATCAGAACACGGCCAGATGAAGCGTGAAATTTCATGACATAAACCTGTTTTTTTCTTGTTTTAAAAGATTCACTATACGAGTGTTTAATGAAAAGAAAAGTTACGGAAATTGGAGGATTGACTATCACACTACAAACTATATGGTCGCCATATTGTGCTATTTATCAGGCTGATGCAGACCCATTAAAAATGTGGGTGACCACAATGATGAAATGCAATAAACAGGGAAACAATTTTCGACCAAGAAGTGATGAAACTGGGAGTAAAAAATAATGAAGCGTCATATAAGATAAGTCATGCTGGATTTCAAGGACTGCCAAACTTCCTTTTATACACTCAGAAAAACATGGACAGGAATAAAACTGTGAAGCAGGATTAATACCAGACCTTTCAAGTGGGTTTAGTTTCTTTTTTGTTATGGCTGATCCAATTCTGTCCTAGTCCAAAATGTAAATGACCACAAAGTGCATGCATTTAAAGATTTGATTACATTTTTACTTTTGAAACTCCGCTCAGGTGATTACTTCTTTCCAGATGAAAACAAGCCAAAAGATGAAATCCTGCTCAAATAATCTGCACTGAAGCTGCCAACGAAGGGGGCTGGTCCTCAAAGAAAACCATAAAGGAACATTATGTTCACCAGATAAACTTTCACTCACTGTTTCCTGAGAAGGAAAAACAAGGTTTTTTTTTTGCGGTACATTAACCCATCATACTCACCTAACACTTAACAATCTGGGCTGAAACATAAACGTTTGCCAGAGCAGATGATCAACTGGAGGGAAATAACCATTAGCAGACTTAAAGAGGTTGCAACAAAGCAGATGGTGAGCAGCTCTGGGAGAGAGGCATGTGGTCGAGCTTTGACCACACAAACAGCTGCTGAATGGATCGCTCACATATTCAAGGAATCATGAGAGAAAGTGAAAAAACAGCTACTTATATCTGACGACCTCGTCACCGTTTCCTATGTGACGAGGTTTCTGCTCTATGCATCATACTTTGAATGAGCTTGACACTGATAGCGTAACACTCACAAGCTGTCATCTTATTGCAGCTTTACTGAAAGTGATGTTTTTTTCCCCCAAGCATATGCAAACACACAGAAATGAAACACCTGGAAAAAAAAAACATCTGCTTTTTCTGACTATGAAATGTATTTTTAAAAAGCGTATTTTTGGACTGTCCTTTTCATGATCAAGATTTGTTTACACTTTAGCTTCAACATGTGATCCCATCAGAAAAGAAGGGTGACTCAATAAACCAGTGTATTGACTCAAAGGAGGAAAAAAAGAAAAAAAAGGAGTTTAATGTAAAAATAAAATCATTGAGAATCTGCTTTTAGCAACTGTGCTACATGATGAAACGTCACCACTTTAACATCTAAGTTCAAGTTTTCTTTATTGTCATTCAAATTGTACCTCACAGTGCAGATCAGAATGACATTTCGTTGCAGTAGGCTCGTCATAGCGCGGGATAAAAAAAACAGCAGCAAGTATTTACATAAAAATAAGATGAAAACATAAAAAAGTATAAAAGAAAACTATGTATAAAAATGACTATAAAAGATAACAAATATATTGCACATAATGTTCTTCTTTATTGCGCTTCTTCTTCATCTTCTTGTTACCATTTCTGTAACATGTTATATACCCTTTTTTAATTGCTCATAGTTTTTAAATGTCATTCCAATACTTTATCTGTCTGTAAAGCCCTTTGAACCGTCTCTGTTTAAAATGTGGTATATATTCAAAGCTGCCGTGGCGTGCTTTGCCTTGGATTAAAGTTCTAGAAAAAAATCTGGCATTACATACATAACTGCTAATCTGTCTGAAATATGTATTATTCAACGCTGTGGTTCATTATTTACATGGTTTTTTTTCCAGCAATGTTATCATGTCCAAAAGCCCACAAGAACTCACAAGAAATAAGGCTCGGAAACGGCAGCTGAGGGAAACCTCTAATCAACTATTCAGAATGGTCGGCGTTTTTCCGCTGCTGAATATTATTTGCTCTACTTTTTGTTGTCAGTTTAGAGCACTTAACACTCGAGGGTTCAGAACAATTAACTGACTCACATTAATTATAGCGGTGCCATGCAAGAGCAGCCTAGAAACAGCAGGTGTCTGGAAGTTTAAAAAACTATTTATATCAGGTAGGTTTGATATTCTGAATCGTGTTTATCAAATGTTTACAAATCTCAGCTAGGTGATTTGCCGCTGTGGAATTTTTCTAGAGGCTCCCTGAAAATGTAAAGTCTCATAAACAATAAGTCCGTGGGTAAGCTTATGTGTCAGCAACAAACAAGAGCTTGAACTCAGGGTGAGGGAAAATGTCAGAATCAGTGGGATGCTGAAGGCTTGTGTGCTCTTGCAGAAAAAAAATTATTAGATTCTTCGTTCCTTCCTCTAAATGTATCCTCTCTTTTCTACCCCTCTGTGTTCCCCTTCACTGCTGAAACGAGCCACTTCGGCCAATGTGCGACTCTTTGTCCAGCCAGCAGTAAACTGTAATGTCACAACAAGGAGCCACCAAAATGCTTTCCAGTGAGCATTAAAGGCTAGGACGCTCAGAGCTCCTTATTCTTGGGTCAGTGCCTCTCTATTGGGCAACTCATGTGCACCACTGAGTGAAACAAATGGAAGAGTTATAAGAGATACTTTGTTTTTCCACTGAGCGAGAGCCAAACTTTTTGCTACGGTTGAGTAGAAAAGGAAATCCCTGTCAGGACGTCCTGCTGAGACAAACACTAGTCAGGAGGGACAAACCTTGGAGAACAATCTGTGTTTCATCTGATGTGAATTAACTTCATAGTCACACCTGCTCTGCATATGAATAATGCAATCGTCTGACAATACTTGTTCTGTGATCATGAATTATCTTTTCCCAAACTGCTTGTCACAGCGGCTCCCACTTCTCGGGTAACTACACCGAAATGCTCTGGAGCTGCAGTTCCTGGTTTCCCTGTGTTACCCTTACATAAGGTAGGAGTAAAATATTCATCAAGCTGCTCAGGAGCACATCTGTATGCAGCTGAGTGCTGAGGAAACACTTTTCTCTAAACCTGCTAACTACACTAGGGCGGCTGCTGCTGCTGTTTAAAGAGGTTGGCTTGCAAATGTGCTCGATTGCTTACATCCATGCTTGTCATCCCCTGTGTTAAGTGTTTATATACATGGTATGTTTGTGTGTGTCTGTGGTTGTTTAAGCACAGAGTAATTCACATGTCTACATGTTTAAGAGTCTGCCTGTCCTCATCAGTATGCTGAGTGTGTCCTCGTGTGCATGCACATTTCAAGCAAACATTTATGTTTGGCCGCAGCACTTGCGGTCATCCTGCCTCTCCCTGCATGCTAGGTCATGGCGGCACATTATCTCTTGCTTGCGCAGGGTGTGTTAGGCTACAACCGTAAAGTTAAGTTAGTTACCTCCGGGTCCATCAGCAAGATCCATCGCGGCCAGGAGGACCAGCTCGCATCCGGTCTACCCGAAGATCCACCAGGAAGCTATAACTCAAGAGCCCGTCTGGATGACCACACACCACTCTCCATTAAAGCTTTACTGTTTAATCTATACAACTGAACAGACTGCCTTACATCACGTCAGGAGCCTTTTCCCCTTTTTTTTCATTGTGGTAATGACTGTTATTCAATTAGAGTGGATGTTGAGTGACTGGCGACTGCCTCGGACAGGGTTTGATTTTCAATAGTGCGACTCAGAGGTCCTTACCGAGGATGAACTGGCACAATCTCTCTTTGTTGATCTAGTCAACCTGCCAGCTGCTTCTTAACCTCCAGCAGTTTGGATGTAAAAAGGCAGAAAAGGGGAAGGCTAATATATATATTGAGGATAAGGAGAGAGGAGATCAGAGAAAGCCGAATCAAATATGCAAGGACACCGCTTGCTTGCGTTAATGAAGAGGGAATGAGCGCAGTGGTAATGACGAAGGATTTGAGGCTTCCATGTGAGAACAGGATCAAGAACATGCTGCTAGAGAGGCTCATTACTGAGGCCCACACCGGCTCCTACCTGTGTGAGCATGCATATAAGCATATTTTATGTGGAAAGAGACAGAAAGAGAACTACAGAGTTCTACAGCGCAGGGCTGTGGTGTTATTTGTGTTATCATATGGTTTATAGAAAGCACAGCCATTCATAGAGACATAGGGAGGCTGGAGAAAATCACACACAAGCAGCAGGACATGTAAAAGATGCACAAAAATATTAGCGCGTGTGTTTGCTCTGTCACACTGGATTCAGTCTGGTTAGGGCTGGGGGCCTCAACAAGCAGGATAAATCCCGTCTGGTTTGTAACACTCTGGAATCAGGGAGCTTATCTAATCATACATACACTGCAGGCTGTTACTGGAGTATTAGATTAACTAATATGCAAAAGAAGCATTAAAAAAAAAAAAAGAAGAACCTCAAATCCTCCTCACTAATATCCAGGGCTCGGATTCTAACAAATTCACTGCCAGATTCAGTGAGCTGATATGATACAGAATCTTTCACAGCACGGTGTTTCCTACTTGTTAACAATTTAGGTATTATTGTCTTTTTAATATCAGGGACCACCACATCTTTCTTAGGTTAATATGCTAATGCTGTTTTATTCATTCCTTTAGCCAACTATATACTACAATGCAGAACTGCTACAGTCCAGCAACCCAATGATAGTTTAGGCTGGTCATTTGTACACTAATACCAGCCTGTTATTTGTAAGTGTTAAATACAGATACTTCACCTTGCCCAATGACACAGCTTGCATTTGCACAAGATATCCTTTAGCATCTGCACAAGAAGCAGCATGCACGCCGCAAACTATAAAAGCAACCTCACAGACATGTTCAGAGCAACTTCTCGAAATGCAAACAAGGAAGGTTGGTAAAATTAGGGATGGTGTTGCATTTGATTTGTAAAACAATACACAAACATTTTGCAAGGTTTTGGGGCACCATTAACCATGCAGTTTTTCCATTATGAAGTTATAACATTAACCTTACCAAAGAACATTTTAAGTTAATTAATAGTAGCTCAGATAAAGTTAATGTATGAGATGCTGTGACAAAGTGTCAGTGTTTGACGACCTGGGCCTTCAGCGATCATGTGAGGTGCTTCACTAGTTGTGCTTGTTGTAAAAATGAAGGGACACTCCACACAGTCTTAATTGCATAAATATGTTGGCAATGTTGAAATGTTGCCAATATATTTGTACAAATTGGACAGTGCTCTCTCTTTCCGCACAGCAGCTTTGTAAAGATATGACTAAAGTATTTATAAGGCTTTGGCACTTTTTGATACCATCTATCATCAAAATGACAGAGATTGTATCATGTCAAAAATGGTGGTATAGAAAAGTATTGGGAACAATATTGGAAAGTATTGAAGTATCTAGAATTTATAGTGAGTTAGTATCCTGATCATAGAGCTGTAGTATTATTCTGTCCCTCGTCAGAGTCTCTCTCCTACATGGCTTTGGCATAGCAGACACAGTGTAGATATCACTGGAAGGCAGTAGAGGAAGCGGTGCCATTATCTGGACTAGTTTAGGAAAAGTCTTACATTCAGCAGCAGAACTAAGAGCATTGGGGGAACAATGATTTTCTACAGATCAATTAAACTTCATTGTTTTTTTTGTTGTGAATATATTTCCTTTTTGGTCTGTAAAATATCACACAAAAGTGACTATGCCCATCACAAACCCCTAACAGCACAGGGTAATTACTTCTTGCTTGTTTTCTGCAGATGCTGAGTTTATACATCACATGAGAAAAATTTGAATTGCTGCTTTGTTGTACGCGTCAAACCACACAAGTTACAGTTTATATCCATTTCAGTCCAGACTCATAAATATTGAATGAGGGGGCGTCCCCAAGGAGTACTAAGAGTAATTTTTGGTTAAGTTGAAGTCAGCTCTCCATTGATTGGTCATAACTTAATTTGTCTGTATTAGTATTTAATCACAAAAACAAACACGTGTGAGAGGTCACAATATAAGACGCAATCTGTTTTGGGGGGTTTCACAGAAAGAAAGAAGCTTTAAACTGTCCTTCCTGCGTGATGACTTCTATTGTCTTCAGCAAAAGTCTACAACATGCAGTTTGTGTACAGCTGTCCAGCTCTTTTGGTACCATCTGTTTTTGCTGTTTTTGTGGAGTTTGCACTCCTACCAGCTACAGTTACGGTAGTTGAGCTCTCAGCCAGCAGTGAAAGTTATGAAGTACTGCCAGTGCTGACAGGCTGCCCGACTCCGCTGGTCACTTGTTAACTTTAATATGGGAGTCTTTCAATCAAAAGTGCACTCCACACGTTTTATTTACTGGACACTATGCCACGTTTGCTTTTAAATGTATGAGGGAGCGGGGCGCTGGTGACGCAGTGGTTAGTGTGTGCACCCCATGTACGGAGGCTGTGGTCCTCCAAGCGGGCGGCTCAGGTTTGAATCCAGCCTGTGGCTCCTTTCCCGCATGTCATTCCCTACTCTCTCTCTCTCCCTGATTTCTGACTCGATCCACTGTCCTATCTCTCCATTAAAAGGCACAAAAAGCCCAAAAATAAATCTTAAAAAAAAAAAGAACGATTTTTGATGGAGGGAGGGAGAAAAGATGTTAAAATGTTACGCAGCCAGACTTGTCTCTGTCGCTATGAATCCCAGCTAAGCGTGCAATCAACTTGCAATGCACAATGAATGGGGATGAATTTTCAGTGTGTCACCTCGCTTGCAGTGTGTGATGGTGATGACTCTCGGTAATGAGGGCACATGTCTGCGTTTTATATTGGTAGCACCGGTTTATAAGATGCAACCAACTTTTAGAGGGAAAAATAGGTCTAAAAAGTGCGTCTTATACACCGGATTTTACAGTATGTAGATGATGTTTCAGCTAAGAGCCCATACATGGTCATCTTTATTGTCCTACAGTGAAACACTGAAACAGCTGCAGAGAAGATTTAGCATCTGAGCCAGGAACTGACCTCCCAGTTCCTTTAAGCAAGACAAGAGGGAATTCTTCTCTTTATTAGGCATGAATTTTCATGCAAGATCAAAGTGGAAGTAAACTTTGGAGTCTGGGTATTAATCAGCTTTTAAAGGTGAAAGCAGAACACAGAGGCTCTGAAATACCTTTTGAGGTTGGTTATGAAATCAGAGTGTTATCTGAAGAAGAATCTCTCATTTTAATTACCACAGAATTTTAATAAGACACATCCCCGTCGGTCCCAGGGAAAGTGATTTGAGTAATATGTGTGCTAAAATGTGTAATTGCCCATGAAACAATTCCAAACATGAGACAGAACTTTATCAAAAGTAATTATTTCCAAAAGTCAAGGAAAGGTACACCATTTTGAAGTGAGCCGAGCTGTAAATAGCAATCACACCTTCAGTAAAGTAGAAAGCGCTATTATGCCTGTTATGGCTGGCTGCATGGAAAGAAGGAAGAACGTGTTAAATAATTCATCAAATGTCCAAATGTACTTGAAAAGGACCGATTTTATCCATAGTGTGAGTGGATGTAAACAGCAAACCGAAAGGCAGACAGGCCTTGGGGTAAAAAATGAAATCAAGCAGTTCATATTAATCACTTCTGTATTGTGACAGGCAGTACCTCTCACTGCTTAGCAACCAACTCCTGCAGGGCATATTGTGATGAGATTTACCACAGGATCTCCCCTCTAAACTTATGAAAGTGTCCATTGTGTGGCAGCAGATATCTAACACATATAGCTCTCTCACACTATATAGCAGCTCTTGTTGTTCTCCCAGCCACTGTTATCAATTATTCAAACGAATATATATAAGAGGATCAATAAAGCAAAGACAACACAAATCACTGTTTTTTTGTTTCATACAGTATTTGACAGCAGAAGCCGCTTAGTGTCTCTGTTCAGTTCATTTCTTACATTGTGGACACACACAAACAAAGCTGTGCTGATGTCTTACCTTAAACAGGCGAAGAATGTTGGCAACCATGATGGAGACCGAGCTGGAGGAGGCGCCGATGACACCCACCACCCTCTCAGGTTTGGTGATGATTGGAGCTCCTCCGCCCAGACACTTGACGTCAGTCCCGTCCTTCTCGATGAGAGCCTGCACAAAGGTGAGCGACTGCTCCAAGGCGTGAGTGTCCCTGGAGCAGGTGTCCAGCACGCGCGCCCCCAGTGTGATGTTAGGCAGCAGGTTATTGTCATTATTGATGCGGTCAAGGGCAAAGAGCATGGCCTCCAGTCTGTGGATACCCTTCTCCTTCTTCAGCTCCCCACACGGCTTGCCATCGTGGCCCCTGGCGTGCACTGGGAAGAGCCCTCCTAAGGAGATATCCCCGTCAATGCGGATGGAGTTCAAATGCGTGTGTCCCGGCCCTTTGGGTTTGGCAGCCTGAGCGGCCTTCAGGGAGCTGTAAAGAAGCAGCAGCAGCAGAAGCAGAGGCACAATCACGCTGTGTCTTTGGCAGCCGGTCCGATCCAGTCTAGACGCCAGGGGTTGAAACATGACCACAGCCTGAGCACACATCAGCAGCGTACAACCAAACCCAGCAATCAGGGAACAACAGTAGCCAGGTATTAGTTTAGGATGGCCAGAGGGTTAATTGCAATACCTCTTGAAGCAGTTGGCACAGAAAAGGCTTCCTCTCATGTCTCTCCTCTCTCCCAGGCATTCAATTAATGTAGAATAGGAGCTGGGTTCTTTCACAGGATGTTATCCTGCTCTCTTCTCCTTTTTTTCCCTCCCTCACTCCATCATCTGACCACGGCGGTGGTAGGAAGCTTTCTAGTGTCTGTTACTCACAGACTTGTCTATGGAGATCCTTCACTTGGGGCATTAAGAAGAACAAAGGTGAACGATAAGCTTTTCTCCCTCCCGTCTCTCTATCTCTTTGTGTCTCTTTCCTCTCCACCTCAATCAGAAGTTTTTAATCTCCCCCGTTCCCCAGGGCAGGGATTTGGTATATGTCAGAGCCCTCAGGCCTGCTTAGGTCCACGGGCTTCAGAGTGAATTCCTGAAAGATGAAAAAGAGAAGAGTTGTGAGAAATGGGGGAAACAGAAAAAAAGGCAAAGGCATTTGTATTGGTATGAGCTTTTCAATACCTCTTCTTTTTGCTCAACTTTTTTACTGCAGCATTATGTAGAATGAAAAGACATTTCTGCTTCCAAACTCCCCTCTTCTCTTTCATACAGCCTTCCTACGTCTATCATTTTAAATTCTAAAGGTTTCCATAAACTCTCAAGGTTGACAGGGTTGAGTCAGATCCCAGTGCTTCCTTTTCAGCCATCAGCCTTGTTGGCAGACACACTCGGCCTTATCACAATAATGTGACATTCATAAGATTATTATTTTCCCTATTGCTGCGGCTGATTTTACACCAGACTGACATATTGGGATATTTTTAAGGTTCAGTGACATATGAGAATGAGTTCAAAAGATTTCATACATTTATGTTCAACAGAATTATGAAAGTAAATATCCTACTGATACGTTTTGAAGCCTTAACTAGAGCCTGGATGATATGAGTTGGCCAATATAAATTGACAGATAGACTTCTCTGGATCAATAGACTTTTTTTTATTCATTTTCTTTTCTATTTCCCAGTTCAAAAGTATACTGTATTTGCAGCCATATTGGTTATAAGTGCAGTCTTCCCCTCCAATAACCGAATTGTAGCCATCTCAGAAATCTCATATTGGTTGGGCTCGACTCTTAATCAAAGTAGAAGCTAATGAAGGCTAAATAAGACTACAGAGGTTATCTGCGACATAAAACATCACCACCCTTAATTAGACATGTTAATAGAAGCTCAGTGGTGATAAAGTTAAAGTCATATAATCATGATGAGGTTTGTTTCGAGCCTAAGATTAATTTTCACTGCTGGCAATTTTAATAATGATTGAAAAAAGATAAAAATGTATGTTAATTTTAAAAGATTGCTAAATCAATAATACAAAATAGAAAAGGACAATCCCATTGGCTTTCAGTCAACAGACAAGAGTACTCCATTAGCAGCAGTAGTTTGGTTGTTTTTCTGTGTTGGCACTTTGGTTACACATTATTTTCTTCAAAAGGAATCACCATTTACACCAAATTACTTCTTCAAAGATTGTCACATCATTAAAACAAATTGAGGGTTTAGGTGCAGTTGAAATGTGATAAATAGGCTTCTGATGAGGTTGATATCTCCTTGGACCTCCTCAGTATTACCTGGGTGTTTGTGCTTATTAAATTGCAGACATCATATTTTAATGGTATTCATATGTGGCCCTCAGAATCTCTTATGCATGTATCTGCCTTTCCAAACAGACCAACAGGGTCCAAGACAGAAAGACGTTAGGTTGTTATAATGCCACTGCAGCTGGACAGCCTGTTTTATACCCAAACAAGAAAATATCCACCTTAAGAAATCACTGCATCATACAAGCTGACTTTTGATTCGAGGTTGCAATTAACACAGCAGATTTCATCTGACATATTGTTCAGATCACTGGTCCCTTTAATGTTACTCCTGAAGTAATATAGATATTAAGATGTGTAACTATAAACAGAGCTTCACTTAAATCAAAGAGTGTGTTTTTGTCCAACATACCCAGAACCAAAACTGACCTCTTCATACAGTTCTCAGTGTTTGACCAAAACATATCCAGTATTAAAAGATTTGGGTCCTACTCAATGTGCAACAATTAGTTGATTTGTTTTTTTAGGTATCAACATTCTTGCAAGCTATTTTATAGACAGACATACATCCATCCATCAATCCATTATGCTGTTTGTCCGAGACAGGATATTTTATATTTGATACCCAATACTTTTATGTATGACTATTATTGGACAAACGTTTACCTGCCATGTGGCAGATCTGAAATGTTCTACTGAACAACAGTGCAGACATTACAGATATGTATTTTTTAATATTATTGAAATGAAAACATGTGCAATTGTTGTATTCCAGTTGGTTAAATCTGTCCATTTTTTACTTCTATAATAGTTTCTCTGCTATCAGATTGTGGAAAAAAACATGAAATTTGAGTATGTTAGCTTGGCATTCAGAAACATTGAGTTTTCACACTGGAGAAGCTGGAACTATCAAATATCTGCCATTCATCTTTAGAAATCCATTTCAGCAATAAATCTGTATTTAATAGTTTCCAATTTCATTTCAGTCTATTGACTCTTTTAACTTTTTGCTCAGCAGCAGCTTGGTATGCTTTGGTAAGGGTCAGGTCATTGTTCC
This sequence comes from Labrus bergylta, assembly GCF_963930695.1. Lineage (NCBI taxonomy): Eukaryota > Metazoa > Chordata > Actinopteri > Labriformes > Labridae > Labrus > Labrus bergylta. Next base: position 21,038,772 of record NC_089199.1, on the reverse strand, counting down.
ACTGATGAGACTGTAGTTGGTACATGATGCTGCATATTTTATTCTCCATCCTATTAAGTACATGTACAAACCCTCACTTCTCTTCTGTCTTCCTCTGACACTCACACATACACATAAAAGCATTCCACAGAGACACAAAATATGCCCCTACAAGCTGTCCTGTATGTACATATCTACACTCTGTTCAACCCTGGAGCTGTAATAGGCTGTGAAAGAACAATCTCCCTGCACACAGTGGCAGAATGGGCCTGTAGACATCGGTTTTACAGCGGAGTGGGTTGAAGCCTTGGATCGGCAACGGCTGAGATTCATTGAGAGCATATTGGAAGTGACAAGGTCCTTTGAATACACCCAACTATCTCCTACTGAGAGAGAAGTAATTTTTCAGAGTTGATTCACTGCAGGTCCACTTTAACTGCTGCTGAACGAATGACAACCGGAGAGGCAGCCCACTCACCTCAGCCCCCCTGGTAACCAAATACAGACCATGCACCAGCATATCGAAAATTCTGCGAACAGTCAGAAGAAGGCAGGGAGCTGCCAACAATGATAGGAAAAGATAGATAAGTAAAGGGATACAAAGCTCCAATATGAAACTGTTCTGCTTGAGTGCAGATTTCTAGACAGATGTCATCAAACTTCATGTTTGTACAAAAGACAAGCAGGTGGAGAGACAGCTCGTATATCTCCTTCAGACTGTAAAACAGCAGGCCAATCTGAAGGAGTATCTCCAGTGCAACTGATGGAAAAAGATGGAACAGCACGGATAAGATTAAATTATGTTAATCAGCTTGTTTGGTCGGGTTTCAGATGGATATCTTACTGTGTTCTTCTTTGACCACAATGCAGTTAAATCATTTTTTTAATCTTGAAGATCTCAGTGCTATAGGAGAGGACTGGAAATACCTGCTGAATAAATCTTTTCAGAAGCAACCATCACTCTGTTGAATTCACATTTTAATCAGCCTCTGGGGTTAGGGAAGACCACCTTTAAGAACTCCACCCAATATGACATCGATGCAGAAGTCGAGTGGAAAGAGCTGAATTATCAGTAAAATCTGGCTACACATTATCAGTCTTATCATTGTATATCTGTTTTTACCCACACCAGCTCTAATTTATGAACCATTTACTCAGTTCTGTGCTTTATTTTATACATTTCAAGCCTGACTTCACTGTAAACCTAACTCAGTTATTGGTTTGCTTTTGAGAAGCACCTGTTGTTTTCCAGAAGAAACAACAGGTGCTGCACAATATGACCAAATGTTTGTATATTTACAGATCAGCCCGTAATGGCACACCTCAATAAGCATGTACAACAGAGAATCAAGGAAAAACAACAGTAATGCTTACCAGCTACACAAAATGTCAAGGACAGCTGCAGGAATCCCTGGAGATTCATATCAGGAGAGAACAACCTTCCCTCAGGTGCAAAAAGGGTGTTTCAGAATATGCATTCATTTCCAAAAGGCCAACAACCTTCAGGCAAATTTGAGTGTGTTCTTAAATTGGCATGCATGCCAGAGAGGCAGCTGAACCTCCACAAACACCTTTATTCTGAAAGGGACCAAACTGACTGTTAAAGAAATGATGTTTCAGACGAAATAAAGTGCCTGTGTCCAATACAAAACCAATGTAGTCCAGTGTTTTCTGCGCTCACCGTCACGAGCGCTACAACACCCTGGGCATTAAATGCTTTGTATCGCTGCCCTCACAGTGCTTTCAGTTGAAAGAAGTTCAGCTTTTAGAACCACGCCACGCTTGTCAATGTCACTTCTCCCTCACCCGCCATTCAAAATCAAGAAGGAGCAGGACTTCTGATATCAGCAATGTCAACGACAATGGAGGAACAAAGGAGATGCTGACTCATCTTTTTGAGGCTACAATTTCCAGGTGTAGAGCTGCTACTAATGCCAGTACATAACTCTTTGTTGTTTTCATGTTTTCTTGATGATATTTCCTTGAATTAAAGCAAATATTAAGCACACAGAAATATCTAAAACCCACCTAACGGACATTACAGAGGGAAGCAGAAGTTAACTTTGGTAACCCAGCAACAACAAGACCTGATGAGAAGCGGAGGTTGTGTGTGCTGCCAGCCAAAAAGTTTGTGTCTGTGGAATCAGGCCGAAATGTAACTCTGACACACCAATGGGCAAGCAGGTTGCCATGTTGTGGACACTGAAGCTTCAGTGTTTAGCCAACTCTGCATTGGTCTAAAGGTGTGTTCCGCATTGCAGGATACACTGCGCCCTTCTTTCTGTGCTCTAACTTCTTTACATTTTTTAAAAAGCATCTCCAATATTTATCCTAGTTCCACCACCTTTCTGGACGGGAGCATTGTAGAAAAATGCCACAGTTTCTTAGGTTGGGTAGAAAAAGTTGTATCTGAACCAGTTTGCTTGCCCGCTTCCATCACTGCAACAGCTGTTGAATTGTCTTGGCAACTGGTCTCATATCTGTCAAACTGAGGGGCATCCGAAATGGCCTTGTGGAGCTGTCCTACAAAAAACAGACCATTCCAAACCGGAATCTAAACTTAGGAGGAGGACATACCGGCTTCTGCATTGTTGTCACAGAAGCCATATCAAAATAGGACGTTTTCTTAAAGATAGTCCATTTTGGTTTAAATGGGAAGTTTTTGGGTGGGGAGCTGCTGTGTTTCCCCCAGCGAATGACAGCACGCAGGTGAGTTTCGGGGTGAATCCAGTGATTGGATTCAAACCTGTGAATATGACCGACGTCAAAAAAGAGCAAATATAATCATAGTGAGGCGAGGTGACATTTTTTTCATTTCTATGAAGGTATTCAAAGTTTTCCATTAAAAATAGACTTTAATTTTTGTATCACATTTTTCCTGTGATTGTCACCTTCATACCAGCATCTGACCAAACCATGACATACAAGTCCTTTTCCAGGTAATCTTTGGACTCGAGGAAGAAAATGCAACAAAACAAATCTCTTATCACTGAAAGGGATGCGCATCCTTTCCACTCTGCTCCACCCTCCCGCCCTTACAAATGCACTTCAGCTGAAAACACTTAAGATGTGTTTTCTTTGAAGCTGAAGAATATGTTGTGTAGTCCAGCACCTACATTTAAAAACTCGATCGTATTCACACTCGACATTTTCTCAGCTCCAGCCCAAGCATTTTACAGTCCAATCAGTATTGCAAAGGGAACGTCATACAAACAAGGGTACATCTGACATAAATGTCTATTTATTTTCAGCAGATTATTCCCCTCTTCATCTTCTGAGACCTGAGCAGCTTCTGGATGGAGCAGGCAACCAGGGAAACTTTTAGAGCTGTGCTGTAGCTCTGCTCTCACAGATGGGCAGGAGGGGCTCTCTAATTGACACTTCAGCATGTTGATGCTGCACAGCAGATCAATAGGAAGGTAGAGGGAGGCTGCCCTGAGGAAAATGAATGGAGAGAGCAGGGTTGAAGCTGCACACACAGAGTGGAGAGCTTAGAAGAGGATGCTGCTAGGTTCCTAATGGAAGAAAAAATATTGAAATGAGCCTTAAAAGACGCATCAACAAGAACGAATCAAACTTTGAAAGATGCTCTTTGTTCACTTTTGTAAGTAAGGTATAATACCTTACTTTTCAGGCAGCAGAAGCAGAAAAGTGCCTTGCAATTAGTGCAATACACTGAGTGGGGCTGGCCATCTGCCACTGATCTGCTTCAGCGTCTTCACGGCTTTTCTAAGCCTGAAAAATTCTGACAATGTTCTTCTAGACAAAAATTGAATTTCCTAGATTCACCAGCAGTTTTATTCTATTGTTGTTATATTGTTCTATTGTTGTTATTCTATTGTTATCTATTAATCTGCTGTTGAGCTCCTCATTTGTCATGTTTAGGATAATTTTTGCCACTGTGTGTGTGTGTGTTTGTGTTTGTGTTTGTGTTTGTGTTTGTGTGTTTGTGTGTTTGTGTGTTTGAGACTCACTGATAAAAAGCTGAGTTCTCCTTCTTGTAGAGCTTACATGTACCAGGATGTATTGTGTGCAAGCAGACATAGCCTCAGCCTCACTCTGCTGCATTCCTTTGGTATCCTATATAAATACATCTGAAGCAGCTAAAATGTTGTAGATCAGTGGTTCTCAAACTATGGTACGCGTACCACCGGTGGTACGTGGGCTCCCTGTGGTGGTACGCAAAGAAATCACTGTTGTAGATTATATGTTGTCCATGATATTCTCTGCACCTACATGTCAGGATGTAACCTTTGACGAGTGTTGTAGTACTAGAAATAGGTCTTGGTCTCAAGACCGGTCTTGTGGCCCCTTTTTGAAGGTCTCTGTGTCGTCTCGGAATCTAAAGCGTTTTCACTCTGACTTGTCTTGGTCTCACACAAGATGTTGATTTTCATTTATATTTATGGTCTTGCTCTTGTCTCGGGCCTCGTCCTGCCTTGGTCTTGGTCTTGACTCAGTCCCGATCCCTAAATGACTCGGTCTTGTCACGGAGCACTCTGGTCTCGGGTATGTGTTGGTGTCGGTTAGTGTGGTCTTGACTAAAACACTATGTTTGACATTTTGTAGTGAGTTTGCATACGACTGAAGGTAGAGACTAGGCACCTGAGCTTAATTAAACTGTTGTCAGGTGACATCGTTGGCCGCAGAAGAAAATCAGAACAACAGAGAACCGTGGCAACAACTGCAAGAGTCTTCAGTAAATAAATAACACAAGAAAAAGAGATAAGCTTGATTATCAGGGACATTTTCCGATAGTCTTGTTGTGTATAAAATGTCATGAATAATGAAAAATGTCAATTATAATTCCCCCGAATCCAAAACCCACGTACAGTCAGTTTACAATGGAAACAGAGACAATCAGCGAAAGCGTTACACTGGATGATTGATGTCTTTTGCTTGAAACATGACTAAAAAGTAGGTTTCATCTTTGTCAAGATAGTAGTCGATGAATTTTTCATTGATCAGCTTATAAATTAGTAAACTTATCCTGCTCTTCATTGAAAGTTTCTTCAGACAGAACACCTCGCATACTGTATATATTTCTTGTGAGATGTGAATTTACAAAGACGTATAAAAATGTAATCATTGCACAGTTTTCTGCTGTGTAAGAGTTAAATCTTCAGGCTTTCCTCCATGAATCTCTGCAGAAACAGTCCTGATGAACAGAGTCTTTATAGCCTGCTGTCACAGTATGCATTTGAGACAAAGAACAGTCTTGATAGCAGCTTGTGTCGTACTTCACAATAGACAGAGGCGTCTACTCGCTCAGATGTGTGCTGCCTGAATGTGTTTTTTTCCTCTCTCTCTCTCTCTCTCTTGTGTTTCAGAAGAGGTTTTTCTGTTCAGCTCCACTGCCAAGCCTTCCTGGGGCTGTGCAGTGTTTCCCTCCATTTTTGCATACTTCACAATAATAACTGATAACAGTTATCAGAGTAACAGATTGCAGAGAGGAAACTACCTCTCAAATCAGAGCTAGCTATGGTGCAAAAAAGAGAACCAAATGATAGAAAATTACAGATAAAGCTTTAAACACAATTGGCATATCAGCTGACTACACATTATAAGTTTGCTCTAATAACCAATCTTGTTTGCTTTAATGTGCTCTTTTTATTGCACATTTCTAATACACAGGTATATATGCAGCTGAAGAACCAGGATTCAACTAATCACTTCCAATTTTCCACAGTAATTTCTGTTCTATCTTTTAAACAGTATGATCATCTTTGCAACCCTGAGAGAAATCAGCAGGAATATGCGATTCTCTTGCAATAATAATCAGTGTATTAGCAACAATTTGAGAAAAAAAGAATATTCAGCACACTTGTCAGAACACTCCAACTCCTGGCTGCTTCTTATGACTCAAAGATCTTCTCAGCACTAACATTTAGGGCCCGACCAATATGTGATTTCTGGGGCCGATATGGATATTGATATTAGGAAGAGAAAAGGTCAGATACCGATAAATAGGCCGATATCGTTTTTTGATCTACGTTTCATATTTAGAGATATATAGATATAGATTAACATATTTATAGCGTTTATCCGTCAATGCATTTATAAAACACTTCAATCACTCAATCAGACCAGACAGTCACTCCACTGGAAAGTAACTGCATTTGTATGTGCATTACCGCTTTATTCTCTGGCGAGTGATGATGCTTGTTGTTATCTTTATAGCGCCCTCTGCTGGTGAAAGACAGCTGCTGGTGTCATACAATGAAACTCAAAAGAAAGGCTTTTTTTTACAATTCACTTAGCTAACTCTGGGGCACATTAATTACAGAAACTGCAAAATGTAGTTGACAGTTGTGATTTATTTAGAACTCTGATACATGTGGTAAATCTTGCTAAGACTGGATATTATGCAATAGCTGACTGTGGCCGTTTGATTTCTCTTCTCAGAGAACCCTGAGGAAACACGGGTGCAATTTATCTCCTGAAATATCAACTACATGACACCCACACCATGCGAGCCGCTCCATTTGCCGGCTGCACTGAAATTTCAGAACATGCAAACAAGGCTTATTAACACGGAGCCGGAGCTGTGCTTTTGCAAAACAGTGAATATAATGTGTTGTTTTGGAGAAAGGTTGAGGATTGGCTGGATGGAGATGAAGAAATACACCATCCCTTAAATTTTTTTGTTTACTTGCACTGGATGCTTTTCCGTGCCGGCTAATGGAGGGCTAAGATCACTGAGCTGCATCTAGCAGGAGATAAATGGACTGAAATGTGAGAACAAGCCCTGATTCTCCGGCCCTGAAAGAGAAGAGGCAGAAATAACTTGCTGCTTAAAAAGGATGAAGATGCTATGAGAGGGGAAACCATCAGGGAGCCGGGAGAGCGTATTAAAATCTGTTGACTTCCTGTTCACTGACTGACTGATCTAGTGACTAACATCTTGCTATAATGATGAAATACACACCCACGCATATTCCTCAGTTCCCCACTCTTCTTTCTTTACAGACTCTTATCCTTTTTTTCACTGAGTCTTCTGTGCTCTTGTTTGGCACCCAACTCTACTTGGTATTCATCACTGCCACCAGGTTTCCTCCCTATAATGCTTTAGATTCCTACCTATCATCACATGCACGCCTTGAGGCCTGGATTGAAAGTGATTCAGGGGGCAGGCTTGAATCTGGAATCTACAGGTTCAAATATATCCAAATGTCCAGGTCTCTCAGAGGCTCTGGGCACTGAAGGCTGTTCTCTCCCTCACTCACTCACTCACTCACTCACTCACTCACTCACTTGCTCTCTCTGTGAGGCTGGTTAATGGTCCAGTAAAAAGATGGCATGAGGTGAACCATCTCCTGCCTCCTGTTGACTCTAAGCGGCGCTTGGTAATGATGCCTAGCGCACACTTCATCTTATGGGTCAAATACATGTTTCTTTCTTAACCCTTTGAGAACTGCAGGCAAGCGGAGGAGTTTTGATTTTGACATAATCCTGTTTAAAATTTATTTAGAATCAAAACTATGAGAGCGAGAGCGTTTATTCTTTATGCAACAGATCACTAAGGATTGGGGTTTTGTGTCATCATGTTGCACATCTGCTGTCATCATTTCATTACCTTTGCATTCATTAAAGGATGACAGCTTGTAAGCAGATGCAGAATGGCAGTGGGAGATTGTTTTTCACATGATTCAGTTCAAGTCAGTCTTTATTAAAAACTATAATAACTAGAGCCTTTAATCTTTTTGCAACAGAGGGCTACATTTTCCTTCTTGTTCGTCATCCCATTGTTCGATTGTTGATGGATTATTACGTAACCTTCTAAAACATGGTGAAAACACATGTAGGCCCTAATTTGGCCACAGTGACTATTTTTTGCATAAACATATTTAAATGTGTCCATGAAAAATGGACTTGAATATTCTCCAAGAATTGCATAATTCATCACAGAAGGGCTTGGATAGACTTAGTTCATTAGCTTGATGCTAACACAAATTTAAATTACCATTAATTGGCTAACAGATTTAGCATCAGTGTCGCGGTACTTTTCATAGTCAAATAGAAATGCATTAAGTTAAGAGGATAATGGATAAGATAAGATGAAATAAAGGTTGCACGAGAACTTCACTTTTTAATGACTATTCAAATATTTGTAAGTCATGACCCATCCATATAAACTGCCAGAACTTGTAAAGCCATTAGGTTGTACAGACATTATGAGCAGGAAGCATTTAGAGATTCTTAAAACACTGTATCACAAGAAGCTTAAAATCAATGTAGGACCAGTAGCCTTACTGTAAATGATCTATGCCTATTAAATGATCATCATCCTAAAAAGTTAAAATCCTTCATGAAGTGTAAGGAAGTAATTTTTTCTTGATTTTACATGGAGAATTGTTTTTAAATAATTATTTTGTTCACTATTTTTGTAATGTATATGATACAATATTAATACTTATAATAATTGTATTGCTTTTTAATTTACATAACTTTTTAGGTTATCCAAATCAAGAAATATGAAGTATTTGAAATACCAATGCAGGCACTAGCAGACTTATAGGTTATCAGTGCTAACGTTATTTTAGTGCTATAAGTGCAAAGCCATCATGGAAAGAATGAAAATATCACTAGACTTCACAGAGTATAGCATCCTAGTCAGTGTGAGTGTTGGGTGGGGGGGGTGGGGGGGGTGGGTTGATTGATTTACTGTATCTGTTGAGCTAGACCTGCCTGCCTGTCAGGATTAAAGAATTTGTCTTATCAAACCTGTGCTCCTCGGAGACCTGCTTCAAACAGCTTCAATCGAAGCTGCAACATATGGAAAAACTAGGGCATATAAGGAGGAATGAGTTGTTTGGAAGTGAAGCATGTGTTCGTTAGATTTTTCAAGATAATGGGAACTACACAATAGACAGCTGCACAAACATCAAGGGCCCGAGTGAGAGCTGAAGTTGATGTTGGAGTCCCAATCTGACCTTAAATCTGTTTATTGAATCTCTTAATCCTGTCAAGTCTCTTATCAGTCTATTAAATAAACTGTTTGGGGAAAAGAGAAAAATGCATGACAGAGGAAGTCTTCTAAGACCAGAGTCATGACCTGCATCACCTTCCCAAATCCGCGTACACTTTTTATCCCCTGCAGCCAACACACAAAATGCAAAAGAGTCATGGGAGTAAACACAAAACTAAGGCCTCCCTCCTGAGCTTAAATCAGTGGGTGTGTGTGTGCGTGTGTACCTGCAGCACTAGCTGTGTGAAACAGACAAACGACAAACGGTGCTCGCGCTTTTAAGACCTCTTTATCAGTCTTTGGACTGAACACAGCGCTCTGTAACAGAGTCTGTCAAAGTTAACAGCGACAGACTAGCAGGCAGTAACACTACTAAGTCAAGCTACTGATTGTTGTCACACACAGCGACCAGCTGTTACCTGCATGATAGTAGACTTGGTGAGAGTGAACCAAGAAAAGACAAAGCAGGGTTTGAAATATGAATTCTTGTGCAAAATTGTTAATTATGTCTTCCTCTTTGTATAGCCGGTCTATGTTTTTTTTTTTTTTCACTGAAACTCTGCACTGGGATTTAGCGATGTATTTATATATTTGCCATCGATCCGCGGATTTTGCAGCCTGCAGCCAGATATTTGAAACTATCCGTGTGGCTAAGTCCATTAACGCATAGAATCGATAAAAAACACAATATTTTTAAAGTCAGAGTTGGCTTTGCCTGCCATCATAGATATCTTGTAAACTTCTTCCAATCTCAACCGCAGCCACCCGGCAGGGAAGACTTCAGGGTGTGAGGAAGAACAACTTTGGAAAATTCTTCAGGAGTGCATGAAAACAGCCAGCATTATGTTTCTGGCAAAACAGTACTTTTTGAATGTTCTCCAATACAAACCAAAACTCCAAACATACAAAAAATAACTAGAGGGGATAATCACTCTGCTTTTGAAGTAACAAACACCAGGAGAAAAATGGGAACCAGGCACCAAAAAGCTTTCTTTACTGTCCTTTAAAGGACACAAGCAAACAAACAAAAAATGAACAGACCCTTACCAAACTCTCTTTTAACATAACAATGTACAATTCTTGGAGGAAAAAAAATGTTAAAATCTTGGGAAAAATCCAAAACCAAATATCTTCAAATCCAGTTTTAGTCCAACTTTCAGCACCTCTGCCCATACATTTTAATAACTTCAGCAGCCCTGCTGAGACTACCTCATAGTGCTCCACTTTATCCAACAGAGTGTACCCACCCACCAGCTCTTCTACTTAAGACTGACTGAGAGAAATACTTTAAGCTGGAGTATTTTCAAACTGTACTGGAGGAACAAAACGTCTGAACATTGAGTTTCTGGGGCAACTCAGAATGATATTTAAATTAAATTTAGATTTATTTCCAAACCAAAAGATAAAAAATGTGCATTTCTTACACATGAATATAGCTATTGAATTTACTTAGAATACAAAAGCCCACTTACTCTGAGAGTTCATACAACAAACAAACCTCATATAATCCTACAAAGGTCTCGCTTAGAGGCTTTCATTCGCCTTGAAAAGGAAATCAGTGCTTGTATCAAATGCAAGCCTTACTCCATATCTACATCTATGCTTAGAGGGCATAACAAAGTGTATATTCAGAAGGCTATATATCCTTATAGCCAAATCACTAAGCACCTGTAGAAGATCACCTGTTGAACATAAAAACAACCACAGATCACATAACTCAGGTGATCTGAACACATAATAAAGCAACTTCTTGTTTTTAAATATGTAATCTACACACTGCAAATCAGCACACTGACTGTAATGAAACACATATCCAACCATGAAACACAAATATTTGCATTTTAGTCTCCACCTTTAAAAAAACTTTCCAATAGGCTACATCTTGACGCACCATTGTTAGCAAATTAAACAAATAAAACAAATTAAGGGTTCATTTCACTCACCAACTATTTGTCAAGGTGGTAAATAGTCGAATAGTCTCAATAGTTTCCCTTTAAGTTGTCTTCGGTTCACCTGAACCCACACAGTCCGTCATCATTATTTAGACATCAAGTAACAGAGTCTCTCCTGTAAGGTAGACCTTGGTGCTGTTCACGGGTCCTGTTTCAGGGTAGTTCAGGCTCCAATGAGACGCAATGTCTTGTTTATAGTGATATCAGGAGGTAGAAATTCACTTTATTTCCAACTTTTGTCCCCTTGTTGCTTCCTTCTGTCACATAGTTGATGTTGTGTTTTAACAGTTCATTAGCTTACTGTTAGTTTGTTAGCTACCCCAGTTGGCTGAATTAACCTTAAAACAGGCTCATTAAAACATGGTCCTTTTCCAGAGCAGTGTCCATTCACAGTTTTTAAGCAGTCTACTCAGTTTAATTCGATACTTAAGGCATTTATGTGTTCATTTAATTGCGCATATTTCAACTGGCTTCCTTGGGCTGCGCTCCTTGTAGTTAATAACTGGCAGTAACAACAGCGGGCGCTGTTTCACGAAGAGGAAAAAAACGTTTTATTTAGACTGTGGGGAAAACTCAGAAGTGGAGTTAAATGATATGTGTGATAAAGTGAAAAAAATAATCTAATTATGTGCTTGTTTGTGGTAGCCTATAACTTAGCTCCTCTTTGTTGCCGTTAAACCCCCCTAAATGGTTATAGATCCACCTTTTGAATATAACCTTGGGCAAACCATCCAAATCCAATCCAAACAGGTCAGTTTATTAAGTGTTTTTTCCATAACCACTGAATGATCAGACTTTATTTATACAGCACCTTTGATCATGCAAGTGAATGCACAACAAAGTGCTTCACACCAACTAACATGTGTTCAATAGATTATAAAGGATTTCTTTCTATTTTTCTCACATTTTCTAAAACATTTTTTCAGATGAAATAATTAGTTATAGTTTCTGTCTTTTTCAAGTGTAATAGCCATGACATCATAGTATATGGAAGAGGTTTAAGATGTCACATTGTACTGATGTATGTTCTGAAGTTATCAAATTGATTAATGAAAAGCGCATATACATATACTGTCCTTTTGTTGGCAGGGACGCTTGTGTTTTATGGCTTTTAGTATGCATCGCAAGATAACACCTTAAATGCCAAAGGAACTTATTTGAGGCACACACTGATGGACTCAGTGACTCCTGCATGTTTTTCATTTTATAATTAACGATTTTTAGCAGAAGAAATATCCTCGAAAAAAACGGTAACTTTGAAATGCCATTGAGGGGAAAATGTCTGTTGGTAATGATCAGATTATATAGATGATCTGTGAGTCCAACAGAGAAGTTTGGACAGACTTGAAAACATTTGATATAATCCTAACATCAGCAGGAAACATTTTTGCAAAGAAAAAAATTAAGAATTCTAATTTCACAGATACTCAGACAATCATTCATTCTATAAGGTAGTGTGTCATCCCTTTGGGGAACTGTAGTCTTCAAATTAAACACATGTGAAAAGCCTTTCCTTGCAGCAGAATGATCTATATGCTGGTCTGCAGAGACTTCACTTTATCATGGATGTGGGGAATCTTGCATATGCATAATTGATTAAATTATGCTGCCAGCTCATCAGTGTGAACACCTGTTCCTTAACCTTTAAATGAACCATACAGACACCTCCAGAATGGATTTTTGGTCAAATAAAAATAGTTCTATCATTAAGATAGTTAGTATGAATTTACTTTTTGTGTGCTTTTCAAGAACAACACTCACTTTATCCTTCAAAGTCTTTAGTGAGAAACAAAAACCAACACTCAGAAGTGCAGATGAGCAGTCTGCAGCCCACAGGGCCTTTGAGACCTGCAGCAGATGTTGGCAGTCGTGGGTCTTCTTCCAAAGCTGCAGGTGGGCAGGGGCACTCACCATGTAATGCATGGTCAGTGTGTAGGCTGAAAAAAGCTTTCTGTTCACTGGCTTAGGCTCTCCACACATGAAGAAAAATAGTTTTTAAGTCAGAGCTGAAAGTCTTTGTTGCAATAAAGCAGCAATGGGAAAATTAAGCAGAGCTTTCCAATAAGGGCTTCTCTTTTAGAGTGAGACAGCAGGGATTTGATTGAATCTGAGCGAATATGGCGTATGAGAGTCAAGGGTTCCCACACGTTTCGATGTAAAGGTCTGTTAAATTGCTGATCATGTAGGGAAAGGTGATTGGATAAAAGGACAGTGTTGCTTAAATTGGGATCAAAAAATCTCTCCCTAAAGACCCCTGTAGTTGATAACAGCGATTTCCACAGGTTATCCTCTTGTCACACTGTTCAAATGAGTCCAATACAATCATGTTATTCATTTGTGTCAGTCTCCACAAAATCATTGGAAGGCATGTCAAATTGAATGTATTGATTTTCTAACAAAGATTTCACATTTTAAAGTGGATAAATGCACATTCAGTTGGTATCCCAGCCACACCAGGTCTTATCTCCACTTTAAAATGTCCTTTATATATCAACACACGGAGCATAGAGGGGATAGGGGGAAGTCGTGTGACGTAGTATTAAGACCAAAAGACGTCGGAGTCAGAAGGTGGTTGGGTTGAAAGGATGGGCCAAATTATCAATCCATGCCAATCACCCCAACCACACAGAACTTTTCCCTTTTCCCCTTTTTTCCAGGTGATGAGACCACAAGCCAAAGTTCATGATTTAAAATAGTTAATTAGAAAATTGTGTCTGTTATTTTTGATTGCTCCTTAAAAAAGTATTTGATTCAAGCGTCTCCAATGTGTCGATTTGCTGGTTTCTATTCAACACGGATGTTCGTTGATTAAATATATTTGGGTTTGCACTATTTGTCGTTGATAAAACAAAGAATAAGCTAAACAAACCTTTGATTCTGAGGGATTTTACTGGTATTTCTTCGAAATTGTTTAATTTTAAAATATTTTTTTGTCCGTTTTATCTTTATTGAGAGAACAGCTGAGGAGTGTTAGGAAATGAGAGGAGGAGATGGTGGGATTGTAGTTTAAGCAGCTATAAGTTATCACCTAATACTGTGTCTCTAATTTCTTCTACAGATTCCTTTGAGGACTGACCTTGATGATAATAGATAATCATATATCACCCGACAAACCAAAAGATATAGTTGGACCCGTCTGACTCATAATGATAAATCAAATAACAGCATCCCCAATGGGTATCTACAGGTATGTACCTGTGGTCACAGTTAATCCAATAAATCGGTTTGAAGACAGTGATTGTAGCAGAAGTCACTCTGTCAGACTCCCTGACTCTGTCAGAATTTCAAAGCATCCTGTCTTTGGTTGCCAAATGTTAAAATTGGCCATCAACACAGTTCTCACAGTGTGACCTAAGACCACAGTTTTGGATTGATAGCGAAAGATTTCCCTCTGTGTCTGTGGCTGTCAATTTTCTTCAAAGTTCTTAAGGGCACAAAGTAAGAAATCCAAAATGTAACCTGTTATTAGACAGAAACTCTGGAGAAAACATACATAAGGATACTGTCATAAGATACTATCCAGCTATCCTGACAAATAAGACAACAGAAGGCCAACACAAGCAATTCCACATCTTTTAGAAGAAAACAAGAGCAGAGAAAACAATAAATACAAGAACTTTTCCAACATATGAGCCTACAAGCGAGAAAAATGTTCACTTGTCTGAGCTGTACAGCCTATCGCAGGTCTTTAAAAGTGTGTAATTGCTGTGACACTTTGGATGACAGCACAACAATGCAATCTCAAATGAGATTATCTGAATAAGAAAGAAAAGGGACATAGCTAGTGGAGAGAGACGTCTCTTCCAGAAAAATAAAAGTGGTTTCTCTGTCTGCATTCATGCCACATTTCAAACATCAGTTTACACTGCCATGACTTCACAAGTCGCCCTGAACACTGTAACAAGTCTTCAGGGGCAGGAGAGAAGGATGTCACTGACAATTTTTAGAGTGCAGAGCTTGACTGCTAATGAGATTTTTTTTTTTCTACCAGTGGCAAATAGAACAACTTCCTTTCTTACACGAAAAAAACCCTTCTGCTAAAAAGCAACATTCTAGTGTTTGTGATTACTGGCTATCTGCAGGGTCTTAAAATTATTGAAATTATGGGGCAACGAGAGCCTTGCGTTTATTTGAAGTACCCAATGCATGGAGGCTAGATCCCTCATTGCAGCGGCCAAGGGTTAGAATCCGACCTCAGCCCTTTTGTTACATGTCATCCCACATTCTCTCCTCCCAATGTTTCCTCTCTCTCTTCAGCTGTGCTATCGTATAATGGCTAAAAGGCCCAAAAGAGAACTTGAATCCAGTAATGTATCATGTGTATTTATAATCTATGTTTGCACTGTTTTGGGATCTTTATGAGCGCCATATGTAAAGCAAATCAGGAAAGCAAAAAAAAAAAACAACATCCTTGCAAATTACAGTGGATTCTTGGACTGCTAGTGAGGATCATGAATATTCTAATGGAAAAAACCTTCACAGCCCCTCCCACCAAATGACGCACCAAACATCCACACCAACTGTTGTCACTGCAAACTGTCTGTTCAACTCAGCTGATTATGTCACTACAATGTGTTAAGTTAGACTCAGAGGACAGAAGAACAGACAGCCAACAAAAATACATCCAAGAAAAGTTTAAAAAGTAACAGCTGGTGTGTGCCGCATCGTCGTGCTCTCAGCAGAAGAGGCCAAGAGTTGGAAAAACAACATCAACACACCTGAGGAGAATCACAACAGATTTAAAAAAAAGGTATTCACGCCTAGCATGGGAAATCAACACATGTTATAAAGCCTTTAAATAGATCTGAAAAGTCTGAAATTTATTTGACTGAATTATCCAGTTACCCATCTTTAACATTTTTTCTTGTGTTGTTATGCACATTCTCCTTTTGTTTTCATGTACTCAGGCATTGTGGCATATTTCTAACTCATTAAAATGGACAAATGGACTGCACTTACCATCGTCTTCAGACCACTCTGCACTTTGACACTACATGTCACATTCACCCTTACACACACACATTCACACAGTGATATCAGAGGATGGGTAAGTGCCCAACTTTAAGTGCTGTTCAGTACTAATGTCATTCAAACGATGGATATACCTTCAGAACAATTTTGGTTCAGTTTCTCCCGAGGAATCTTCTACATGTAGACTGCAGGAGCTGGGGGTCGATCCGCCAAACCTTTGGAATGAGAGACAACCTAATCTACCAGAATCTACCGCCTCACCCACCACAGCCGCTGGAAGATTGATTTGTTTACCAACTTCAAGCTAAGAGTGCTCCCCTAAAATATTGCTGAAAAATCCTCATTTAACTTCAGGAAGTTTGGTAAATGGTAATTATTTTCATGGTGCTCACGGCTTCATCTAACAGCATTATGTGGACATCACCACGTCTGCTTAATCAGGTGCAAATTAACTGACAAAACCCCAGAAAGCAATTTATGATAACTCTCCTTCTTCCCATTCACAGCCAATTCTTTCTAGCACAGATATATTCACAAATCCATTTCGGAGATGTCGCTATATTGTCGTCATCTGAGGTGATAACTAAACAAGTGAAGGACTGTGTGTGTGTGTCTGGAAATCAATAGACTTTTTTTTTAAAGTTAGTGCCACTTATTATACCGCTATCCAATTTGCGGTGATAGTTAAAGTGTTTAACTAAACAAAAACACATCAGCTCAGGCCCTGCATCTTCATTCAAAACAATATCGCCTGTGAATAGGAAAAGAGCTTCTTATGTAAGCGAGCGTGGCTGATGAGACATGCATAAATTCATGAACAGGTGTAATGCGTTCTGTAAAAACTTGATACGGCCTTTCAGCACAAAGTGACGGTGGTTGCAGGTTATTTATGTTAATTTTTTAATACACACAAACACATTCGCACAAAGGACTCTACTACTTCATCCTTGTATGCTGATAAACACATTATAATAGATTTCTGGAACCACGGGTGTTTTGTGAAAGTAAAAATTTATTTCCATTTTGAATTGAATGAGTGATCTGATTCATTAACGCTCCTGTATGGTACCTGGTCTGTGCTCATTTTGGCGCCCCCTGTGGACAAAAATTGTATGTCTTATATTTTTGATGATCTTGTCCTGTACATGTGTTCGTACTTTTTCATGTCGTAAACCTTCTTCCTTTCATCAGTCAAACGTTTCACTCACTGTGAATATTGACTGTTTTGGCTGCATGCAGTTAATCACCTTATCAAGGTTAGTTGACTGATGGGTGGAAAAAGCTTTATTAAAATGAAGACAGGCTGTCATAATAACCCAGATTGGAGGCAGGCATGGAAGGAAGTCAGATAATGTAATATAAAGGGTGAGAAGGTTCTCAACAGGCGGTGCTTTGAATGCATCAGTAGGACGAACCAATCAAAGGACTTTAAGTCTACGGCTCTGGGACTTCTGTCCTGTGGGAGATCAAAAGTCAACATTTAATAAATTAATCTGATGTAACATCAGCTAGATATTCTATCCTTATTTATTTCCTTTAAAAGGCACCTTAAAATATCACAATGTTTTTAAGGATATTTTTTAGGTATTTGGTGTCTTTGGTGTCATACTGAACCAAACTCAGGATATCGCTAAACCCAATACTTTTTGTGCCCAAATCTAACCAAACCAGTAGCCAATGTTATTCTTATTTTCTCTCGTCCGTGTAAACACGATGTAAACACAGCTCCGACAACAACACAGCCGGAGGGACTCACACCTCTCACTCATTGTAGACAGTGATGACACAGAGAGATAGTTACAGAGGATATACGTACTTAAATTCTGTCGCACCTTCTTCCTTTAAGTAACTTTCAAATTAAATACTTTTTACTTTTACTTGAGTAGATTTCTAGGCTGGTAATCTAATTCTCACTTGAGTAAAAGTTCATCAAAGTAACTCAATTACTATATTTTAGTACTCTTTCCACCTCTGATGTTGATACTTTTTACACTTCATATGCCAAAATTTTGACTTGTCAAAGGATCACCACAGGATAACCCCACTGACCATTTATATCCATGCTAAGAATGCCCAACAATGTCCTTGGAGCTACAACACTCCACTATTGTACCTAAAAATACATCAAACTCTTTGTATATCTTGAATCATAAAGATAACATGTCTCACTAAAAGTCCAATACACAACAGTGCAATTTAGGATGTTTGTATGATTCTATATATATATATATATATACATAAATTATTCTTCTCTCTTTCTCTCTCCCTCACCCGCTCTCTCTCTCTCTCTCTCTCTCTCTCTCTCTCTATCTAAAGCACCATCTTGCCTGCAATCACAGCACAATGTACAGGAGTCTGGCTTCACTCACATTACCGTGATAATTACATTACAATTGCTTTTTCTATACGCATGTAAACATGATACACAGTAAGCCTATATGGCCTTACACTGCTGTGCCTTCATAACAGCAAAATTGAAGAAGTGCAGTGAATAACAAACGCTTCATAGATGCATGAAAATCTTTATAGTTTATCATCACAGGCTCGATGGAAGAATCTGACACGTTGCAATTTTATTCTGCACACTAGTAAGATAAAACAAGCAGTACTTTGTATCAAATTAGACAAAAATGAAAAAAACATTTTCTTTTTCAGATTGTAAAAATCCCAGTTATACTCAGATCGGACATAAGCTCTTAAACTACGCTGTTAAAAAGACATAATAAAATGTTTTATGCCAATTGTCGATTACCATTTACAAACCAAATAGGGGTTTTAGTCACTATTAAACCACAGTTTACCAGATTATAGTGTACTAAACACTCAATTCATTTTTAACAGTTTATTTTTTTTTAATTTGATTTCACTTCTGCAGCAGAGAGCCCATAAGGGTCATTTGTAGCCAAATTCTTGCACATCTGCATTTCTTACCCCAGCATATAGCAGTTGATGTCCCATGTATTTAATCAAAAAACTAATCTCTTTCTAAACCTTAAAGTTGTGGTGCCTAGATTCTGATTCTGTCTACTCAAATGTCACACCTACCCATTCACACAATGTTGGTAGAGGCTGCTATGTAAAGTGACCATGAGAAGTAACCCACTCATACACATCCACACTCCACTGAAGAATCAGAAAGCGCATGAGTTAAGTGTCTTGCCCAAGAACACATCAGATATGTGCCTAGCTCTTGTATTACTATTTTTGTTTACTATCTAATGAAGACACATTGTCATATAATTTGTATTTGATCCAATGTACCGCTTGTAATGTGCCCTTAAACAAAGTGTGACCGTTTTGATGAAAAATGAACGTGACAAACGCAAATTGTAGACACTCAACTGGAGATCTAATCATCACATTAAAGGGAAACCTTCATTTTGGGCCACACAGAGTAATATCTCTACCAGGGCTTACAGAGAGCATTTTTTGACATTTTGAAAAGGTTAAATTTTCTGAAACCACAAAAACAAATCTTGAGTCCTAAAATGTTAACGTTTTAGGTTGCAAAGTTATAAGGGAAATGTATTCTTTTGAAATGGTTTCATTCTTTGTAGTGGTTTTTTAAACTTTATTTCATGAGGAAAGTTGGTTTGTGTTGATTATGGCGCCCCTTGTGGTGAGAGCAATATGTCTCATTGCTTTACTTATCTTGTTCTGCACTTGCAACAGTAAAAATATCATCCTGCTTTCTTTAAAGAGCCCATATTATGCCCTTTTTGGGGTTTGTATATTTAATCTATGTTCCTACTTTTGTACGTTCACAATAGCTCACAAAAGTCAAAGCTCACAAAAGTCTGAAAAAAGTGTCTGTTTTCATGTACTGCTCCTCCTTGCTCCCTCTCCGCTCTGAGTCCGTCAGCTACACTCTGTTGAGCCCACACTGTTAGACCCCACGTGGGCCAAGTCTGCTCTGATTGGTCTGCCGATCCGCTCTGTCGTTATTGGTCAGTTGCTCAGCAAGCTTCTCGGAAATTTCAACACGAGCTGCTGGGCTTGCCACAACGAGCCAATGGGCTTAGATCAGTGATCTCACACTGACAATGACGTCGGACCGACACATTTTTATCGAGGAGGGCTAGAACCGAGCGTTACATGCAGCTAATGCTACAGCTAACAGGAGGAGGTAGGAGAAGACGCGTTTCCGCAGACTTTGAATTTTTGCACATAGATGTGCCTAAACATGCACAGGAGACTTGGAAAACACACTGAAGGGCATATAAAACCAGAAAAAGCATAATATGGGACCTTTAAAAGTCAATGTAAAACTAAATGTGAAAATAAGCAGTGGGACATAAAAGGATGTATCGTCAACATACTTTAAATCGTCTCGTCTTACATCTACCAAATGGCAGCAGCTACAGGCATTAAAAATTATAGTTTTGCTCTTGTGGTTCCTGTAGAGGCATCGTTATTAATTTCAATCTCTTTCATAACCTGGTAAAAGCTCCTTACAGGAACTTTAATTATCTGCTGATAAACATAACTTGCGCTGCTAAATTTGGCACATTTATATGATGGCTCCAGGTGCTTATGTTGAAATAAGATGCATTGCCCCTCTTAAAAAATTTACACATGAACATTTGATTATAAATTGTTATGAGTTAAATCAGTTGTTCTCTTGCACACTCCTTCTCTTACTCAGTGTAGCTTCCAAGCAGACCCAGCAGAAGAACAAAGGCAGAGGGGGGAAAAAATCTATGTAATTGAACACTGTGTGGTCACACTGACTGCAAGTGTAGATACAATCCTCCAAACATGCAAGAGAGATTCATCCTGTACTAACATGAGCCAGTGACAGCACAGCTGGAACTCAACAAATCCCAAAATATCGGAATAACATCATATTAGGTTTCAGGGTTTGAAATCTGCAGCATGCAAAAGAAAAGGAAATGCCGGTGACACCTTGCTCTTTTCCTGTGATCCGCGTTGTCATGGAGATTGTACTAAGTTGTCGTAATGACAGGATTTGATGTTGCTCATTAGGGCAGTAATGATTTGTGGATAGATTCGGAGGTGTGGGAGCTGTGTCTCATTCAAAGCCATATGCAGGCAGCCGGTGCTCTTCAGACTCTGGTGTTTACTGAGAGATCTCCACTATTATGTCTCTGCTAATGTCATAATTTACATTCTGCTGGTGGACTCTAATGGATCCAAAGTGACACGTCTTCCGCTTCTTTTGAGCTGAATAATCAATGGACGTAAAAGTTTCAATCAAACAGCCCACCACAATTGTGTTTGTGATGGTATTACTATTAGTAGACATATCTGATGTAGTATTCATATTCTTTTCATAATTATCGTTGTTGTGGTCGTGTGCTTTGGGCTCATGATGGAACATTTATAGCAGCTGGTTTTGTCTTTTTTTTCCTGGTGTGCGCGTTAAGAGCCGTTGTGCAAAACTCTGGCAGGGGATTCGTTTTTTTCCGAAAAACAGTTTGACTCCTAAACTCTCTAACAGAATCTGAACATCTGTCAAAAAATCTCAGCAGTGTGACAATATGATGGCAAAAAAATTGTCGATATACTCCAGCTCCACTGTGCAGCATTTATCCAAAATCTAATGGGATCCCTTTGTTACCTTTTGAGGATGGCAGCAGGAGAGATTTTCATTTTAAAACACAATTGTTGTATCAGGGCAGCGAGCCAACACAGCATCACGTGTAGCCGAGACTACATGATTAACCCCATTTGCCTAAATTAAAGACTAGTGTTGGGTATCCAAACAAGTCACACAATTTAAATCCAAGATATTCCCTAATTAGTATCAAGCAAGGGCTCTTATGAGAGAAAATTGGAATACACAGAAATGTTACTTTCCCCAGCTATGACTTCTTGTCTCTCATGTGCCTTAAACCTTTTGGAAATTGAAAAATAAAAATCATATGTGAAATTAAAGTTGACAGTGGCATTATGCTCTCCTAATTCAGAGTAAGATTGGTTCATAAAAAACAGAAAACAAAGTTTCAGTGCGCTTTTTTGACCATTTAGACCCTTTTCAGGCTGAATTTGCATGGAAGAGCATGTTTGATTGACATTTGCCCGGCTAACTGCACAAATATGTTGCATGTTCAAGGCATATACAGCCCTGCTATCTACAAAGGTTCATTTTAATTGGTCACTGACTTGTGGCGTTATATTAATTTGTTTGCCATATTCCAGTTAGCAAGTTTAAAAATGCAACATTAGCTATTGCCCCTATTTGTTGTCAAAGCTGTGGTTGCAATATGAAAATTAACTTCCTCTGCCGAAAGGTCAACACCTGACTCTGAAAATACATCATCAAAGACAACAGTAACATTAGGACTAAACCATTAACTGTATACAACATGGACGTACGACTGTTGTCCCAGTGACATCACACATTGGTTTCTGAAGAAGCATTTTGAAGTCAAGCGATGGCAGTCTTCAGGTTGGAAATGCTATCTCGCCCCAAAATGTGATCAATCAGGCGGTCCTTAAGCCTCCTGGTAAAGCTACTATGCACCCCCCTGTCATTAAACATATATGCCACTCATTAGGCAAATTTAAAATATAACTTAGCCCAAATATCATCACAAAGGATGAGGCTGTAAAAAACTGTGTTTCTACTGTAACACTTTTTTTAATATGGGACCCAATGGAGATTCCTGGGCTTTTGGAGCCAGCTTTTACTGGATACTCTTGGAATTGCAGATTTTCACACTTCCACATTAGCTTTATTTGTCAACACCAAACACCAGAGGTTGCTGCTGGCTGTAAACAGCTAAATAGCTGCCATGTGACTTTTTCTAGGATTGGTTCTTGGAAATGTTGTTTTTGTAATGTATTTGGGCTTAACCATGCCCAATTAAAACCCAATACCATAGAAGTTTACAGAAATTTAGAAGTACTATTTTAAATCAGGATTTAATCTAATTTTAATAATGGATTCTTACCTAAGAAAACTGCAATGAAATTATGTTACTATCTGCACTGTAAGGTACAATTTGAATGGCAATAAAGAAAGTATAAGTCTAAATAAACAAGGTCCAAAATATCCAAGAATGTTTACACATACAACTTTGGTTTACAAGGCTCTCAATGCACTGACACAAACATACAGTGTGGTAATAACACACAAAGATACACACTAATGACAGAGATAAAAAGTGTGTGATTGAATTTCCACTCACAGACAGGACCGGGGATGTCTCTGCAGTTTGATGACTTCAACAGCCGTTATGTCTTGGTAGAAAACTTTATATATTGCCTATAGTTTATTTTTGCCTTCGTTTGGAGGCGGCATCACTGCCAAATGTAGCTTTAAGCAATAGAAATCCACACATTATATGTTTACTGCAGCATCTGCAATGTTGATAGCTTATGACAATTTTGCTGGGAGTGCTCCACTCCAAGCAGGAATGCACCTCTCTCACCGTGCCAATGATTGCAGGCCCTCTGAATTTCTGAGTGTGCATGGTGGTGACATATAGGTGTTCTTGGCATATAAAATCCTCCAGAGTTTGGGCTTCGTGCCGCAGCTTCAGTCCTCTCCCTTTGACATTAAGACCGGAACATGCTCCCATGCACAGAAAGAGCCCGGCGTCTACCTTTTAATGAAAGGTGTTCATCATCACCTTGTCAGCAACAGTATGTGACTACGACAGGTTGACGCCACTTAGTCTCCCTGAGGGGACCTGCGGCTGTCAGGCAGAATTTGCAGCCCTGCCATTTCACCTTGACAGACGAACCTTCTTGGACAGGACTGGAGAGCGGGGCCGCGTAATGGGCCCTGCAGTTGTCTTCTACTTAAAAAAAAAAGTGAATTGGATGACATTTGTGTCTTATCTGAGTCCTTATAGCTGCGTCTTGATTTTGCTGTGCTAGTCACTCTGTGTTTACACCAACAGATGATTCAGAGCATTACTTTCACCATCAGTCATCGCCCACGCCGCCACATCCCGACCCTCGAAAGGCTCCCAAAGGTCAGAGCGATGCTGATCAGTCTCTCCCTTGGCTGTGGTGAGCGAGTGCCCCATTTCCCCTGCATGGGTGAGTCCTGATCGCAGGCGTAAGGGGTGGAAGGGTGAAGAGGGGGGTTATGGTAACGCAAGCTGACATCCTGTGAAGCTGTGATTGCTTAGAGGACTTTGTGGGAGGGCTGGGGTGTATGGAGGGTGGTGGCGGAGGAATACGGTCGTGTTTTACGAAGGCCTTTAACAGCCTTTTAAAAGCTTTGAGACGGGCCGGCCTGACGCCAGCCACTCACAGTGGAGAAATCGCTGACTGAGCTAAAAAGAAGAAGGGAGGGGAACAAGGGAGTAGGAGCACACAGCAGTTCCTGGAATGCTTTTGGGGTTTTATTTTCT
Source organism: Labrus bergylta (assembly GCF_963930695.1). Lineage (NCBI taxonomy): Eukaryota > Metazoa > Chordata > Actinopteri > Labriformes > Labridae > Labrus > Labrus bergylta. The sequence goes on along the minus strand of NC_089199.1, from coordinate 21,014,572 downwards.
TGTCCTGTGATCTCTGAAATGATCCAGACATGCCACAACCCTAATCGCCCTCTCTGTAGTTGCTGTGTAATTACAAGAATTTGCACTAAATAATTCACCAGGTGCAACCGCTGAAATTACATCCAGCACTCATGAAATGCACTTCCCAGAGCTTTTCCACTGCAGCCGCTGAACTCCACTTTAGTCTTTGTCAGGTCAGCCTGAACACTGAGATTAAAAAACATCCTGCATACAATCCTGTGACCTATAGCACTCACAGTGAGCTCACAGAGAGCCAGATTTGACCTGTACAGGTTAGACTACATTTGCTAAAGTGAAGCTGTATCCGACTTCTCTGGACAATCATCCATCAAGGTAAAAAAAAGAAAGAAAAAAAGAGGGAAAAGAACACATCATCCGAAAAGAACACATAAGTCTCAGAAACATTATTACTCTCATTTCTTCAATAACTCCCTCAGACTTCCAGTTGCGCACCATATTTCATCTCGGCGCTGAAGAATGAGTTTCCTGACTGTGAACATGAGAAATGCAGGAGACTCAATGGGCACGGCTGGAGGGGGGGCAGCCAACCCACAGAAGATCACAGCAGTGGCACCGAATGCATCAGAAAACAGTGCTGTAGGCGAGCATAAGTCAACAGCGCCTAATGTGAGCCTTTGGTATGCATGATGTTAAATAGATTGTGAAAATGCTCTTTTCATGACTAAGATGGAGCTTTTCATTAATCCTCGAGCTGAACCTGCCTCCGCAAAACAACGAGCATCCCTCGCGGGAAAGACAAAACACCCACGGTGGGCTACAGAGACCTCAGAAGAGCTCTTGTACAGCTCATGGACTCGCTCTCTTTGCATCCACCCCCTTAGCTGTGCGTGCGTTTCGGATTTGCATGTTAGTAGATGTATATGTGACATGTCATGTGTGGCATGTTGTAATAAGTGTCTGAGAATGTATTATTTTCTGTGTGAGTATGAGCCTCTCAACACCGAACGCATACGCTTTAGCGTTCTGCGTGCAGCGTGTAGGAGGATGTGGATTTCATATTGTGCCTTTCAAGTGTGCATGCGCAGCAGTTGGTCAGAGGAGATACAGGGTTTTGATCTTATTTCTGGAGGTCTCTGTTATTGAGACCCACATGCGGCGGATTAGCGCAGGGAGATTTGATACATATTAACAGGTGGGAGAGCTGATAAGTCTGCTCACGCTACTTTTTTATTTGAAATTATATTAAAAATACTACAGGAATAACTGGCACGACTCATTTCAGCGCAAATCCTCTCTGCTGGTTCCCTGCTTCTCTCTGCAGTACCTATTTTCTCCTAAGCATATCTTCCTTGAATTAAATGTTAATGCAACAAGAATGTTAATGAACACATTCATATTAAGATATTTTGACACCCTTTTTTAAATCTCTATACCAGTCCCTAAAACCAGCTTTTATTTTTGGCAGATATGAAAATATAATAATTGTTTTAAAACCTGAAGGATATACTACGACAGAGGATTAGGGCCATGTTACATTTTTAAAAAAAAATTTATTTCGAGATTAAACTCGTAAATTTACGAGAATAATCTTGTAAATTAACGAGTTTGAGACCAGCCTGCGCAAAATGATGAAAGTAGAACTCTTACTCTGCAGACAAATTCCTCCAAGTCAGTGTGGTTCTTTCTTCGGAAAAGCCACAGTTTCTTGCAGTATCTTTTCAGGTTCCTGATATTTTATGACAATGTGAAGATGATGATGTACCAAAAGCATCATAGTTTCATATTTGCATAAGTAAAGCCCCAACACAACTATTTGTGTCTGTTATCAGTCTGCCTTGTGAAAGTGTCTCATGTGCAGAGCCAGTTTGCGTCCTGTTCATCATTTTACAGATAAACTAGGTCTTACAAGTTGAAGTGAAAACTTCTCTTGAACTAATTGTTTTTACCGACTACACAAGGAAGTAGCCTATTTCCTTATTAGTGAAACCTTTAGGACAAGATGCTCCATGTATGTCATTTGAGAACAGGATGCTGCTGCTCTTCTGATTTAGACTAAAATAACGACTTTATTCTTTTATTCTTTAAAGACTTTAAGAGTTCTTTGTGCAGGCTGGTCTCGAAGTCGTTAATTTACGACTTTATTCTCGAAATTTAAAAAAAATAATGTTTTAACGTGGCCCTAATCCTCCGTTGTAATATACTACTACTAACCACGTTTAGATTTTTATGACGGTTATTATTTAAAAGATTCGCTCAGAACACTGAAGGAATCTCAAAGCAACTTAAATACGTAGAAACCAGCTGAGCTAATATTAGCGTGGCTGCCTTTCCTTTAGCTCTGTTTCTGCTGAGGAGTGTCTGAAAAAAAACCTGATTATTACATGAAGCAGTTTATTTGTCGTTGTTGTATTTTTAAATGGCCTAAGTTATATTTAACTTAAAAAATGTGTGACTCAGAAAAAAATGTTTGCTGATGTTTTCAGATTCAGACTCACTTTATTATTTATTTCTACCATAGAGGACAAGGACCACCGACCTGCAATGGTCAAAACGATTGACATTAGGAATAACGTGCAACAATGGAATCACGCTGCAAGAGGAAAAAAAAAAAAACTTCAAAAAGCTGAAACAACTGTGCTAACATCACTCAACATCCGACGCTGCTAATAAATTAATGATGCAAAGCACACATTCACAGAAAACTACCTCAAATAGAACATGTCAAGTGAAGTGCCTGTAGGGGTGCTTAAAGCCCTGTTTCCACCAAGCAGTCCAATTTGGTTCAGTACAGTTCAGTAAGGTAAACCCTGAACTAGCTTGCGTTTCCTCAGCCAACCGTACATTCATTTGGTAAGCGGAGTGTAAGCCAGAAGGTGATAGCCACATCAGCTATGTAATAGTGTGACATCATAGCAGCCCAACACAGTGTAGCTATTGATTAATTTAAACGTTCAAGAAGAACAGGGACACAGTTAACAAAAGGGACCCTTTAGAGTCGGATTGGTACCCTTGGTACCCCAACAGAAGGGTACCAAAAAAGTAGGACGGTATGGATCCCTTATTTTGGTACCATTCCCAACTTGTGATGGTGGAAACGCCAATATATGTATATATTTAAATATATTTTAAGGGGGGGAGGTTGTCTGGCATATTATGGTATCAGATAAGTACTTTAAGAAGCATACTCCGAGATACCTGATCCTGGATTTGAGGCTGAATCTGCTGCATTTCTAATACTGGGATCAGTCTTAGTACAACTCTAATTTGAACATATGCACATTCAATTACAACCACAGTTTAAAATCTAACTTGCAGTAATGGAGATGCAATTGCGGTAGATTATCACCTAAATTGAATCATGTCAGTTGCATTTAAAAACAGCGGCAGTGAATTCAAGTCTCAGCTAATGTGCTCACGCCACTGGTAGCTTTAAACGCTGGAGCGCACATTCAAAATAAAACAGGTTTCACTGTCAAACTGTCACCCTGTCATGCTTTGTTAAAAAGACGGCAGAGACAGTTTAATCAGCCGTTGCAAAGTTAAATGAATCACCGCAGGACATCAGAGGATTCAGACTTCACTTTGGGGCCCATAGACACTAATTCTTGTGCACATCAGCCGTATAGCTGCTATAAAGCTCTCTTCATGTCCTGTCGATCCTCCAGAACCCGCGCCACACTAATCTCATCATAGCAAGCCTGGCAATCTATTTCTAAGCGGAGGAGCATTTTTTTGAATCAAACACCTTTCTCCCAGCCGGCAGAGTGTGACTGTGAGAACCCGAGCTGTCTGCAGGTGGCGGCCCAAGCATCCATTTGTAATGCTGATGTCTGAGCCAATAATTGCAGCCACATCATCAACACCTGTGTTGATAAGTGATAGCTGCATAGAAATCTTGCTTGAAACATAAGGGAGTCATTGTACAAACTAAACTTAAATCCTGCATATACTGTCATTCAGAGTGCAGATTTTTTTTTTTTTCCTGTTGGGGGTGACGCATAGAGCGGCAGGACGGCTGAAAGTAGTGAGTCTGAAAGGCTTCGTTATAAGTTGCTGTCACCACCTGACCTGAAACCCACTCAGAAAGCACATCACTATAACTGTGTTGAATGGGTAGTTTCAAGGAGAGTTTTTTTAAAGAGTTGCATATTTAATTTAGACTTGTTCTCATTATACAGGACCCACATTTTGGAGGGTATTTTATTGTACCAAAGGCTTGCTGCAATCTGTGTGCGCACTTGGCCTCGGAAGCACAAATCTTTAGGGGGCTGGAATGGATCCCAGTGTTCCCATGACTGTAATAACTAGAGTAACGGCAGTATAAGAGAAGCATTTTCCATATGGATATCCTACCAACTGCTTTTCTGGTAGTGCAGTTTGAAGTACATTTAGATTATAAATGGTAGAAAACAATGCAAAGTGTCTTTAAAAAAGGGCATTGGGCCATCACAAGCAGCCAGAAAGCTCTCATGCTCTTTGGCATCGACTCAAGTATGTGAGACTCCATCAGACGGATAAACACATTCCTCCTAAAGATATCCCTGCACTTGTTTTTGTTTGTCAGTGATGATGCCAGAAAATGCTGTCTAATGTGTTGTTTCAAAATCTACTGCTGCAACGGTGTCTCCAGAAAACACTGTTTCTACAGAGCTAATTAAGATAGAAGATGATTTGAGGTTAAATGTGATCAATGTGTCAAAGAATGTCAGTTTTCCTTCAATATCAATTCAGAAAAAACATGTCCAATCATTACTTTTGATGGTTATATTGGCATTCAGAACAGGGTTAGGTAAATGGTAAATGAATTGCAATTATATAACATCTTTCTCATCTTTTGACCATGAGCTCCGAACACTTCTGTAGTGCCATGTCATCAGCTAATAATGCACACACATTCATACTGGTATGGTAAATGGATTCGAGCTTGTATAGAGCTTTTCTGGTCTTCTGACTACTCAAAGCGCTTTTATACCACAGGTCACACCTACCCATTCACACACTGATGGTAGAGGCTGCTATGTAAAGTGGTCATCAGAAGTAACTAATCACATTCATACCCATCCACACTGGGGATAAAACACCTGACCTTCCAGTCGACCAAGCACTGAGGCACAGTCGCCCCAGCATGTACATTGGAGGAGCTGGGATCGTACCGAGTGGAACCCACACTACCACTGATCCACTGGAATTTTTTCAGCAGTGGATGAATGAAACAGACAACAGAGCCCTAAGTGAGAAGTTTTCATGTTTTTTTTTTCTTAAACCAGACCAAACAATGAAAACAGGACACAATCCATGGTCTGTGGTGACATAGTCTTGTAGCGGAAAATTATTTTGATACAAATAAAATATCTCAAATACAGGTATTGTTGTTGGTGAATAACTGGATTTAGATCAAGAGACTGTGAAAGCCATAGTATATGATTTACAGTCTTTCATATTCATCAAACCATTTGGTGCTGAGACTTTTGGGAGTAACACCCAAGTTTTCCCTTCGTCTATTAAAGCAGCATTTTTGTTCTTCATCTATTTGCTTGTGAATCCATTCGTTATGTATCTGTAATCCCTCTATTGGGATTTGGTGCAAGTACTGACACAGGTATTGAAAGACTACAAAGACAAGGATCCTTTGCTTTTGCTACGCTTTCCGAATGTTTCCCTCTTGGTTTCATTAAGCCATCCAGATCAGTTTTGTCTTTAATTTTCCATTAAAGCTGCAAAATAATACACTTTTACATTTATTAATTGACCCCAAAAGAAATGTATATTATCCGACTCTGCAGGCTTTAAAGAGCTGTTAAGCATCACTGATCAAAGCACATAATGCCAGAGTCAGACATGTGTTAGTGTTTTTTGTTGTCCTATTTATTTGCACTTTCTCCATCAGTTTGAATATTGTATCTGATAGGCGACATGTGCTAGCTATTGGCTCTTTCCTGATTCCATTCGGCTGTACAGAGCCAAGATCTTCTTGGTGAAACATTTCACAGAAGTCTTCTTCTCTTGACAACATGAACACTTGTTCCTGTTTGTTGCTTTAAGATCTTTGCTACACAGAGGCCCTTTTCCGTCTTTCTTTTATAGTTGATAATGTAAGGCATAAAACTATAGTTGGATGTCTTTATCTTAAGTAGGCTACCTATGACTTACTGCACAAGTCTGTTTTATTGTTGTTGTTATTTTGATGTTAATTTCCTCAGATTAAACCCCAAACAGTCTATTTTGTATCAAACACATGTAAATAAGATAGCTATATTTTAATCCCTGTATTTAAAATGCCAATAATTTAGGTTTGTGTTGCAAGCTTTTCGTGCTGCCCCCTAGTGACCAAAATTCTTGTTGGGCACCTGGTATGCCAAAAATCCTCGTTGTGCTGCCCCCTAGTGACCAATAATCCTTGTGGACTGAACCCGGGTTGCCAAAAATCCTCGTACAGCCGCCCCAAAGAGAAAAATCTATTCAAGTGTCATTTTAAGAAGCTTTTAGTCATTAGTTGATTTTTTTGTTTTGAATTATAACTGCTGGTTTAATTTGTCATCTAGGGGGGGTGTTAAGGTGTCACAGAGCAGGCAGTGTAGGAAAACATGCTTATCAGCCCTGAGGTATGTTAGTCTTTCACTTACTTGCACCAAGTTCTTGCTACTTTTGCAAGAAAAGAAAATACCATGGTAGATACAAATGTTTCTATATTTTACTTTTTAATACAATTTTTAATCTTCATAACCATGGTTTCTGTTTCTGTTATGGGAGCACACAGAAACAGATTGCACAGGGAGATTTATTATGAAAAAATGGACCTAACTAATTTTCAATATTTCACAAATATGAGAGCTGAGAAAAACATGCATGCGAAGCAAAGTCTAAAGATACTTATCCGAGAAGAGGTGTGAAGGGAGTGTGAGCACAAATGGGATCTATAGAGTGTATAGAGTGTACAGAGTGCAGTGCAGCGTGATCACAGTGGACTGCTGCCTCGGTGCCCGGTTACACCCACACTGAGAGGTGGAAAGAATATCCAAGCAGGAGTGTTCCAATGTTGTTAAATTTTACTCAGGCTATACTTGAGCTAAACTAAAAGAAGAACTCCCAAAAGTATCTACTGTATCTATCTATCTATTTGTCTGTCTGTCCATCCATTGTTTCCATTATTTCATTAAATTACAGGAAAGAAAGCCACATACCAGCAAATATTAAACAACATGCATAAATTGCAGGAGGGGAAATTACAGGTGATAGTTAATGGTAACACCGGTGCTGTCAGAGCTCTCTTTCTCAGCAAGCCTCTCTTATCTCCAGTATCATCCTGACTGTCAGTCTTTCAGAGGAAAAGAAGGGAATGCAAGAAATCTGCGGCTCCCTTTTATGGAAGCTGTAATTTCACCTTTAAGGAGAAAAAAAATGTTCAGATGCTGCACGTTAATTAATTTTGTCTTGCCCATGTTAATGTGCTCTACTGGTCTATAAGGGGGATATGGAGAGGAAAAGGACGTGGGTTTAGTGGTTTAAAATTTGGGATGGAGGGAGCTCGAGGGCAGCTTAAGGCAGACGGGAAGGAGTGGAGGTTTATGTCTTCATTTTTCTGGATTTTACTTGGTTTACTTGGATGTATACAAAATTAGATATATTACAGCTCATGACTGGACCCCAAACTATCAGAACCTGGCAGTCAAGCACATTTTGAGAAAGGCCAAAAAATCCATAACACACAACGACTCCTCTCTCAAAACTGATTATTACACACTTCTATGGATGTCAATAACAGTGCAAAGTGCAAAATAAGAGTGAGAGTCAGGGGGACTGAGGGCCTTGCTTTATTGGGTCCTGGTGTAGCTTTAAAGACATTGTATACTTTCTCAGTAAGCACTTTCAACACTTAAAACAGGTGAAATCAATATCTTCATCCCAGCAATGGATCAAATAAATGTGTGATGTGAAAGTTTCCCTCAAAGTCACAACCCTGCAACAAGATTTACATCAGTAGTGTTCAAGAACTTTCAGCTTGTTGTTGTGGTTTTATGCTTTACTCTCAGCTCTCTCATAGCATTGTATACAAGCCCCAGCAGGCCACTGTTAATACCAGAAGTATGCAAAACACACTTTTATATCAAATAAGGTCAGATTAAAATGGGAAAAAGACATAAAAATGATGGCAGAAGACTGAAAAGACTCTCTACATGGAAATCTAACATATTACACATATTGGAGGGATTTTGCCCATGAAGAAAGCATGAGGTACTTGGTTACACCTTGCCAAGTTGTTAAATACTCCCCCCTCTGAGGTCCCAGTTGTTGTTGGAGAGGGTGTGGAGAACAAAATCAAATTACACACATATTTCTCCTCAGTGTCCAGGGTTATTACCATTCTGGAAAGAAGTTGAGAACGCTTTATTGAACATCTTTGAGTTGAATTGACGACTCAAACCAGACAATCTCTTGGGCTTTAATTGACTTAGGACAATAAACCAAACTAACATGAATCTTTTTAGCAGTCTGCATGTGACTGTCATGAAGCAGGTGAGAAGGGCAAAGAAACAATAAAATCCTCTGGAGGTAAAATTTTGGCAAATAACAATAGAACAAAGTTAAGGTAGCCTACTTATATATTATCATGTAAAATTAGAGATGACATACTAAAAATAAGTAAGATCACAGACGTGGTAGACTGCACAATTATGGTAACTCATCCCAAAACCTGAGGTGAAAAGGCATTCAGCACTTATAATGTATGTTTGAATTTGAATTTATTTATTTAATAGGGACAATGCAATTGAACATAGTTTCAATACAAAGCATGAACCTGATGTGCTGCACAAAGAGTATAAAGCTACCGCTCATTCCCAACTCGTTTCCCCAGTTGGGCTTTTGGGTAAACAAACAGCGTAAGTTGGAGTTGTTGAAGTTTTTTAATTGTTTCCTTTTACTATTTAAAAAAAACTTTTAACTGCTTTTTATGAAAAAATTTAATACCATCAGTGTGCGATGTTAAATGTCTTCAAAGTTTAGCTTTATGATGAGAGGAGGATACTTCCTTTTTGTGTCCAAATGTTTTATTTACTTCTTCCAAATCTGATGTTACATAAAGTCTTGATTTCCCAGAGTGCCTCTTTATAAGCCCCCAAGAAGAAAAGGAACTCTGTGACAGTCATTTTCAGTAAATATAGACAACAGTTAGTTACCCAACAGCTTGTGTGGGATCTTTTCTCTCCATTTCACTCTGCATATGTGTTACATTAGAGACCACTTACAGGTATAGTATGTGACATTATGACAATAAATATAGCAAAATTCAAAAATGTATACGTGTTATCAAACTCCCTCTTTGATGCTCTGGACAGGATGTTACTTCCTTCATATTATTTGTGTTTTGCTCAGAGGCTCAAACTTGTTTCATACATGATTTTTTTCTCTCAAGTAAACCCCTCCCTCTTCAACCGTGAACCCTGGGGGAGGGGAGACAGCCCCACTCACTCAGGGACATAGTTTCTAGTGGCACAATGAAAGAGCGTCATCGCAAGAGTACAACAGAAGGAGAACCAGAAGACTTTCCAAACCAAAGAAAATACTTTTGTTGTCCAACGAAAACAAACTGATAACAACCAAATCAACTTTGAGTTGCATAACGTTACTTGAAATTGACTGCAGAATCTAATTTTTTTATTTCTAGATATTTTTTCGTCCTTTATTAGATAGGACGGCTAAAGAGAGACAGGAAATGTTGGGTAGAGAGAGTGGGGGGGATGACATGTAGCAAAGGGCAGAGGTCAGATTGGAACCCACATCGCAAGAGGACTATAGCCTCTGTACATGGGGCTCGATATAACCGCTAGGCTACCCGGCGCCCCAGAATCTTGTTTTTAGATTAGAACTAGCACTCGTCTGCTGCTATCTCTACCTCACAGAACCCTGCTAGTGAAACAGGACAGGAGGAGCAGGGGGAATATATGCACTCAAGAAGGGAGGAAGGAGCTGAGGGATGAAGGAGGTGTGACTGAAGAGAGCATTGTTTTGATCTAAAAATCTTCTCTTTATTCTTTTCTTTAGGCTAAATCATCCCTCTACAGTTTATTGCTCTATTGAGCATCTCTATTGTGTGTCTTTTGACTATTTTAATGTCTTCCTGTTTACTTTCATTTTCTAAAACATTTTATATATCTTTGGAAATGTCAGGCAAATATGATATCAAATAAGTGCACGTGTTTTGACTCTTTAAAAAGTTTTATCATTTTCCATTGTATATAGCTTTCTGACATGTGTCTTTTGTTTGGGCCAGTTATCCAAATCCATATTAAAGGAGTACATGTGCATCAACAAAATAGCCCCAAAATGCATACATTAGCACTAACAGAGTGCTTTGAGCTGTATTTTTAGTTACTTCAAAAGAGGTGTTTATCCATTATTCATATGATTGAAGGCAAAACACATTTCCCTTTCATCAAGTTGACAAGCACACTACACTCTCTAGATGAGAAGGGTGTATTTAACGGGGGAAATGATCAATAAAAAAAACTTTAAAGTCCATTTTTGGTGATTGACAATCAACAGACCCGAAAGAATCCAGCCCTGCATGGCGCTCAAAGTCAAGTTCAAGTAAACTCTCAGCATTACATGAAGGTATCATTTACCTGAGTCTTCAACAGAGATTGATGGCCATGGGGCATGCTGGGAACATTATCTGGACTTGAGTAAAGGTGAATGTAACTTGATGACAGATTCACGGGGGCGAGAGGCTGGATGCTCTCGAACCCCGGCGTAAGATAATGTGTATAATCCACTGCAGGGATGTTAAGTGCACTCATTTCACACTCCATTTCACACAGCGCTGCCCCAGGAAGAGTCCGTGTGTGTGATGACTCAGGAAACGTGCAACATCGCTCTTCTGGATCTTTCTGTTGTTCTTTCTGCCCATTTGTTCATAATTTGAAATCGTTTCTCCACGCCGTTTCTGGATTAATGATATGTCAAGGAATATAATAAGGGGCGGAATCCATGTTATGTTCTGAATTCATACTAGTTAGTAAAAGTCGATGTTTGGGAGCAAATTACTTCAAAAGATGTATTGCAGACATTAAAATGCTATTTGAAGGTGTCATTTCTACCTGTTGCTTTTCCCTTAATATACCCGCTAATGCACAAATTGAAATGGAAAAACTGAGAAAGAAAATGTCTGCTTACACGAGATTACCAGTTACAAGGACAAAACTGAAATTTACACCCATCATCATCCAAAAGAATAAGACATCCTCCCAATGGGCATCAATGGGCCATTACGATAGTGACTAAATGATGTTCATGAACTCCTTTCTTAAATATCTTGATATGTTTTCATACTCTATCAACATAGAGAATACATAAAAACCTGCATGATAGGAATACAATATAGAAGTCCAACTGATGTAACACAAGGGCATTTGCAAAAATGAGAAAAATGCATCAGAGCACGTACTTTTAGTGAGTCATGTATATCTTTTGGGATTTACTCCTTTCCAGTTTAAGACCCCGTCTCTTTTAGAAGCATAGTGCAGCTGCACGTTTTGACTAATAAAAGCAGGTTTCAATTAGAGGTTCTGATGCATTTAGTGCTGATGAGTTAGCGTATTTAACAAAAGGAGAAAAAGCAGCAAAATGGTATCAGCCGTGCAGCCGGTTGGTGTACTGTCTTAAAAATCAAGATCAAATCAGTGATTTTTAACTTACTTTGTGCATAGGTAGATATTCTTCTTGGTGTAATCAATATAGGGGCGATTTTAGGGGTCTGTTGGGGCCCTAAACAAAAATTTATTGGGGGCCCCTCCAACCAGTGTATTATTTTCCTCTTTCTTTTTTCAGCCCCAGACCGGGAAGTCATCTTCATTTTCCTTCACTGACAAATTTTGGTTTTCACTGGAATAATGCTGCAACGCTTAGCAGGGCATTGAGAGTGAGTGCTGTCAGATGGGGGCCCTGCTTATTGAGGTTTCCTACTGTCATTGCAAAGTTTGCCCATTCTGAGGAAATGCTATGGTTTAAAGTTTGTCCGCCGTTGGGGGCCCCCCCTACTGGCCTGGGGCCCCAAGCAGTTGCCTGCCTTGCCTGTTGACAAGCAGCGCCTCTGATTATACTTTCATAGAATTTCCCATCCTTGCTTTGCAAAGTTTTGTTTAAAAATAATGAAAAGTCTGTCTTGTATTGACACCTGTCTCAGTTAAAGGCAGGGTGGTTTCACAGACTGACGGAAATAAAAGCCTGGCCTATTAATAGAAGTTTTACGGTGTGTGGGACAAATTACTGTGAACGCTGTATCCCTGTCATTTAAATGCTATTTAAAGGTTTGACTTGTACCTGTTTCATTCTTTAGGTACACATGCACAAATTGAAATAGAACTTCATGAGACAGCAGCACATGTTGTTGTCAAAGGTTAAAGTTAAATCTGCATCCAGCAGCCGTAGAAACACAGCCTCAATGGTCCATTATGATGCAGACTAAATGGTGTATAAACCCCTAGTGATGGAAATGCATTGGCTTAAATATATTAGATTACTAGGAAACATTGAAACAGAAAGGTCTGCTTGATAATGAACAAAATGTAGTCCACATCCCAGAGCGTGTGTAATATCCTAATGCAACTCAAGGACGTGAATAAATCTTACTCTTAGTTTTGAGACAAACATGAGCATACTGTGTGCATTTTATGTCAGAAATCATACTGGTGAATTACAGACATTGAAGCTATTCAAATGTATACTTTTGAGCTATTGATTTACCCTAAATGTGCAACTTTATGCTTTTACAGGGGGCAGCAGAAGCTCAGCCTGTAGGGACTTGGGTTGGGAACCAGAGGGTCGCTGGTTCAAGTCCCAGTGCGGACCAAAATACGGACGTTGTTCTGGTAGCTGGAGAGGTGACAGGGCACCCTCAACCTCTTCTGATGCAGACACATTGGGGGAATCATCTAGAAGTATTTAAAGACATGTTTATACAATATCAACATTTAATATATAAAGAAATAACCATAGGATGCATGACATACAAATGCAACACAAGGGGCATATTTTAGGGCAAGTAGTATTACAAAGTTGTGTATTTATTTATTTAAACTCGTATTTTCTTTCCATTATAATACAGATGACATTATGCACATCAGCACATCAGCACAAGATAAAATATAGTGCACAAGCGAATCTGGAAAGGTTCTTTTTACTTAGTCATGTATTTATTTAGGTATTCCTCTTTAATTTTCTCTCAGATTAAGGGCCTTCTTTTCATTTCAAAGACAAAAAAAAACCTGAGCATGCTGTGTTTGAACTGTAGCCATGTTTCTTATTCCCCCTGCCTTTACTATGGGATTGTTTGGAAAACCTCCCCAGTGAGCAGATGGCGTCTGCCGAGAGGAGAGCAGAGCTGGAACCTGGGCTCTATACGCTGCAGAAATAACATTTCACCGTCTCCAGCACAAGCCTTTGTAAGAAAAAGGGAACACACTGGGGTCTACGGGGAATTTAACCACCAGTCTGTTTTGGGAAACAGTGCACACGTTTGTTTATTGCAGCCTTGCTCTTGGATCAGTGCAGCAGCTACAGTAAAAGATGTGGATACTGGAGGAGTCCCTCTGCAGACAGGAGAACCAGATCAACCCCCCCCCTTCCTCCGTCCTCTTGGAATGATTTCAATCGCTTTGATCATTGTGGTTTTCATCAAATGAATGATGTGTTCTTGATTTGACCCCTTGCCAACTGTGTGAAATGTATTGAAGCCTTTGTAGGCTCCTTGCAAGCTTGTGTATTATTAAGCAGAGAATGAGGTGATGCTACAGTATCTCTCCATAGCTGCTTACACTCTGGCCCATGACATATTAACGAGAACTTAGCAGCAGGCAAAGCAGAGGTCTTACGCTGAGTCTGCACTTGCTAAACTAACTCGGGAGGACAAGATAAGCCCGGCATGGCTCGGAAAAGTAAATCTATGGCTGTTTGAATAAGTCCTGCCTGCACCTCTTCCTGGAAGCTACAATCTACACACACAGTATTCCCTCCAATCTCTCTCAGGGGGAGATTTCTTAAGCATGCTTTGTAGCTAGATCCAGGTAGGCTATCAGTCCCTGTTGTGAAGAACATGCCAACAAGAATAACCCAACGTAAGACATAAAATCCATCTGGTGGGAGCTCAGAGGCTGGAAGAGATTGAATAAAAATCTGTCTTTTTGCTGAGTCAGACTCTTTAGATAATTACCCACTGATATGAGGAACATTTCCCCTCTTGGCTGTAAGTTCAGAGGGAGTGCAGACAATGGCATATTTGGCTGCAATCACAGCAGCCCCCCCACCATGAGTTGAAGCTATGAGAGTAAGATAGCACAAAGCTAATCTCCGGCCCCACAAACAGGCCTGAGGGAGCAGCCCCAAATGGAAGCAATATTAATACTGGGGTTTCTTTGTGTGGTGGGGATCTTGGCTTGTGTTATGGTGCTTGACCTCGACCTCCAGTGATGTTTTATTAGCAACAGACAATCACATGCATGCAAATGCACATTAATATACATCATTATGAACAGAACACAAGTCTCAGAGTAACCAGAATGCTTTTAAAGTTTGCTGGGGGGTTATGAACACACATAAACCCACACAGCAGCAGGCTCACATCAGAACTGTCTCCTATCTCGATGCCACTGCCAGGAGGCTGCACATCTGCACAGCACACTGACTGACAATCGATGGTTTACACACTGTGCGCCCCCCCCCCCCCCCCCCCCCCACTATCCTTCCTCCACCCACCCCAACACACACACTAGTAAAAAAAAAATAAAAAAAATAAAAACAACCACCACTACCACCCAGCCAGCCAGGGTGCTCCCCTGCGTGACTCAACTTGTTTCAGGGCTGAGAGGGAGACACCGACAGAGAGGTGGAGATAAGATAAATGTGGGGGAGCTTTTTGTACCATGTTGCTGCCATTCAGACTCAAACTCGATTGTTTTCTGTAGAAAAAAGACTTGTCCACTCTTTGGTCTGCACTGTGCGTTCAACACTCCATCTTTAATTACACCTTAAGCGTGTAGCTCCGGCACTTTGGGTGTTGAGTCATTCTTTTATCGTTTTTCTGTGAGACTTCAGGTGCCTCTGCAGCGCAGCGAGGCACACGAGCTCTACACAGAAACGCTGCGCCGTAACGCGTAAAAACAATCAATGCACCTCCAGTCCTGGGCGTAGCACTAACAGCAGACATGTATCTGCTTTTATTTTAAAAAAAAATCATAACATTAAGAATCGTGAATTTGATTTAAGTATTAATCAGGTTTGAAACCGGCAAATTTCATTACAAGTGTTTTGCGTGAAATCATTGAAACATTTGTATTATGGATCCTTGTTATTAGTATCTTTTCCATATTTCGTTGAATACTTATATAAGTCACGATGTTTTTTAAACACTGATTGCCTTAGATGACCCATTTCTGCAGCTTGTGTGGCTTTACTTACCCCGATCTCAAGCCCACGAAGAATCCTTTTATTAGAAGTGACCCATATCCAAAGCGAAACCGTATCTTGTTTGGTCTGTCACTGCGTGAAGGGAGGCTTTTCCTGAGCAATTCTGGCTTTTATGAAACGCAGCATCTAAACATTGTTTCTGAATAGTATCCAAAAGGAATTTCCACACGCATTTCGAGGCTGCGTCGATCCATCCAAAACCATTGCGAGCGCTGTCCACGGAAAAGTGGTGCTGAAAGTCTCAAGTCCCCAACTTTCGACTGTGTGCGAATTGGAAATAAATGGCACGTCCAGAACAGGGCTACTCACTTACACAGCTCCCGCGAGGAGAAGATCAGATCTTTACGGGATAACAGAGCGGAGAAGCACATATCCCACACCCGAGGCGAGAGCACTTTCTCGCTGATAGACGGAGGACTGTACGCGCCCCGCGCTCTGGATGTGATTGATGTTAAACGCATCGCAGCACAGCGCCTTTATCAGGGAAGAAATGCACCATCAATGAATGGGGAGAAAAGGTGTGAATGCCAGATTACAGCATGTAATATCGCCAGCTCCTCGGTTCTGGCTGCATAGTCAAATAGTGACATGAAGCTTTTGCTTCCATTTGTGAAATATCAGCGTCGACTTGCCTGCTGTCTTTTACCTCTCAGCTCACACTCCAGTTTCGTGCATTTATTTTTCTTTGAGATGTGAGAAACAGACACAGGAAATCACCCTGTCTTCACATTTAAATCCAATTAAACTGAATAAATCTCACTATTTAGGACACTTAATAAAGCTGATTTTATGCCAATCAGAGCATTTGGTTTTGCAAGAAGATTTGTAAGGCTACTAATGACATTTGATCCATTTCATATTTTCTGTGCATGGTGTTCAGTTTGATCTGATAGCGTGCAGTCAGCTCAATTGTCTCGGTGGCAACAGAGGATGTGCTGTATGATTGTTTCAAAGATGACGCTTCTGGGTCGACTCTATAACGTTACAGGTGCTGTGTCGCAGCCTATGCAGCATGTTGAGTCTGAAAGCTCCTGGGAGGCTTCCTGTGCGTAGACATTGACGAACAAATCAAGTCCAAGTGCCAATGAAGCAGAGTCATATGATGAAACTGTGTCCCAGAGTCACGACATTATTACACACAATCTACCTGGGAATAGTTTATATTTTACTGTGAGGACCTCCAAACTCCAGAATGTAGCTTATTCATGTTTAAGTTTAGTGCCCCCACTTCATCAATGTCTTCTTCCCTTCTTTTTTCTATGTTGTACTTTTGCCCCTTTCCTCCACCTTTGTATGACTGTCTCTTCTTATTTTCATGTTCTTTTGTGCACATTTGTTATTTCCAGAAATGCTATAGGGTATCATGCCTGTCACAACCTACAGAACTGATTCAAATGAACACACTGAAAACATAGTTTGCTTGCTCAAGTTACCAAGCTAACATGCACTAAAATGTCTGATATTTACAGCTGGTTGTCTTTAAATTGGATACAGTGCATTTCAGTTGTCAATATAGATGTCATATGGGCTACTTGTAAGCTACTCTTGTACATAGGCTAAAATCTTTTTACTATCTCTATTTTACTATTTTCAAATTTAGTTTTTCAGCTACTTTAAATCACTAAAACGTTTATACAGTATAAATTGCATTGCAAAACATTGCCTTGATTATTGCCCTTTAATATACCTTGACCCTTTGTTCTTTTTTGTCCATTAAGTAAATTGTTTCTTTTTGTGTCTTTTTGCATACCCTTTTGTCCAAGGCGTAGAGTGTCATTATTCTATCATTACTGTCTGTATGTTTCTACACTTTGTTTCTGTATAGAAATGGTATATAGGATATAGGTAATGTTCCTTGGGTTAAATTACAGGGGAAAACAGGTGGGTGTCCTCGTTTGTTATCATAATACATTCTGTTATTTATGATGTTCTTTTGTGTAAAAAATAATTTCCAACAACGTTATAGCCTAGTGTATGTCGCTGCCTGCGAAAAACAATTCATCTGACTGAACATGCAGTGGAAACATTGTTATCGTTCATGGTTATGTTGAGCGCCAAATGAAAGGAGGCTACAGTCCTCATCACGGCTGTTGTTGGTTCCAAGTCCGACCTCGACCCTTTGCTTAATGTCACTGCCCCACTCTCTCTTCCCAACATTTCCTGTCTCTCTTCAGGTGTCCAATAAAGGCAAAGAAAAGTTGTTTTTAGAGTGGTAGCTGCTAGCTTACAGTTAAGGCAAACTAAGCTTACTTGTGTTTTGCATTGTTATCTAATTTGTGATGAGGCTGATCTGGCAGAAGATTAATATGGAGGTTCTTCTCGTGTTTATCAGGCGTGTCTTACCTTATATTTGATTTTTATAATGACTAGGCATCTCGCTAACTTACTGTTAGCTCTCTGGCTAATAGCTAAACCGAGGAGCTCCATGGGATGTGTCACAGCAGAAATATCTCCCTTTGCTAAGTCATAGCCAACAGCCCTAATATTTCCTGGAGTGGTGAACAACATATCTATTGCATTGGAACCCAATGGGATAGGAATTACTTTTTCAGGTATTAGTCAGGCCCTCAAGCATGATCAGGGTATAGAGCGTTACAGCTTGTTCAAAACTTTTAGATTTTCTTTGCAAATTGGTGAGGATGCTTCTGGTCCATACATTGTCAATCAAAACCTGATAATTTGCTACCTTCCTGGAGTGGTGAATAGCTCACTATTGAATTTGAGCCCTGTTGGAATGGAATGCCACTTTCAGGTATTAGTCAATCCCTCAGGTGTAACTAGAGATTGGGAGTTATAGCTTTTGAACAACTTCTTATTTTGATAGCTTAACATAGTACTGGCCTACATTTTCTCCATAAAAAACATAGATGGACACGGAGGGTATCATCCGTTGGCATATATATTTTATGTTTAATGTTTTGTCACATTTTGCCCTTTTGCACATTCCCCCTGTGGTAGAGAAACTAGAGCACCAATAGAATTTAATATGGAGGTTTTGTATTGCTTAGAGTCAATCAGAACAAACAGTGGTCGACCATAAAGAGATCCTAGGGTCAGGGTGTCTTCACTCCCTGACCAACACAATGCAACTAAAGTCCACGGCTTATACCAGAACTTTAATCGTGTTTGGTGTGTGAATGGATGTATGCGAGTGCATGTGTGTTTCTGTGATGGACAGCAGTCTACATCCTGCAGCAGACCGTGTGAAATCATGTCCAAGGGCATGCCTATATGTGTCCAACATTATCCAGCAGAAAAGCGAGAAATTAGTTTTAAACCGAGCATGGAATGGTATTATACGAGGCTTTAATGCGATGGATGGATCAATCTTTTGGCTATTAACCTTCAAAAGTCTACAAAGTGTGTTGCGGAGAGATGAAGAAACCTCCCCATCAATCAGTTTAACTGTGGCATCATGAGTACAACCTGCAGATGGGAAGCAGGGGGGAGGGGTTGATTAATTTTTACAGGATGTCCAATAGAAAGCTCATAGTTCTGTTTTTTTTTTTGCTTCGCACATGAACGCAGCTGCTCTTCGTGATCACAGTGCCCGAGTGGTGTGTGGAGGCTTTCACAGGTCTGGATGGGTCACACCTGTGGAGTGTTGGACCGGTTCCACCACATCAAGGGAAAGTGTGTGTGTTTGGAGAGAGATGAGGGAGGTGGAGGGGAGGGGGGTTTGGGGTCCTTGGAGGGGTGTATGCCATGTCTCTGTGGGCCTTAGAGGCAGCTGAGCCTCTGAATATTCATCCCCACCTCTGCTGGAGCAAATTCGAGCTCCACGCCCAGGCTGACAGGCAGTCTTGTGGGCCGTCAGGGGACCGCATAAAAGAAAAAAAAAAAATCACAGAGCTAACTTGTGCACATTACTGAACAGAGTGTTTTACATCTTTTTATTACCCCCACAAAGCATCCGCTCTCGTACATCTGTCAGCTCCTCAAACTGATGTTCTATTCTGTTTAGCATAGTTAGCATAATACGTGAATTATTTAGCTGTGGAGAACGGAAACAAAAGTTATTTCCACCACGAGACTTGTTTCTACTTTCTGCTGCAGTGCGCTACGGCCTTGTTGAACGCGTCTGCTCTGAGGATAACATGTAACGCCGTTGAGTCCTTCCCGGGCCCCTCTGTGTGCAAGCAGAACTCAGGAGATTACGTGTTTCAATTAGCTGTGGGGCAGAGAGAATTTAAGCCATGCTAATTCCAGTCACTAGTGAGAATCCCAGGGAAAAAGACTGGCCACTGAGGCATAATCGCCTGCCCCCAGACGTCTCTCATTTCATGGGTACATTTAGGAGGAAATTATTCAGAATGTAAATTCTAAGGTCACAGGATTTTTCACTTTGTGGATAGAACTCATTAAAAAGGCCAGAGCTCCTGCAGAATTTCTAAGGTTTAGACTGACCCTCTTCTGATGTATGCTCTCTTGGTTGCTTTTTCTACCATTTTTATTCCCCATATGAAGAGCATTTGTGCCTCTTTTCCCCGGACTTTATTGTAAACCAGAAATTGAACTTATATAACTTGCACTTTGAATAAATGTTAGGTTAAACCGACTGAGTATTTATGATTATAAGTAGAAGAAGACAGAGGATACGGCCCTCAGTTTGAGATAAATTGAATCTATATAGTTGGAACAAAGTATGTTGTTTGTGCATCACATCTTTTCATCAGCATCTCTGTGTGATCTATATTAAACTCTGGGGGGTTGCACACGCTGTTCGCTGACATTAGATTATAAGTAATTGAGCGTCTGACTTTTCGAACACACCCACAAGTTGGAAGTTAGAAGAAATGAGTCAGTTTGTCACTGTCTGTTTGAAGACAATATTTTACAAAGATGAAGCAGGGCGGCATGGGCAGATTGTCCATATGCTCCATGTGTAAGTGTATTCATTTTTATTTTTGTAGAGCTGCTGGCTGGCTGACAGTTGTCACAGGTGCAACCTTTGAACTCTAAAAGCTTTTTATATAAGAGACTGGCTGCAGTGCAAATTGTATCTGCAGTACAGAGTGTGCACAAGAAGAAAAAAAAAAGAACATTGTATTTCATCTGCAGTATACACTGCCACAGACTATATTACATTACTGTCTCGCTTCTGAGCTTGGAGGTCGCCATGTGACAAGCAGAAAATGCAGCTAATATCTGTGATGTCTTTACCTCCACAAAGCTGTGGGATCATGTAACAGAGTGAGGTCCAGGAGGGGAAATGTAGAGCAATGATACACCGGTACATCCCATTCTTAAAAGCCATGTAAAATTGATTACTTTTAGATCTATAGTGTAAAAGGATTTTGTGCCAGCATGTCTAATATCATGTAGTGGCTTATCATAAAGACCACATGAGCTTAACCCACAATAAAAGGTCACATGAGAGACAAACAGACCATAAGTCTGACATTTCTCTGATTTTCTTGTAATTTTTTACACTGTTTTACACACAAGAATTACAGAAACAATGATTGTTCCCAGTGAATATGTGATTTTAATGCTTTTCTTGGTCTTAAATCATCATAACAACTAACATTTTGAGGTTATGGACTAAATATTGCACAAAGCAAGATATATAACTTGGTTTTACGATGTTGCAGTGATCAATTGTCAACTGTATTAATTGACAAAAATAATTATCATAACCTGCTTTAAGGTTGTTGCAAAATACTGAAAGATATCCATGATTGATAAAATGTAATTTCATGAGTCTTTGTAAAATTCAGTGTACTGAAAGATGGCATTGAGATTCGGTTTTCATGCAGAGGTGACGGCAAAAAACACTTCCACTGGGGCGCAAACATCAGAAAAACGGACAGTTAAGTAAAGCATGTGGATGTTCTATGTACCTGTAGTCTATAAATATCACTTTTCTGTGGGTGTCTCCAGAGTTAAGTGGAAGCGCACTCAATCTATGTGTGCATTTTGGACCTGTGGCTGTTGATTTAGGATAGGTTGTCATGGTTTTTAAAATGACATTGAAATAAATTAAAGGAAAACAAACTCAATTATTCAAGAGTAAATTTTCACCTGTACCGTGACATTTGTGCAGTTGAAAGTCTCATATAGGTGTCATACCTGAGGCGCCGTCATACAGGAAGACAAAATAGATGGTACTTTCTATTCTGTGTATCCACCTACAGTATATTCTTGTTAAATTTGCTTGATATTGAGCTTAGTTAATGTTCTATAAATGTACTGTTTAAAAGAACGCTTTGCTCTCTGAACGTCTAAAATATATATGCTGAAGTTTTATTGATAAGCGTCCCCAGATATATGAGTCTAGGCCGATTGTAACTGGCATGACAGCAGCCCCTGGTGGTTATGACATCTCCCACCCAGAGATCATGGAATGGGTAACTATGTGAGAAATACAGCATACATGAATACGCCTACTAGTCACTATTAGTATTTTGCATCAAACATAAAATACTGATGCATTCTAATTTCCCACAATAGAGGCATTTCTTGAATAACGGCAGAAGAAAATGGTGACACATTAATTGATGGATACAATACTGTTGTTTTTTGTTGTTGTAAAAGAACAGTATCAGTGATTTGAGTGAGAATTTAACTTCACATGTAGACTTCCATGATTGACAAGAAAGATGAATACTACTCTTAAAATCGTATTTCTGCAGCGTCCAATAAAAACAGACTCCCGTCTAATTATATACTATTTGAAACTAATGGTTATATCGTTGGGATGGATGGTAGCTTTTAGCAAAAGGGTGCACAGAGAGAGGGCAATGTCACTTTAAGCTGAGAGAATCACAACAGCGTAAATTGCTTCTCTTATGTGTGAAACGGAGCGCAATCTATTTTGGCCTTGGGCAGAATAACACAATCTCCTGCTTATTTGGTCATTAACGTGCATATTTACCTGGAACAAAAAAGGAGCTCCAAAGGTTAATGTTGCCAATAAGTTTCTAGTCTTCGATTAAGCAAACCTCAGCGTCTGCATCGCCTTTAGTTTAGTGTCATACATCCTCACAGGGACTGCTGTATTAAGAGATAAAGAAACAAAGCTGCTCAGTCACTTTGGTCACAGAGAAGCTCTGGTTGCTGTTGCATGGTTCGTTTGCCACTATAATATCAGAAATGGCTGCTAGCAAGATGCAGTCTATTTAAAAGCAGTAGTCTTGGTTTTACCTACGGATAGAAGAACTGAGTTAAACACAATTTAAAAAATCTATTATGTTCTTCTCTGAATCAAACTCCACACTTTACTGACCTAAATCAGCTAGACCTACATTATTAGTTTGTGTGTAAAGTCCTGCCTAAATTGACCTCTAGACATTTTCAAGCAAGCAACAAGAAAGTAACTTTAAGCTCCTGTGAGAAGTTTTTAGTAAAGTGAAAAAATGCTGATGCATCTAAAAAGCAAACGCGATCATCAGCTAGATGATTGATTATTTCTACAGAGTAATATTTAAAGCCACCGCCTCCGGGTCATGTCAGACGAGGCAATTAACAGCATGCATTAACATTTCCCACAGCAAAGTTTCACATACACTTGTTAAAAGACAAATCGAATTCCACTTTCACGAGACAGGAACAGAAAGAGATAAGACGTACCGCTCTGTCCACAGAAGTCACCAACATTGACACAACCTGAATGTTCCTGACAGTACCATTAATCTGGATGCATCAACAAAACTTTATTGTCTTCTTGATACTTCAGTGATGTGTAAGTTGGTTACGAGAAAGTTTTTGAAGTGATGCCCAAAAAAAAGCATGGAAACTCACTGAAAAATCAGCAGCATAGACTCATTTCCAAATATGATTCAAGTTTAGATAGAACAAACAAAAAATCAAGGCACGGCAAATGTATTTATAGGGCACTATACATACATAAAGCAATTCATAGAAAGTTCTTTCCAGTGTTAAAAACAGAGAATATTTGTGACATTAAGAGTATTAAAAGAATATCACATTGAGCGAAAATAAGACACTCAAACATGAAATATACTAAAAAATGTCCTTAAATATGGGATAAATGATTAGTTATCTGCTCCATGTGTTTTCCATTGTTGTGGAGCTATGCAGATCTAAAGTCTGTGACTACAGATTCTTTCCTTCCCAATGGACACAGTTTCCCCTACTGGTCTAGCTTTAATCTAAATAATTTCTGAATAACAATCCACACCAGAAAGTCTTCCCAAACTCACAGTTTGCTCCGTCTGCGTCGAGCACAGACCTTGGCTGCCCCTGGAAACCCTCTGCAGGGGTGCTGTGTAGGTCAAACCACCAAACAGTCTTTACACCATAACACTACAGTTAAACTTGAACCTGAATCCTTAATATGTGGATATATAAACTAAATACAGTCACACCTTATTTTACTGAGAGTGATGTGTGTTTGGGTTTAGCAGCGTTCATCAGTTTAGAATGAGAGAGAAATGTGGATGCAAGTCTGCCAACCATGCAAACAGCAGAACTTCATTTAGCAGAACTTTTCTCAGCATATTATTTCATGATTTGTGAGATGTGTTGTGTCAGGTCAGACGAGTCGATTTCCTTGAATGCTATCTGTATTTCATCCCACTCATATCCGTCTATCGAGCCTTAAAGGTCCCATATTATGCTTTTTCTGGTTTTATATGCTCTTTAGTGTGTTTTCCAAGTGTCCTGTGCATGTTTAGGCACATCTATGTGCAAAAATTCAAAGTCTGCGGAAACGCGGCTTCTCCCACGTCCTCCTGTTAGCTGTAGCATTAGCTGCATGTAACGCTCGGTTCTAGCCCCCCTCAATAAAAATGTGTCAGTCCGACGTCATTGTCAGTGTGAGATCACTGATCTAAGCCCATTGGCTCGTTGTGGCAAGCCCAGCAGCTCATGTTGCACGTTGCCCGTTAACTTCTGTAGCACGCCCACGATATGCCGTAGCCTGCGGTAGCACAGTAGTGCTAAGGTGCTAATGTTTATGCTCCCCTCGGACGGAGCCAGTGATTGCATTCCCAATATGGTAAAAGAGGCAGGACATTTCCGAGAACTGTGCTGAGCGACTGATCAATAACGACAGAGTGGATCGGCAGACCAATCAGAGCAGACTTGGCCCACGTGGGGTCTAACAGTGTGGGCTCAACAGAGCGTAGCTGATGGACTCAGAGCGTAGAGAGAGCAACGAGGAGCAGTACATGAAAACAGACACTTTTTTTTGGACTTTAGCTATTGTGAACGTACAAAAGTAGGAACATAGATTAAATATACGAACCCCAAAAAGGGCATAATATGGGCTCTTTAATATACGAGGCTAACAAGCTTCAAGATTCAAGATGTGTGTTCATCACATGCTCATACAGATGGGCAGTGAGATGCAATGACTCTTCTGCTAGGCTGCGCAATCAAACACAATACTCAGAGTGATGAAATGAAGTGAAAACTTAGGTTGGGCCCAATGTATGGAGGCTAGACCTCCAAGCGGACGGCCTGGGTTCAAGTCCGACCTGTAGCTCCTTTCCTGCATGTTACTCCCCTCTCTCTCTTTCACCATTATCCTACTCTACCCACTGTCCTATAGATTAAAGGCAAAACACCTCTTGAACATTAGCAATGGCTACTGCCAAGGTGCCTTTGAGCAAGACACCGAATCCCCAACAGCTCTGCTGCGCTCCCTGTGTAGCAGCCCCACTCTGACATCTCTCCTCTAATGCATGTCCACAGCTCTTGTTTGTACATGTGCGTGTGTTCCAAGCGTAAGTATGTAAAAAGTTAATTAAATTTAAAAAAAAACTTATGTTGTATTTATAAGGCTATAGTTTGGACTTGGTGAACCTGGAAATTGTTTTAACTTAGCAGTGCTCCTTTGACTCTACCGTCATCCACCAGTTAATGTACTGACTAAGACAATGTGGCTCAAGAAAAGTAAAACCATTCTTAAATGATTAGGATGTTATTTCAAACATTAAGATACTTTTTGATACACTCAGAAACAACTGGGAACGCTTTCCTCAGAATTATCTTCAAACCGAGGATATAGCTGTGAGCCTCCCCAGGTAGACTTGTCAGCTGAAGCACTATTAAAAAGATTATCTTTACCGGTCGAGGCATCTGTCTGATTTATCACATTGAAGGCTGTCTAAGGCCTCATGACAAGCTAACATTTGGTGATTCGGGCTACATCTTTGTTCTTTAATGCTGTCAATGCTTAGACAACTGGCTTGCGAGAAGCTACCTTTGGCTACCACAGGTGCCATGTGTGTCAGTCTGATGTGAGCTAAAGGTTGATAGCATGCCTCTGAGGATTGTGTTGAGGGTCTGCGTGCATAAAGAAGTTAGTCTTTGACTTGCCTGCACTCAGATTCATAATAAAACCAGTGTTGTATTCCCTTTAAACAGGTCAGGGGGCTTGATGTATGAATGAAAAGGGGTTCTGGTTCTAAAAGTGGGTTGCTAATAGCTTTGACTAGTGGAGCTGGACAATGGACTACACCATGACAACCAGGAGAAACTACCTATTAAGCATGTAGGGCCTGCTAATGCGGTATCATTTTAAAAGTAGTTACTAATACAGCCTGAAACACCACAGTGCCTAATCAAATAATTAAACATTATTAGATAATGATTTAATGAAAGCTCAATTGCCCTCCAAAGGAAGAATAGACAAACCCCAGGGAGGGGAAAAAATGACTGCGCCCTCTCATTCACCTGAAACAGAATCACAAGTTACGCATGTTTCAGAGAACAAAGACTTAAAAGAAATCCATTAAATGTAGACATCTGACTAAATAGCCATTAGACTGCTAATGGTTAATATAAATGACTAAATAAAATTCCCAGTTGAGCGGCTCACCTTTTAAAGCCATGCCTCACACTGTGCTGCATTTTGTACTGAAAGCAGTGAGCGCCCTCTTTTGGACAGGACAGGGACTGTATCTGTGCTCCGGATGCGCAAATGGTTCACCAGAGACTTGCAAAGAGAATGGGTTGCCGTAGCAACAGCAGATAGTAAAAGTGCAACCTCTTGAGTATGACCCTATGCAGATATGTTTAATTGGGAAAGAGAGCTCAGCCTCCTGAAAGAGAGGCAGAACGTACGACATGAAAGAGGAGAAGGTTTCCTTTCTTCAGTTTCTTTCAGTTTTTGTACCTTTGAGGATTTATTCAAACTTATTAAATATAGCCTATGTATAAGAGTCACACTTGGAGGTTTTGGTTGGATTAAATCTTGTGTTTTAGTTCAAAAAATCTTCAATAAATCCAGATTAAGTCACAATATTCCTTCTCAAAAGGGCTTCATACAATATAATAATGTTTGTGAATGTGTGCACACATTTGTGTTTGTGCTGCAAAAGTGTTACTAAACAAAGACCTATTCTTTATCTCCACTGATCATCTCCCCCTAGTGGTGAATATGTGTAGTTACAGTGTGAGAAAACATATTTCCCTGCTATAGCGAAACATACTAAACTTGATTCCTGACTTCTATTTAAAAAAAGTAAAACACTTTGTTAGTTTTAATTATGTTTAAAAGTTAATACTGCACGGCCTTGGGGCAACACACCCGAGTAATTACATTTTGTAACCTCCATCTTATGATATTATTCGCCGTAGGGCTACTGGAAAATATAAATAATAACTTAGCTACACACACTAGGTGACAAACACAATATCATTATGCTGTTCAATACAACCCACATGCAGATAAATCAACTTTTGTCAACTTACAACATTCAGTTATGATGTGATTTTGTCCAAAATGTTTACATTTTATTTGTGCATAACAGTAAGAGTGCTTCTGTTTTTCTTGTAAGAATTTGCTAATTTATTTAACAAATCTAGGTAAATGGCACAATTTGAATAAGTTGGTCATGCCCATCTTTGTAGTCAAAATGTGTTTCTTCTAGGGGCGCAGTTGGCCTAGAGGGTTGGGTCGCACCCCATGTACAGAGGGAGTAGCCCTCCAAGCAGGCAGCCAAAGCTCAGGTCCGACCTGCAGCTGTCCTATCCAAATAAAGGCAAAACCCCCAAAATAAAACTTAGAAAAGAACAAAAGGCTTCTTCACACTTCAAAATGATTATTATTATTATTTTTCATTCCTGGCACATGCAGTAGCAGAGTAGTCCATATATTAGTATTGATTTACTATGATAAGGAGAGGCCTTTAAGTCTGCTAAATTGATGAGCACAGACCTAACTTGTGTGTCTGAACATACACAAGCGAATGTTACCACCAACACTTTGACTGTGAATTGTTATTGTAGTACTTCTGCATATAGCAGGCCTATGCTTTATATTTGTAAATGAAAGGCCTCATTATGTGCAGAGGGAAATGGGTTTTCCACACATAAAAAGAAAGTAAAGTACTATTTTGCTTTACAAAGTGGAAGTGTGTAGAGTTTGAAAAACCTTGGAGCCTTTAAATCAGCATCAGAAAAGCATTCACTTTAACACAAAAGCAGTCAGCTAGCTTTAGAAGATTAAAGTGCCATACAAGGGATTCAGTATTCGTGCCGACAAGGATGGAGAACACGCTACGACTATCCTCCTGTCAAAACATCAAAAGTTAAAAACCCTGGTTTTACAAAGGCGCCAGAGGAACGTGTCTTTCAGCTGGCAATGACTCAGTCATCACTGACAGAATGACTTCCTGTTGACACATGAATTGAAGGTTTTGGGTGAGTAACAGCTTTTTGCAGGTTAACCATAGTGCTGCTCTGCACATCCAGTACATGCTGCTTTCGGTAGGGTATCTTCAGCTCTGAGAATTTTAAAAATGAAACCTGCAAAAAAGCAATTTGTAAAGAACAAAACAAACAAGCCCATGTAGAGATGGAATGAAACACAAATATGAACTTGAAATAAAAAGAATAATCCCATCCATCACTGGAAAACTCCATGTAGGTAGGATTACATTTTTCTGGAAAGCTTTCACCCGCTTCCTGAAGTTTTTTTTTTTAATGCATTTTGTCTCTCTATATCAGGGTTGGGTAACTGGCGGCCCAGGGGCCATATGCGGCCCCCATCAACCCTCAATGTGGCCCTCATGTTAATTTTTACATGTCAATCAATTTGGAAACAGAGGTCATGACCCTGATGAAGGCCACGAGACGAAACGCGTCGGTCTAAATTGTTCATAAAGTTGATCTTCTTACTACAAGTGTTGCTGTAGCATTTTGACCTTTTCTAAGCCTTTCACTTTTCATGCACCTTGTGAGCTGGTGAAGTTTGTGCCAGAAAATCCTCCTTTTCAATCAATTGGAAACATAAAGAAAACATGACAAAATCTGACATGAAATCATGAAAACCAGAAATATGTCCATAATAATATTTGATCACTGGTATATGTTGAGTTAAATTTGAGACAAAGTTGCCCATCCCTGCTCTATATAATACTTTGATTTGTTCTATCATAAACCATGATTTTGATTGCAGGTTTGGACTTTGTTTCGTTTGTTTTTTGGCTACTTTTCTTGTTTAAAAAAAATAATTTGATCTAAGCTCCAAACTGACATCTTACTCTGAATGTTTGAGTATGGACATCAAAATTAATTCATACATTAACTAGAGGAAAAGTACCCCAACTATAACACACTACCAACAGCAAAATATGTGACTATTTTCATGTGGTCATTTTTTAATCACATGTTCATATCTAATACAGGAGGTTACATAGAAAATTATGGCAAATCAGTAGGCTCTATACAAATTGTTTGATCATATGATTGATTGATTATGACGCAACTGTGAAATTGATTTCGCTTCACGCCTGATATAACAGCACAGGATACCAAAGCTTGGAGGATATCAATGTATTTTCAGCAAATGTGAATGTTCCTCTTATTAGCAGCGCTTTATGCCTGAAATAATTTCCGCTCAGTCTCTTTCTAATGGTATAATGAACGCTGTCATTAACTGAAGGGGAGCAAAGCTACAATTCCTTCCTCGATGTTCATCTTTGTTTTGTGCTGAAGCCCTCAGCGGACATGTATCCATAGATTTTATTAATATATTTTCCTATGATACGAAATTTCCAGTTTTTACTCAATTTACTAATTTTTCTCGTTATCTCGGGACAGCCAAGCTGGTTTTCTCCATTAGTACTGGTTAATTTATCTCATTATCTGGAGATAGCAAAGCTTGTTTTCTTGACAAAACAGAAACACTTTCTGGAGATGTAAAAAACAAAATGATATGCTGTCACTGTGACAGGCCAGACCAGGACTTACCATGCTGCCATTGCCTTCACTTATGAGGGAAGTTAAGCTTATTTCTTTATTGGTTTTGTGCTTTTGCAAATTGGAGGATGCAAGATAAAAAAAAAACAAGATCTCGAGAAAACAACTGGAAATTACTTGAAATCACAAGAAAACAGGGTTAATTAAATGTGGATGAAGGTCCACTTTGGGCTTCCGTAGTTGTGGGTGTATTCTTGGATGTATTTTGGTAGGTTTACCATGGGAAGTTTCCCCATGATCCCCCACAAGTTTCACCTGTATGTTGAGATATTTGTTCACTTGTCCACTTTGAATGTCAGCATGTGTTTGGAGAAACCCGAGCCACAATCAAAGTGGGGAAAATTGTATCGATCTCTGGTGGGAAATTGGATTGTCACAGCAGTAAAAGCAATTGGACTTCAACAGATAGAAAAAAAAAAGGACAACTGTGCATCTGGAAGGAGCAAAGAAGAAACCAATCAAATAAAATAAGCAATGGTGGCTTGATGTGGGAAATAATTACACTGACAATATGAAGTTATTGTAAATTTGACAGCTTGGTTGGGAAACAAAAAAATCAATACTGGTGATGTCTAACCTATTTTAGAGCTGATCATTTATTTGACCAACAACAACAACAACAAAAAAGCTCATCTGCAACCATTTGGCCAATCAATGAAATGTTTAAAGTATTTCATGCTTCAACTAACAAAAATGCTCTATTTCAATCAATCAAGTTATGTTCTTAATAATGAGTTGTTCAGTTGATACAAAGATCCCCTGGGGCAGAAGGTAACATATTAAATAGGCAAATACATGACTGATGCTTACAAATTCCCAAATGTTGCGGTTTAAAAAAAAAACCTTTTAGTAGTCAAGAAAAAATGAATGGCTTTTTATTTATTTTTTGCTTTTAAGGCCTTTATATTGTATTGATACTCAAATGCTGATTATCCCTAAATGTATAAAGAACCAAAGTGTTTTAGCCCTAAGCGTTTTTTTTAGTTTTTTTAGTTTTTTTTTATTCATGGGGGGATGTTTCAAGCAAAAGGGTCCTGTTTTAATTCATTTCACTGAATGAAATCAGAGGATCATAACTGGCGCTGTCCATTGCCGGCGGTGCTGAAATTCAAGAATTGAAGGCAACATTACGTGTTTTTTTTTGTAATTTTGACGTCATATTATGTAGACAACGTAACACTCAAAATAAGACATGACACATTGAGTTGTTTGTTTTCCAGCCTCAAACAAGTGTCCGTGATTTAAAGTGCCAGTTCTTTTTTTTTTTCCTTCACCGGCTCGCTCCAGTCACAGCGTGCTGTTACGTTTTTTGCCCCAAAATTCTCAAACGCGCGCTACGTTGCGTTTCTTACGCACGCCGAGCTATTAAAGGTTAAATTACGTCGTGGGCGCAGCGGCTTCCTTGTAATGGCGACCGTGCCGTAGCTGTGCCCAGGGTTTTATGAAAATGAAGCGAAGAAGAAGTTATTTCTTTTAACTACAAAAAAAAACCGGCCGAGGTTGCCCCCCCCTCCACCCCGGGAGGAGGAGGACTTTCACGTCTACAAACCATCGTCTTCACACGCGGTGAACTTAACAGTCGTACTTCTTTTTTTTTTTTTTTTTTTAACTTTTCGGCGCCCCTGTGAAAATGATGAAGCTCAAGTCAAACCAAACCCGGACGTACGACGGGGACGGGTACAAGAAGCGGGCCGCCTGTCTGTGCTTCAGGAGCGAGAGCGAGGAGGAGGTGAGGCCGAGGATGTGACTGTCTGGTGCGGGCCAAGCTAGCGTTAGCAGCCGCAGATGCTTTCAGGGGTCTTTTCTTGTCTGTAAATCACATTTACCAACACAGCTGGTGGGTGGGTGTTTACACCCGGGGAGACACGACCACTCATCCTTAATCGTGCTCTTCTGTGTTTGCGTTAAAACACGATTTAGAGCGCCTACTTACCCAAGTGTTATGTAAGCCTCTTGTAGCTATTCATTTAGCAGCCTCGGCTTTTTATACCCAGCGGTGTGTTAGGATCACGCTAATGCTAACGTTAGCTCGCTAATTAGCCGCGTTGCTTACAGTGGGGCAGCCGGCTTCTCGGGCCACAGCGCTGACTTATGATGAGTGTGGTGGCTGGATAGGTGTCATTTTAAGTTTTTTATTTTCTGAGACGTGACAGGTTCAGATTTGAGTCTGTTTCGTGTCACAGTTAACTGGTACTGCTAACCAAACATTAGACTGATAAGTAGCACTTTAGCTGTGTAAGCCAAAAGAAAACATTAGGAGGTATAGCATGTGCTTAATAGCATTAAATCAATTATATGACAACCTGAACCACCCATCGGCCTAATGTCAAAGTAGAGGCGTTTGTTATGAACCATGTCACCACTGATATGAACCTCTCTCTCTACTTTCTGCTGCTCCTCCTAGAAAACCTCTCAGAAAAAGTAGCCTGCAAAGGGTTATTTGAGATCAGGGGCGATTTTGGGAAGCTGATGTGCAGTCAGCAATTAACACAAAAGATGTCTTTGTGGCGGAAACATTTCATGAAGGAAAGGAGACGAATTGAGATTTAAACTATCCCCCCCCCCCCATTCTGGTTCAAGTCAAGATGGGTGATTTAGAGGAATCACATCTGTATATCCTGCAGGAAGCTGCAAACTTTTATCAGAGACTCTTGTCACACCAGATCGACACTCAGCCAAGCATGGATTTTGTTGAAAACATAAACTCCCCATACTTGAATGGAGGCAACAAAACGCAGTGACTCATGCCTTAGCTATTTCAAAAAATAGTTTGATTTCTTGGTAACCACGCAGTAGGTTTGACCACATTCTCACAACATGCAGCTGGAAAACTCGAAAACAAGAGGACCTCAGTAATAATCTTAAAAGTTTTATAGTTTAGTTGTTGTGTCACATGTTAGTATTTGTTGCTTCTTGCTTCCGTATCTAAGACAGATGACTGAATATCTTGCTCAATTGCACGCTCTTAACAAATATCATTGTTTTGACTGCCTTGTAGGTGTTGCTGGTTAGCAGTAGTCGACATCCTGACAAGTGGATAGTTCCTGGAGGGGGAATGGAGCCCGAGGAGGAGCCCAATGTTGCTGCAGCCCGAGAAGTGTGTGAAGAGGTTGGTCCTTTTTAACTTTGTACATAATCATTTTAACTTATTTAAGCCGATAATTTGGGCCGCGTTTTTTGTCTTTGTCCTTGTGACTGACCGATGCTGTCATATGAGCATTCCTAAGTAGACTGTGTACTAGTAACCTTTCCTTGACCCTTGTATTTAAAACATGGATGTGAAACATACCTTTCTAGACTTAGAGCATATCCAGGAATACTGTTTCTGAGAATGGATTTCCATTTCCGTCTGGGCTCTTCAGGTGTATTGTGTTTCATTTCTATTGAATCATGTCTGTATTTAACAGTGGGCCTAATACCTTGCTCTCAGAACCCATTTCGTCAGTGCAGTCATCCTGTATGCATGGACAGTCAGATAGAGAGAGAGAGAGAGAGAGAGAGAGAGAGAGAACCTAGCAACATGTAAACTGTGTTATGGTATCATGTTACAAAGCAGTGTTTGGGTGGTAGAGGAGGTCACACTGAGAATGAACACTGGTTTCCCAGTGATTTTCCCAGTAGCACTTAAGAAACCCCATGAAATTTAGGAGTTGTATTAAAAGAGTCAGCTCTCTGTCTTTGATTTTGATAGTTCCATTTTTACAACTGCAACCTCTTCAGAAAGGCCTATTATGTCTGCGTGGTGTTTTGGGGAGAGTTGTTCTTACACCCATGAGAGAATCAAAAATGCCTCTGATACAGCCCAATGTGTGGGATCAGGAATTGTAGAGTAATACTATTATTTTGAACCTGTGCGGCAGCCAATGTTGCATTATGACTGGCTTTTGAAAAAACTTTTAAGAGCAGTGAAGAAGTACTGATTCTGGGGAGTTTATCACACAACAATAACAAAAAAAAAAACGACTTGCAGTGCTAGTGGAAAGTGGAATGTAGGTGTCAGGGCTACACTGAATAATAATAATAATAATAATAATAATATGTTGGACTAATATAGCTGTTGGGGTGTTTGCTAAATGACATGCTGGAACATTTGATTGACTCTCAGTAAATGTATCGGAATATTTCCATGTGGGATGGGTCTTTTTAAATGACCTGACACGGGTGAAAAATTTAAAATAATTCATCCATAAAGTGTTTTACTGAATACTCAAAGATGCTAGATTAAGAACAACAACAAAATATATTATGCAGTTTTGTGTTAAATATCCGTGTTTAACAGACTTTAGAAGACAAAATGTGGTTTTTCACTTATGATTGACTGTCAGATTATTTAAAAAAGAAGCTTAGCTGACATTGAGCCTCTGGTTGTATCTGTTTATGTTTTACAAAAAACAGCAATCATATCACATACATTCAATTGTTAGTAGTAGTACAAAACTGTTATTTTTATAGGGAAACCTGCCAGTATTGAATGGGTTTTAAGAATGATAGTTAAGCAATTTGGGGGTCTGAAGTTCTGAAGTTCATTGGGAATCAAAATTCTACTTCTACAGGCCACATCCATCTATTAAATACGTTATCCCTCTTGTGTGCATGGTGGACATTGCTTTGGCATTTTGATCAGAAAAGCGGCAGGGCTCTGAAGACGTTGAATCCCACCCGGCTGTCAGCTCTTGGTGGGTCACTGACCATAGAAAGTCTATTCTGTGTGTGTGATCCATCACACTGACGGATGCTGATATCATCCCTTATCTTGGCTCCTGATGTTTGGTAGCTTAGGCAGCAGTTGTAGGACACTGCTGCTTGCCAACACAATTTCCACAGGGCCACACACAAGGTCAGGTCACTATTGGGGTTTGTTAAAAGTGCGGAGAGGCCGCGTTCAGAAAGTTTGTGATGACTTTAATGCATCTCCACCTACTCTCCTTCCTTAAGCCTCTTACTGGACGGTGGTGTAACAGCACATATCCTAATCCTGAGTTTATTCTGATGACTGTATGAGCGGTGGGTGATTGCTTATGCTTATTGGTTTAGAGTCTTGCCAGGGATGAGAGTTGTAACAGAGCACTCAGGAACAGGCCAAAGGTTATACACAGTTCCTTTTTTTCGATCTGACTGTTCACAACCTTGCCTCATGCTCATTAGTCGTACCTTAGCCCGGATTGGCACAGACATGACACAAGATAGTATTGCATAAGGTGTAATTTAGCCTCAATGTTGTACATCCTCTTCAAAAATGATGCCCAGTACTCTTGAGTTTCATGAATGCTTGCTCTCCATCGCATTAAAAAAAACATACAGGTTGACTTTTGGCCTATTACTTAATCTCTGGCACGTCTTTGGGGTTTCTTGTGGTGAGCATGGTCTTTTCACAAACGATCTTGCTGAAGGGTTCAAAACTGAATCCATGGCACAGCGTGTCCAGTCAACACTTATTTATAGACTGAAATGTGAACCTGAAGAAGAAGCTGCAAAGATGTCAGCAAGTGCCCTGGCTCTATATCTAAACTTGACCTACTACTCAACTCAGGAGGTCAAGATATAACTTTCAGATTATTTATGTTAACAGAATATGTAACAAGGAGTGTGAAATTGAGAAGTTGTCATCTCCGACTTGAGTTTTAGGATCATGTATAGAGTAACGGCATCAAACAGCAAAGCCTTTATAAGACATTTTTACAAGAACTTTTTTGAAGCTCAAAACATTTGGCATAGAAGCTGTCACTATGTGACGGCATTTAATAGCTGGAAATAGGTGATGAAATGTTTTTTGTTTTTTTTTACTGCTGTCGGTTTGAGGGCTGCAAGTCATGAATTGTGTTATCGATTCATCTGCAGATTATTTTGTAGAATAATCCATGAATTTATCAAAGAGGGTAAAACGCTATTCCAGTTTATCAAATTTTAAGTTTATGTCATTTTTTTTAAAAGAAAAATCTGTAGAACAGAGACAAGCGACTACACAGTAAAAGCTGTAGTTCATGTTTTACTAATGATTTTACCCGAGCCAGGACAAAAAACACAGCAATCACATCACATACATCCAGCTGTATAAGGCTGTTATTTTTTAAAGGATCTTGCCAGTATCGATGGGTTTTAAGAACGATAGTTAAGCAAATTGGTTGGCGGTGTCCTGCTATTTATCGATCGTCAAATTTGCTCAGTTAATTTTTTGTTGATAACTCCTATTTATTAATTGTTGCAGCTACAGTAAGGTTTAGTCTTAGTCTAGTCTTTTCACAGTAAAGTTGGATGTTTGAGTGATTTTTTTTCGGTCGTTGCCTAAACAGAAATCCTGAGCGTTTGCTCGGTCCAGCTCCAGAGAAACATGTCGACTGTTTTTTTTCGTTACTATTCTACTACTACTACTTTCTCAGACAAAAATAAACACCTAGATGAAACTTATCTTCAGCATGATTGTGAGATGCATTCCACACTTCTTGCCTATAATTTGTCAAACAAAGGATGACAAATATAACAGAAAACTGCCAAATTATTATTATTATTTTTTTAAAACAGTCAGCTGTAACCTGAAATTGAACCCCTAGTCTGAGATTCAGTTGTTTATAAAGTTGAAAGGCTGACTTCCAACATACTCTCCGTGGCCTGAAATTGTCTTTCTTTTAATTTCCAGACAAATATAATCCGTCTGCTGGGTAGAATACACATCTTTACATACCAAAGTGGAAACTTTCTGCGTACGTGGAAGATACGGCTTTAGCTTTGGGTCAAATTCAGTGAGACTGTGTTTGTGACGGCTTTGTTCCTGTGTTATTTGGAGGATTCAGAAAGGACCCAGGAATTACACAGAGTGAATTTGCAGGGGATAAAAGCAATCTTGTGATGTAATGTAATCCACTGCAATGCAAACAACAAAACAACATTTCAATAGTACAACCTCAACAGAACACGAAAAGGTAAAACAATTAAATCAAGTTGAATGTAGTTTGAGGGATTGTGTCACATTTGTTAGCTGTTTGGTTTTGTATTGACCCCTCTCTGCCTCTTATAGTTATCTATAATGTGTTTTTAATCATTGTCTTTTTTTTTTTCAGGCTGGTGTGAAGGGGACTTTAGGCCGCTTAGTTGGAGTATTTGAGGTGTGTTTGTTTTCTTTTTTCTTTTGGTCTTTAGATGTCGATGTCGTTTGAATTGTGTTTTTTTATAAATCAGAAGTGAAAACGTGCTACATTGTATTCCCTGCACAGAATCAGGAGAGGAAACACAGAACCTACGTCTACGTTCTTATCGTCACAGAGGTGCTGGAGGACTGGGAGGACTCGGTCAACATTGGTAAAGCTCTGTGTTTGTTTACTCGTCATAATGGGGATCACATGGACAAAGTTCTCAGGCGGAGTCACATGCTACCTGTGGCCTTATTTTTCTATCCCAGGCCTTTGCGTTTTTACAGTTCAGGGATTTTAATGCATATTTGTTAGGGGGAGTTTTATAACATCAGCTTTGTTCCCCGCTCTTGTGGCTGCCGCAGAACTGCTAATTAGCCAAACTTATTGATTACAACTTGTTTGTTGTTCCTAATGTTATCTCTCACATGTCTTAACTTGCCCTACAATGGCATCTTGTTCTGTCAACAGGGAGAAAAAGGGAATGGTTTAAAATAGACGATGCCATACAAGTGTTGCAGTGTCACAAGCCTGTGCAGGCCACCTACTTCGAGGCTCTCCAGGAGAGTTGCCTGACGAGTAACGGAACACCTTTGGTGGCCACGATAGGTGGGGACCTCTCCCCTACCTACAGCATCAATCAGAGCTCTGTCTCGGGCATCAGATAACTAAAACCACAACTCTGACACCCCCGGAGCTTTCACCACCACTTGCGCTCTTACTTGTGTCATTTCTCTTCTCTCTCTTTTGTTTCTCTGTTTTTTGTTTTTGTTTCTGTTTTGTCTCAATAACATGGTTTGCCTTGCCAACTCCTTTGTGCCAGAACTGTGGCACAGACTTGATGACAAGTGTCGGGGTGAATAGTCTGAAACACTTTGTAAATGTAAATGTAATTTTTGACCCCTCTTCTGTTTTTTTTTTTTCTTTTTACTGACAACTGCATGAAATGTCCCCTCGCTTTCCTCATTCTCTTTCCTTAACGCGCCCTTAGCGTGGTGTTTATTGAATGCAAGAACTACTTTTTACTGTTGTAATGTAAAAGTGTATACTTAGTGCTTAAGCTGAAGGCTATTGGTGGTCTTTTTAAATGTTTCCTCCATTTCTATTTTTATTTCTGTGAATGAATGTGCCCCATTAGTGTACTCCCCCTCTCCTGTTAATGCGGATAGGAAATGTTGTCTGTATCTGAATGAACAGAATTGTTGGAAGTGACTTGTCTTGCATGAGCACTGTTTTGTTGTGTCTCACTCGCCCGAGTGACCTGAAGCCGACCGTGCAATGGACTCCTGGTAAGGTTTGGATTCTCTTCATTTTGGTCCTTTTATCGTGGTTGGTGATGTCGCTTACATAAGAAGGATATGGCCCCTAACTAATCTTTCAATTTCAAGTGTCAAGTGTGTTTCTCTCTCATTGGGGAAGCTAGCCAAGCACTACAAGTTTCACTCTCAAACAGAATATATTTACAGTGAAGAGAGTGGAAGAATGTCAACCTACAATGTAACATGAACCACCTTTCTCCTCCGTGTCTTTTCCTTCTTTAATCCTTTTTTTTTTTTAAATGCTTTTTTTTTGTGACTGACTACAGAGTCTTCCTCCACATACAGAGAGGGTAGAATTAGTAAATTTCAAAATCATAAGACATGTAATTTCAGAACTCAACACATATCACTTAAGTTATTAAAACCCATTTTTCATATTTTACTCCTCACATTCAGTTTGGTTTAAAAGCATTTGTTTACATTGTGTTCGTAACATAGCACAGGTGACTTTAGCAGGCACTTCTTCATTACAGTCAGGAGTTTTTTTTCCCTCCCCCCTTAAGTATTTAATCTGCATCCCCAAAAACACTCTAGACACCTGCTTGACATTGAAAGTAATGGAATCTATAATGCTGTCTTTGGCAAGATGCAGAACAAACAAGCCTTGTACAGTTTGAGACCTCATTTTTAACATGTAAAATGCTTTTGGATACTAGTTATGTACTTTTTTGTTTTGTTTTTTTTTCCTTCTAACGTCTGGCAAAAGTCTCTTTAGCCGAGCTGCGTCACTTGGCCCTAATGCGGCGAGAGGCAGCAGGCTCAATACTGTGAAACTGGAGGCGCTGTAGATAGCATGTTAGAGGTTTTTATTGTAAATTGTTTATTTCTGTATAGATCAAAGGTGAGAGTACAAATGACAGAACACCTCTTACACATCTGTAGTCGTACATGTCTTTTCAACTGAGGCTGAACTGATTGAACTCAAAGCGTTGGCTCTGGAGCTGTCGGGATGTTTCTCTTGAGATAGTAGGCAGTACATCTGAGGCTAAAGAACAAGCATTGTGGCTGTAGGCTGACGGTGAAATGCCAAATATTAACCAACCATTCTTAAAAGTCCTTAAATTGATATTAATGGGGTGGAAAAAGTACAACAGTTACAATGAGAGCACTTTTTTTTTTTTCCCTCATCGTTGTCCGAGCAGAAGTTTGAGTAAATAAGACCCATTGTCCTTTATCCCAGCAGCCCACCACTCTCCTCATTGTGATTTTCCCATAGAGGGCTTTATTGGAAAAAAAAAAAAAAAAAAACTAAACACACCGCTGGTTTTCTGTCCGTATATAACCTTGAATAACAGAATCAGAAAATTAGAACGCCAATGTATCACTTTATATCATGACCTGTGGATAAACTCCCGTAGACATGTTTGGCATCAATAGAGTAGAAATAGCATTCAGTTGGAATTTTGGTTGAATGTTAAAAATACATTTTTTTTTCTCAATTTTGGCCTCCGCCTATTACAATAGTCCTAAATTCCAAATTTTGTATCCATCTTGGTCTCCACTTGAAGCTTTTTGTGTCCAATTTTCCCTCTTCATTTCAAGTAAATGATCATCTGTACCTTTAAGTACTAATCACTTTTGTAATGCGCTGTCCAACAATCACTCTTCTTTCTGCTCTAGTCTCCATCAATACCTTTAACTTAAGACCAATATCCTCTCTTCTTTAGCCTCAGTTTTGGTTTCCTTAGCAACCACCATTTCCCATTTCCTTAGCAATTAAATCCTCCACAGTGTCCACCAGCTAGCTGCTATCTCTGTCTGCTGCAAATGACTAACACCTTTGGGAGCTGTAGGTTTTAATTGCTGACAAAACATTATCTTGGCTAAAAATGACTGAAACATTAGTGCCCAATACGGCACTAGATTTGTATTTGAATCTGGACAGAGAACTTCAGTTGTCCAAACACATTGAAAATAAAGACTTAATGGGAAATTACATTGACGGCCGAGTGGATCAAATGCTGGCTGGGTAAAGAGGGCAGGACATCTCTTCATGGTGAGAGCAGTGGTTGTCTTTATTATTAAAGTTTTGCCCATGAAATGTTTGAGGGCCTGTAAACCGGGCCAGCGTACCCAGCTTCAGACAGGCTGAGTTATTGTCCTCTTTCAAATATGTGAATGAAGACATGTTTTGTTTTTTTTTCTCTCTGAATGACAGCTGTCCATGTGAAAAGAGTCTAAAGTCTCCTTTGCAGAATTTATAGCGGTGTGTCAGAAAGGTGTGGTGGCCAAAGTCTTGCTTTATGATGCCCTACCTGGCACCTCACATGAGCTTTCAGGTGGATCCAGACCTTCTAGTCTTTATCGACCTGTAAAATAAGACGAACCTGTGTATGGCTTAAAAAACAAATCCAAAACGTAACCCTGGGTTGATCTGCTCTGGACGGTTCGATGCGGGTTGACATGTACTGTCAAAATGAATGTGAGGAGGATCTCCACAAGTATCAGTCGCTGACTAAATCATTAATGACCACTCGTTCTTTATCCAGTTTTTGTTTTCTGTTTTATTCTTTAATCTGTTGTGTTTAATGACAGGCTAATGTCGTGTGTACAGCTAACACAGCACCCTTCCAGCCAGAGGATGCACTTTGGCTTTCATCATCTAAAGATAATTGTCCCTCTTTTCTTTTTCTTTCAACCCCTTCAAATTAAACATTCGGACAGCTTCTATCATAAAGTGAGGTAGAAAAATGAAGTGAAGTGAATAACTCCACTTGGCATGTTAATAGTAAGTAGGAGTAATGATGGGGTATTTAGCCCTTATTCTCCCAGGAGATTTGTCATGTCACAATTGGCTCTTTTGTAAATTACAAAGGAGAAAAAAAAAATGAAAGAAATGATCAGTCTATACAAAGAACTAGAGCATCACTTCCTTTTAATTTACCAAAGGTGATTTAAACACAAAGCTAAATTATCAAAAGCACATCACTTTGCCGCTGAGGACATTCAGTTTCCTTTAGCATGACCATCGAGGCCGCTCTGGCAACTGAACGACTTTATGAATTATAAAATAATTAAAAGCTGTTCTTAGTAATCTGTTAAAGATGACCCCCTAATACTTGGAATTGAATAACAACGTCAACGTGTGCACTTCTAGCCGTTGACCTCAGCCTCGAAGAAGTGACATACTTGTGTTCTTTGAGGCGTTTGAGTCACTGGACTTATCTTTTCCTCTGTTGTCATTTGGGACTGTGGAATAAAACCAGTGCGAGAAGACTGAAGATTGTAATATAAATGTGCCAACAAATAAACACCAGTATTTCACATTCTGACCAGCGTCATTGTTTGTGTTTGTTGAGATAAGTCTGACGCATGTGCCTGTAGTAATCTTTTTCATAAAGTCATGGAGACGGTAATGAACCAATAAGGACTGATATGAAATGAAACAGATTTACATAACTCTTGTCAGAACTTTTTTTGCAGTCTCTACATTTGACACACGCATGTGACTTCAAGATAATTTAAAGCAAGTTGTTTGTTCTGAGTAAGAGACACATCGAAGAGCCTTACTGCTTTGTTGTAACATTAAATAATACGATACAATCCAAATGTGGCTCACTTTAAATCCCTTCTACTTATTGTTTTTAACATAATGTATTATTTATGTATTTGCAGAGCTGTAGATAAAGACAGTTCAAAACAAAGTCCTGCTTCCAGTCACTATGCACACTGAAAAACACTTTTTTTGAGGGGGGGGGGGGTTTGCTTTTGATGTAAACTGACAAATAAAGGAGCTGCTCACATCTGGATGAAATCTGAATGAATCGAGGTAAAACGGTTCCTAGAAACACCAGGAAAACAACAAAGGCTTTACATATTTCGGAAAATTTGGTTTCTATGCATGCAAGGTTTTAATCATCAGTTCAATACTCCAGTTCAAGTTGTGGTTCGATGGAACAAAGTATGATTTCATGGTGGCATGATATAGTTCAGAGTAGCTCCTTCAGGCACAACATAAAAGCAGTATCCAGGAGATTCTGTTTATGCGACGCATGGAGTACAGTTAACGGGACACTGCGAGCACATTACTTACACCAAACAGGATCCATACAGGAGACATCACACAATCAAACTTGGCTAGCGTTTCATTGTGAAAGTGTTTAATTATTTAGAGATCTAGTCTTTCACTTTTTCTGTCATTTGGAAGGAAACTTTCCCCTAGTACAGGAAGTACATCACTTCAGTGTTCAATTAAAGCAGTACTATCCTGATCTGAAAAACGACAGCTGAGATAACAGTGCTGAATGTCAAGACGTACTTTAAACCTCCACAACAAAGCAATCACAATCCATACAGGAAACATCACAAAATCAAACTTGACTAGTGTGCCATTGTGGAAGTGTTTAATTATTTAACTAGAACATATAGCTCAGTTAACTTTGTGTAATTTACAACAGTTACACCCATGTTCAGATATCCAGGGTAGATTTTTTTTTATCATTGAGGAAACACCTGTGTGGGCGTGCAGGGCCTATAAACTAGCAATAAAGATGTATGAAAAAAGCTCTCTACTATCTTAATAATTTAAATGACAATAAAGAAAGTCTAAGTCAACTAAAGTATGACGTGCTCAGTGTACTGACTGTAGATTCTGTATATAATGTGCATGCAGTTCGGTTAATGGGACACTGTGAGTCGCCTTAAGGAGGATATTAAAAACATACAAATGGTAAGTACAACTTTCTTAATCAAGCAAATTTTGAAAAGTCAGTACACTGAGCACTTAATACTTTACTCCAGTGAAGTATTGCTAGTTTATAGGCCCTATACGCCCACACAGGTGTTTCCTCATTGATAAAAAAAAACTCTGCCCCTGGCAATCTGAACATGGGTGTAACTGTTGTAAATTACACACTGATCTACATGTTCTAGTTAAACGTTGAAAGACTTTCACAATGGCACACTAGCCACATTTGATTTCGTCATGTTTCCTGTATGGATTGTGATTGCATTGTTTTGGAGGTTTAGAGTACGTCTCAACACTCACTGTTATTTCAGCCTTGTAGTTTTGCAGATGATAGTACTGCTTAAATTAGACATTGAAGGAATGTACTTCCTGTGATAGAGGAAGGCAAACAGTTTCATTTCAGAATTACAGAAAACAAGATTGAAGTGAAAGACTCTCTCTCTAATCTAAACATTTATGTTGTGAAGGAACATCTGGATTCACATACTGATGTTTCTAAACACAGACCCAGTTATGATCTTTGTCCTTCAAAAACTTCGATCCCTTCGAAGGAGCAATATGCAACTCTGACCCCTAGCGTTTAAAAGGGATACTGCAAGTGTCTTCGTTTAGTGACAAGCGCCCCCTGCTGGATCAAACTGTAAACTACTTTAGACAGCCCAACGCTCTAATAAGACAGTATATTTTGCATGAGGACAGCCATTTACAGTTTAAATATGAACTTTCTCCCCCAGGTTCTAACTTTGAATAAAGCAATGACAGCCTTGGGGGGGCTACTTTGGTCAAAACCAACACATACCATTCAGGACTGGACTCTAAACTTAGGACATACTGGTTGCTGCGTTGTGGTCAGAGAAGCCATCACTGCAACACATCAAGTTTCTTTAATGTCTGATGATATAGTAAGCTCTTTTAAGATTTAATTCAGTATACAAGTTACATATTGATCCTTTAACAATTCCTCATGATTAAAAACACTGCAGAGACAGATGATTGTATTTTGATTTTCTTTATTGTACAGAAATAGCGAGTGAACGTTACTGAGGCTGCTGTCCTCTGCCACGTCCGAAGCCTCCCCTCTGCAACAAGGAAAAGTTTTGTGTCAACACATCAGCCAACCTGAAGAATAAAAATTTAAATCGCTGCACAATAGAAGGCTACATTTAGCTTTCCATGATGAACCCCCATTGTGAAACTACGCA
The DNA here is from genome assembly GCF_963930695.1 of Labrus bergylta. Lineage (NCBI taxonomy): Eukaryota > Metazoa > Chordata > Actinopteri > Labriformes > Labridae > Labrus > Labrus bergylta. The sequence goes on along the minus strand of NC_089199.1, from coordinate 20,970,624 downwards.
CGCTTGCTTGTGCAGAGACTGTTGTATAATTGCTGCAGAAAACATTCCTCATTTGCCAAAACAGAAGATAAATGATTCAAGACCTGAAGCATGCTCTCATCTTGAACACAAACTTAAATATCCACACTGAAAGATTGAAGAAATATAGACCGTCCTAGAGTGAAAACATGGTACAAGCTGTACTTACGAACTGGAACTCTGTGGCAGCTCCAGCACCGGCCTCTGCTTTCTTGTCAGCACCAGCTAATAGAAAAATTAAATATATTACTGAGTCATCTAACAGCATACACATCTTCAGATCAAATACATCAAGCAGGCAGAAATTAGCTGATTAAAAGTTGTGTTTCCTGTTGACACTTCTCTCACCATAAAATCTTATAATGTAAACACTTTTCTTATCAACCCATCTCTGAAAATTCTGTGTAATAAACATTTCAGTTTCAAGACTCGTTCATGAACATCCTGTCACAGTACGCTCTTCTGCATCATGAATACAGGGACTGCAGCGATTTCTCAATTCCTATCTATTTCAAGTATTGATTCAAAAGCTAAATGTCATTTAACAAAAAAAAACATCAAATTTCTCTCTTAAATTTAGTATTTGTACAAATGTGCTGCTTTTGTTTAACAGAGATTTTGGACTGTGTGATAAACAAACAAGCCTTTTCTTTTGGATCTTAAAATGTGATATTTGACATTTGATAGACGACACCATCCTCAGGTCATAGTAATAAAATGTGAGTAAAGATGTGGCTGAGATGGCTTACATGACCTGCATCATCAACTCAGTTCACAAGACGTTCTCAAAGTGGAGTCAGTATCATTTAAAGTGTACTTACGGGGTGCAGCAGATCGCCTGTATGCATCTCTGTCGGCCTCCCCGCGGTTGAGGCGGGCGGGTCTCTCTCCCTCCATTCCTGCAGAAATAAAACAGGAAACTTCAGCTCAGTGCACTCTGGTTACAGGTCAATTAATCAGACAATGTAGTTCAGTATTAATGGCACAGGATTAATAAATACACACAAGCTCTGCAGCAAGAGGCCTTCATATATTTTTTTAAAAACTGGCCTTGGGGACTTTTCTTTATGTAAACCTCCTCACTGTAATTTTTTTGTAAAATAAATAGTATTCATCTCTCATTGACATTAGCCATGGTCAGATCAATCTCGATATTTCCTTTTTGGTTCCATATTTTCTGCTGATCCACTCAGAAGCTTTCATTCAGTTAGCCCCTTCATAGTTGTAAGACATCAGCTGTTCTTCATAAAGTGTCAGATCCTGCAGTATTTCAGCCTTAAATCTAATTTCAACAGACTTCAGGCCAAGAAGCGGTTTATTGACACGTCTGCTAAATGCCATAAAAGGTCTGTGTATCTCAGTAGAACCTGATATCTAATGTGAAATCTCGTTTAACTTCCACTAACCAACCTGTGATATTTTGAGTTATTCTTTAACATTCATAAAACAGTTTATTCAGGGGTCATCTCAAGCCAGTGCTACAAACAATGAGCCTCACAGAATGATCTGATAACAGCGAGCCATGGCGGCAGCTTTGTGATGATAATGGCTCAGGAATGTTTCCACTCAGCACCCTTGAAAAAGAACAGGTCAGGCTCTACATATAATGAGTCCTTGATTTGATCTTTTTGTTCAAAACTACAAACGGGTATAAAATAGTGTGTTCAACAATACAGTGTACCAAACCTTAAAAAGAAAGTTCAGCTTAAACATCACTAAGCGTAACTCGATGAACTCACCCTTGGGCCTGGGCCTTGCGGTCTCAGGGCGGGTCTGGCGGCGCAGGGTGGCGGGCACGATCTCAGGGGGAAGGTGGAGGAAGTCTCTCAGGTACTGAATGCCCTCATTGGTGAGGTACCAGTAGAAATGACGCCAGGCAAATTGCTCCTTGACATACCCACAGGACTTCAAGGACTGGCGGGAAAAACACAAAAGGCATCACGTTAGTTTTCAGAATGACGGGTAACGGCCACAACGGAGAGCTACCATCTCCTCTATTACAAGATAACTACTGCATTAAAAAAAAAAAAGGTCCTGAATGTTTCCAGACACAAAAAGAAAATATTTCATTTCTACCCATCTTATCCAGTTCATCAAGCTTTGAGCTGAAGAAGCCCCAGTGAGATTAGTTCAATCACCCCAACCAAGAACACAACTGTTTCTTCTACAGATTCATACAAGTTCAATCAAATACCCACAGACCTTTATTACACCACTTATAATGTAATGTAAGGCCAAAGTCAGGAAGAATCTCATGAACATACGTATGGAATTAAAACCCTAAAATAGGTGTTAAGATTTAAATTAATCACATAAATTTAGCACTTTGTATTCAAAGAACCGGCCGCATAACTTGCTGATCACATTTATAACAACTTAGCTTTTATTAAACTGATGTTAAGACGTGCATGGTACCAAGCTGTATTCCTACTTTTATTCTTATTTGTGTAAATATTTCTTGAACTTATTGCTTATTTTACTTACATTCCCTATTCTATCTTACCAATATTTGTTTTGCATGTAATTATATTTCTACTGCTGTATTGTGTTTAGAGCAACTATAACGATCAAATTTTCCCTCTGGCATTAATAAAGCACTTCCTGCATCTTATCCCATCTCTCCCCCTATCCCTTTCCAACCCCGGTGCAGTCTAGGCCTGTGAAGGCTGTTTCATCATGAGCCGGTCCAAGATTTCTGCCTTTTAATAAGTCAGTTTTTTCTTACCACTGTAACTTTTGCTGCTTTGCGAAAGTGCTCATGATGGATAGGCCGGGTCTTTGTAACATAACAATAAGTAAGGTCTTTTACCTGCTTTTTGTAATGTTAACAGACAAAGAGTAAGGTCTTTTACCTGCTTTTTGTAATGTTAACAGACAAAGAGTAAGGTCTTTTACCTGCTTTCTGTAAAGTGTCTTGAGATAACACTTGTTATGAGTTGACGCTATACAAAATAAATTGAATAGGAGAGCTACGCTGGTCGGGCCACCAGCATCAGACGAGCATAAACCAAGAACAGAAAATGAAGACCTCTACGGACGAAACTGAACACCATTCAAACCCATTCCAAGAGGCCAAAAGTTAAACACCTTTATGACTGACCTTTGCACTTACAGGGCCACACACGGTTAAACGACTAAGAGGTTAATTCAGCTCTGAATTCAAATTCAGTATCTTCTTGGGATGTACAAAAAGCCTCCAAGATAAATCTACTAATATTCACATGGAAGTACATGTTGCAGTTTTTTTTACAAGTCTCTCTGCAGGTTTATTAAGAAAAGCCTGGATTCTTATTCTATATTGACAAAAACAACTTGTTTATTTCAGAAAAGGAAATCACCCTGCTCCTGTATTGATCTACAAATAAAAAGTCCCTTATAATAAAATGTCTTTACCTCGATCTAGAGGAAACACTTGAGCTGTTAAAAAAAAAAAAGGAGCAGTTTTCACAGCTTGGTTCAGGCTGTTATCCCCACATGGATGTGTACCTGACACATCAAGTGGTCCACCTTCATTCATCACCCGGTTCCCCTCACCTGCATCGCTTTCATCACATGAAGGTTGGGCACATTCTTGTCGGCAAGCTCGGGATGCTTGGCCAGGTGGACATCTTTCTTGGCCACCATGACTCCCTCCTTGAAGAGGAGCTCATAGATAGCAATGCGATTCTTCTTGGGCATCAGCATCTGGCGTGAGAGAGAGAGAGGTGACACGAGATGAAGCCATTAAAACACATGGACGTCACTTGGATCTTCCACTGTGGCAGCATGCTATTTGCTTAGCTTGTTAGCAATCATGGTCATTTCTAGTCTGAAGCGCAGCTCCAGATTGCATTCAAAACGACCGACTTATTAACACTTCACTTCTGCGTTTGTTTTTACAAAGTTCAAATGAGTTATCACAACGTTTCAACATGTGAATATTGTTAAGAAAGGCCCGCGTTAATGGGACACACAAAACAAAAAATGGCAGTCGCAGGCGAACAGCAGAGCCGGGGGGGAAACATCTCCATCTTCTAAGCGTAATATCCACGATATTAACACGTTTAGGGACGAAATACGTTCGTGTAAGTCTGTCTGACATTAACAACAATCGATAATTTGATATCATCGTTTTATCGGACATGAGATGCTGAAGATATATTTAGATTACAACGCCGGGTATGTCTTTACCTTTCCACTTGAGTAGGGACCGGAGCCGGAAGGAACGACTGTCGTTGAGCAGGAAGGTTTATTCCCTCCGCCCGGGCCGGCCGGAGAGGTGTCGCCCTCTGCTGGAGGGGAGGGGAACTGTTTCACGATAAACAGGTTTTTTTTTTCTTACCCCCCTCTCCCTTGAAATCAAAGCCTGGCTGTTACAATTATGACAAAGGTACAAAACACATTACAGATTAAGCATGACTAGAACAAGACATATGACAAAAAATAAAAAAATAAAAAGAAAGGAAAACACAGAGGAACAATCAGAGGTCTAATCTGGAATCACAATTTGTAGCCTACATTTTTGTTTATTTCTTAAGCTTGTTTTGTTTTAATATATTTAAGTGTTTTTTTAAGTTTTTAAATATATTCATGAAAAAATAAAAACATGGTTTGACTTTCATAAATCTATATTTGTGAATATTCCATTTGGCCAAAAATAATTTCTGTATTATACATGTTCCCCCCTTTTTTTTTTTTTAATCCTCCATTTAAATACCTATTTTTATAAAGTTTTTTTCAGATATACAATTTTAAAGTTCAGTTCATTCCCACAGTAACCCATTTATTTCGTCCTTCCTGTTTAAGCAGCTGTGTTTGTTCAAACCTTTTTAATGGCATGTTGATGGGGTTAATGATTTAAAATCAGATTAGATTATTTTCACGGAGCAAACAGAATATGTGGCAGGGATTTACCATAGCATGTTGAATTAAAAAAGACGATGAGAATGAGGAGCTGTAAATAACATTTTTTTGTTGTAATGTATTGAGCTAATCATTGTTTTTGTTCTTGTATTGAAGGATTGTTCGGTCCACAAAATGTAGAAAATTGTGAAAAACGTTTATCACAAATGTACAGGTGAGCAGCAGCCTTTCAGCCTTGAGCCGTTAAATCTAAATGATTTATTGACATTTAATTGATTGTCAACGATCCATTACAGACTGAAAGAATGAAAAAAAGAAAAAGAAAGTAAAAGTAATGCATAATGAAAAGAGCTATATAGTTTATAAAGACTTTTATGAGACAAGGTCAAAGTAATGGATGTTAATTATTATCAGACCACCCTGAAGTCCCAAACAGTAAACGTTAATTTATCTGCTGCAAACAAATGACTAAAGGTTATTATTTACATTCTACAGTGCACACAGATAATTACATTGTGCTCACAAGATATGAAGCAGTTTCCACAATATGTGTTATATTGTATGTATGCACAAGACAATAACAGAATAATAATTAAAAAAAGGGGCTCTGTGGTAGTGGCTCCTTTACTTAAATCTAAAATGTTCCTGTTTTTTTAATGTTTTATTTAATTTCTTATGATTTAACTTAACCTTGTTTTGTTGTATAACGAAATCTGTAATTTGCTTGAAAGCTTTATCAATTAATAAAGTCTGCATCAATAATGTTCTTTTTTTTTCAGGACCGATTCCCCGCCGGATGTCTCCTCTTAAAGCTTTTATTTTGAAGGGGTTTTCCGGAATTCTTGATAACCCCTTTATGTTCTGCCTTGACTCAGACCTGACGGACCCTCCCCCCCATCTGGCGGCTCTCTGGCTCCTTTCAGCGGTACATCCACCGGCGACACAACGGAGGCGGATGAGGACAATGATTACATCTTAAAATATCGAAGGAAGCCGGATTCAATTCTTCTCGGTAAGTGAATCTCGATATTTAAAAATGTCAGCGCACGGTTACGATTGCAATGATGGAGGCTCATCAGAATTCAATTTGCTGAACCGTGACATCTGCTAACGTCCAAGTGAACAATCATTGTGATGCTGTAGCTGGGGATTTATTTTGAATTCATTGCATTTTAAAAGTTCATGTTAAGTGAAGAAAAGTTTGTTCATTGTTATAACATGTGTGTTTCTGACGGGTTTGTGCTGATAATATCGAACTGGAACCAGTCTGCACTCGTACTTTATTGCACTGGTTTTAAATGAAAATGAGATAGGGTTCCTTACAATTGAATTTGACACACGGAAACTAAATTCAGCAGCATTTGTCGTAGCCTAGGCCTAGTTTACATGCAGAGCTTGCAGTGTGAATGAGCAGTGTGTGCAGGCTGCAGCAGAGGGCCAGGGAGGGATGTGTGTGCTGGTTAAAGATCTTGTCTCTGGGGGGGAAGACTCTTGTTTCCTCCAAACCAGCACATTTCTCTGATTTCTCATTGGAGAGCAAGCTGGTGGTGGATCAGGGCCCGCTGTGAGGTGCTGACCTCCATCTGATCACACACGGAGCTCTGTCCACGGTTCTGAACTCCTTGCCTGATGCTCTACACACACACAGGACCACATTGCTGCAGCAAACTATGCTCCATGGAAACCATAAACGATATTCATGTCATGTGCAGCACGTGTCTGACACACAGCAGTTCATGTTTTCAAATAACACAGAGTTGCTCCTAGTTTTAAAGGGCCATGCCGCTGTTTTATAACTCATGAAATTCAGTTCTCTTGTCGTAAATAGTTCTGCCAAGCCTTGTAGATAGAGACACCTTTGTAAAATGTCATGTCTGTGCTGCAGAGGAGCTTTTTCTGTTCAGTCTGAAAATATGTATCAGCTTTTGAAGAGACATGACACATATTTAAAGAAAGTAATGCATTGCAGAGGTGTAGAGAAACCTGGCTGTGGCTCAGTTGTTACAGTCGATCGTCTCTCAACCGAAAGGTCGGGGGGGGGTTCAATCCCCAGCTCTTGCAGCCACATGTCCGATGTGTCCCTGGGCAAGACACTTAACTCCAAGTTGCTTACGTTACTTTTTCTTCGTTCGCTTCTCTGTAAAAGAACTAGGGATGCACTGATGACATCAATATTGGCCGATATCTGTCCTGTTGAAAGACATCAACACATCCGCAAATAATTTGGCATGAACCGATGTCAGTAGTCTATCTGTTGTGGTGTATCAATTTCATGCTGGTCTGAGGTACACCTAACCGCTGATTCAGAGAAGAGTTTATTTTTTTATTGGGCAGAGACAAACACTTTATGGTCAAACATGAGAGGAAATGTTGCCATTGTAGGAAGTAATAAAACAACATCAGTATTGGCATTTGGCTAAATTGTTATTTAACATCTGTATCGGATATTGGCCCTGATTTTCAAACTTGGTCCATCTCTAAAAAGAACGCTAAGTATCTTTGGAAGATGGACCAGCAGGAGATTTTAGGACAACCCTTTGTTTTTGACATTATTCACCACTTTTGACATTTTAGAATCGCAAAAAAACAAAACAATCAATTGATCAAGGAAAATGTATTATTATATAGTGTAAGTTATGCTTGTTTCCACTCCACGTCAGACTTAAAATTTTGTCTGACAATATCCCCACAGAGGCTTTTCTTCACTCTTTTTTTTTTAACACTGTCTTACTCTACACGATAAATCAATAAGTCAACAAACTCAGGTATAAATCCATTCTGTGATTGTCCTCCACAATAACAGAGCTCAAACAAACACAGCCCTGCTATATGAGGGCAACTGTGATTCAAATCCTGAAATAAAGAAATGTAATTATTTCTCTTGTACTTTAAGTTTAATGCAACAGTAGATGGATTTTAAAGGCCTTCAAAGCATGGTCTTGTGTTTAATTTAGTTTGGAGAACTATTTTTGCTTGAATATGTCATATACAAATGTATTCAGGTAGTTCATGGATAGCTGTGGGTCACTCAGAGAGAGAGAGAGAGAGAGAGAGAGGCACGAGTCACACAAGTGCTTTTATTCTAGCCAGTCTCTAATTGGATTACTTCATGTGACAAACAAGGGACACTCATTTGATTTGCAGCGCTGGGTTCAACTCCTCCCTGTTTTTGTAGCAGCAGTAACAGATGAGCTGTCGTTGCTAATGTAATTAACTAAACTGAACCCAGAGTCTCCCTTTTATTCTGTTTCCATATGAATAATGAGAGATTGAACCGCGTCGTTCCCACCGGGCTTCAGACGTCATTGTTTGCTTTCTGTTTTCTATTTGTACGTACAAGCACTGCCTGTCACATCTGGTGCTCAGGAGCCCGGCCTGTCATTACATGATTGAAAACAATTAAAGTACTTGTTCTTTTCTATTCATCCTTTTTATAACCAACAGTTCCGCTTCAGAGATCCTGAGCCGTTCCCATCCACGTCTGGGTTTGGATCAATGCAATTACATTTTTGATTTCCTCTGAGAGTGACCCCGACGCTAAATAGGTTGCTTTAAAATTAAGTACCGGTATTACTCAACTGCATGTCCTCTCTCAGCATCTGAATGAACAGATTTGGAGAATATTTTCAGAGCTACAGTATGTGCTATATGAAGACTACTGAATGTAACATTTACAAATGCAAATGATGATTAAATGCGTTTCTGTTATTTAATCTGTCAGTACATTAATTGATCAGGTATTTGGTCTGTGAAACTCGAGGGGTTCTCAAGGCCAAAGACAACGTCTCAAAATGTCTTTAGCCCCTTTTGGACCAAAGGTCCCCAGAACTAAAAGGTTCAGGGGCTTCTCTTCAAGGAACCCATAGGGGGTTCTTAAGGCCAAATACAACGTCTAAGATGTCTTTGGTTTGTCTACAACTCAGATATATTCAGCTTGATGTGAGAGTGGAGAAAATAAACTAGCAAACAGTCACATTTAGGAAGCTGGAATCAGACATTTCTTTACTCTATGTTCCTAAAAAAACGACTCAAAACAATTACTCAGTGCATTGCAGTAATTGGCTGTGCGTTTCAAAGTTGATAAGTAATGGAAACATAGTTTCAGCTGCAGAAACAACTCTCTTAAAGCTTTGTGAATACACGTTCAGAGACTGAGATGGTGAAAGAGAAGGGCTCAGGCTCTGGTCTGAAGTGTGAGGTAACTGGAGCCTGAGATTGGATCCTCACAGGGGATCATTGGGAAAACGCAGGCTCCATTTCATTAAAGGGCCAGGGGTGTTCGCATCGCCTGTCATGTATCTCCAGCTGATGTGAAAAGATTCAGGGAGTTTGACTTGTATTAGATGTTAGGAGTTTTACAGTGATAGGTAAATGTAGCAGAGCTGTCACAGGCCACTCAACTGTGAACTAAAGTTTCTTGAATGTTTGTAAATGATAAAAGAATGAAATCATTTCCCAGAACCCAACAAAATATCCCGTTTTCTTTTATTTGTTGAACTAAGGGACTACCAGACACGGAGCAAATGGGATGTGGGTACAAGAGAAGATCGGTAGGCGGCAAAACTATGGGGAATATCATACATTTGGAAAAAGTCACCGCTCAACAGCGGCTTTCTGAAAAGTTTGAAGATTTTAAATGTGAGCGCATGGAGCGGCCGCACACAACAGACAGAGCGCTCAGAAAAAAAAAAACGTGAGGTGGACACGGGGCCCTAACAGTCCAAAGTTATTTGACTTTATCGAAGAAGAATAAGACAGAGGGCCCTGGACCTCAGTCATCCGTCATTATCTGATGAAACAAAATATTTACACAACAGAAGATGAAAACAGAGATGTTGTTTCGTACCATTAGTGCATTGAAGAATGACGGATTGATTAAGAAAACTGCAAAAACTGTGATTCATGTCCAATAATGGGCTCACTGGTTATTCATTGAAGCTTGAGCATTTTTCCAGAGGGATATCTGTTGTCCCACCCTTCACCTCAATCTTATTGGCTTATCTGACATGCAAGGGAAATCGAATATTTGACTACATGATAGCAGTTTTTTTTTAACTGCTTCTCAGGCACTGATTAAAAATCCCCCCGCCGTGCCTCCACTGTCTGACTGTGCTGCAGCAGCCTATAGAATCTGAATCAGCAGAATCGGAGCAGAAAGGCTGCAGATCAGCAGCTTCACGCCGGCACAGTGCAGCCATGAAGCGGTGCATCATGTAGATATATTCATAAACAGACCGACACTTTGTTTGTGATCAGGCCCAAGATATATCCAGAATATTCCCTTAAAACCGTCTTCCTGATCTCTTCCTTAAACACTGGAATAGAACTGACGCGTTAAAGCTGTAATGCAGGCGATAAATAAGCTCGCTCTAAGAGTGCACACGATCAGAGGAGCTTTCGGTGAGTTTTAGAGACAAAGGTGAAAACATGACCTGGTTCTCTGGGTTCTTGGTTGTGAGAAAATTCATAATATTCAGTGATTAGGGCTGAATATTATATTGCTGACTTCTGTTTGGAGCAGTTGGCTTTAAGAAATTGTGAAGAAAATTGTACCGGTATTTGTGATTCTAAGCTTGATCCAAAGGCAACTGGACTTGAAGATGTTTCTCCTCTTCAAGATCTACTCTCCAAGTCCAGTTCACTGTCTGAATGGCAAAATATTTTGTTAACAGTTCGGTACCGAATTAGTTCAATATCGAGGTTACTGGAAAGTTTGACAACCTTAATTGTATCATGACTGATTTATTGCTCAAACTACATCCTGCTGTAATGTCATTCAGTCTTTATATGACTACATCTGAGAGTTTCAATGAGCGAGGGTCATTATGAATCTGTCGTATACATGCCCTTACTTTCCTGAGTGTAGTGTATCTCTCAGGCTTCTCCTCCTCTGCGTCCTAAAACCATCTCACAGCTTCAGAGGAACAAGAAGAGGCTATTAGAGGCTGTTGGCTGTGGGTTTGCTCCTCTGAGGCTGGAGCGTGTCAGATATAGTGTCAGTGAGGAGCTTCACAGGGACAGGGGGAGGAAGGAAGAGGGCTTGATGTTTCCATGGCGACTGGGTTTGGAAAAGATGGTCTGTGCGTGTGTGTGTGTGTGTGTGTGTGTGAAACAGCAGGAGTTGTATTTGCATGTTTAAATAGAGCTGCAACTACCGATTATTTTTCGATTCATTACAACGCTGATATTTTTTGGATTAATTGAGTGATTGGTCCGTCAGATAAAAAGGTTCAAGGACGATATTTTGAAATGAAATACTCTAATCAATCCTCCAAAACGCTACAATTTGTTTTATTCTCATAAAACAGAAAACTCACAGAAAGTATTTTGTTTATCAAGGTATCTCGCTGAAGAGAGGCCGTGAATGTTGGGAGGAGATCGCAGGGGACGACGACATGCAGGGCCGAGGTTGGACTCAGAATCCACTGCCACGAGGACTATAGCCTCTGTACATGGGGCGCACAACATAACCGCTAGGCTATCCGGCGCCCTTCCTGGTCTTCCTGGTCTTTCCTCGTAAACTTTACAAATAAACTTGTGGTTTGCGATTGTGTTACTTCGCGTCTTCAGCCATTTTTAATGATGTTCAAAGTTACATCATCAACAGGACCAGCCTTGTGATTGTAACTTCTGACTGAATGAAAGCTCACCGTCTTGAGCTGCCTGCGACTTTCCAACCCCTTAACCACGAGCGATGCAGGTGTAGCTGCTAAGTCAGTGGTCTGTATATGTGTCCACATTCCAGAGGATTGAACTGGATAGTTATTATTTTTGTGAACAATGTGTCCATTGATTTATTGATAACCCAATCTCTGTTCACATGCTCTGCTAATCAACATGTTGACTTTAACATTGTGCTACTTTTGTTTTTTTATATTGTGTAGACTTTGTGATTCAGTGTTTTCCCTCTGCTGACTGAACATTAGGCAACATACTGAGTGTCTCCTCTGAGTGGATCTCACTTCTAACAGCCTGAGGACTTCTCATTGTCAACAACAAAAACAGAGCCTTTATGTCTGTGTGTGTGTGTGTGTTTGTGTGTGTGTGTGTTTGTGTGCATATCTGTCGTAGCTTTTAGCAGCTGCACTGTCTCTTAATGAGTCACTTCTATTTTGCTGTTCAGTATATCGGCTTCAGTGTGTGTTCACGCTTTTAGTGGAGCAGCTGAACCAGCGGAGCTTCAATGAAATCCCTGTCCCGCACCGCCTCTCTGCACCCGCTTCAGGGAAAACGTTTATTGATTACAAACTAACAGAGGTGGAGAGCACAGAGGGTCCTTCCTCCTTGCCCTTGAGTATTGATTAAATTCTTGCAAACCCTGACGTGTGAGAAATCGGCTCTACGCAGAATAGTAAAAGGTGCTTTATAACCGTGAAGAGCAAATTGTGTAGCCATGTTTTTCCCTTCTTCTAAATGCTCTGTGGTTGTTTCATATCCATGTACAATTGCATTTGAGTGACAACAACACAGCTGTGTGTGGGGGTTCTTTCACACACTGATCATTGTCACAACAGCACCTGCATAACAGTTCTAGATGTGGCTCCTGATGTGTAGCTTAGAAGAGCAGCAGACCACAGTCTGTGTTTGTTTCATTCCCATACAGCACAGTATGTAAAGGTCTCTGTCTATTAACAGCACTGCAACCCTCACAACCAATGTAGAGGGCTTCTGAATAGCGCATATTGTTGCTAGGTTACAAAAGTTAACTTCCACTGCTCTCGGCAGTGACCGCTAAGTCTAGTTCAGATAGCTCTATAAGCTTATTATCTTGCTTGTAGAAATTATCACCAAGACACGTAAAGCAATCGTGTGTTGGCGGGCGCCGGTAGTCTAGTGGTTAGTGTGTGCGTCCAATGTACGGGGGCTAAAGTCCTCGAAGCAATTGGCTTGGTTTGAACCTGTCCTGTGGCTCTTGCCCTCATGTCATTCATCAATCTCTCGCTCTCCCTGATTTCTGACTCTATGCACCTGAAAACAGAAGGGGGAATCGTCTCCTGGCATAAGCAGCAGCTCTAGACCAAGAAAAGACGAGTTATATCGGTTTCTTCCCCTGTGATTGTTTACAAAACTGATGTGAAAAGCCCCGCCTCTTCTTGGTTCTGTTTGGCCCATGAGGGAGAAGTGACATTGACGAGAGCGACCTTTTTCAGACTGAGAAAGAGGGGAAATGTTTGGGTGATATTGACTCGTGACTTTCAGAGGGTTGGATGTTGACTAATCTGAAAACAGACTCCATTATAAGATTGTGTTGTCTGTTCAAGTAATAAGAGCAGAGCAGCAGGCCTTTCAGCTCTTATTCATCCTGCACAGGGGTCGTATATAACTTCCTGCCATAATGGGATATAACATGGGGGTCAAATGGAGTGAGCACCCTGGAGGGGGGGGGGGGCGGACATGATTAGATGATACACAGATGGCACAAACTGGAGAGATGAGCATCTGTCTGCGTGGAGCGAGGACTGGCTTTATTTGAGGTTTCATGACTTCTTGGCTTTCAGAAGACAATCCTTCAGAGTTTCTGACTGCTTCAGCGTGACTTTTATCATCAACACCTGCGAGCTCTCGTTCATTTTGTTCACAGCGTCACCCTCATTAAGGGAAGAGCTTTGTGTATTTGTGCGTGTTGAGGCATTCATTAGGCCTTCTTTCTGAAAAAGATGTTTCCAACGATGATCTCTAAATTACTTAGAGGATGCTGTAGGCCTGCTATTTTTTTCCCTCACATTATTCAGACTTTGCACGTCTGTATTGATTGAGCGGATGTATCACAGCTGACCTGATGCCCTGATGTCTGTCCTCCACAGAACATCTTTATCTAACCACCTGTGCCTCCTCTCTCCGATCTTCCTGTCAGCCTCTATCTCACTGATGGCTGACTTTGGGTCCCCTTCAGTCCCCTAAGTCTCCTCTGTCTGACCGCACAGCACCTCTCTGAGGAATGTGTGTGACAAGGGAGAGCCCGCATTCTCCACCCTCTCCAGGAGCTAGCTAATTATTGATGGTCTGTTCAAGGATCTGTCAAAGTTCAGTCTTACAGTGTGTGTGTGTGTGTGTGTGTGTGTGTGTGTGTGTGTGTGCATGTGTGTGGAAAAGGCGTGCCAGACCCCAGGATGCATCATGGTTTCAGGTGTCAGTTCACCTGAAGGCTGTCAGAAAAGACTTTTAGTGACGCTGTCGAGGACCGAGTGGCTGCTGAGAGGACAGACCAGGTTCAGTAATCTTCTCTGATCTGTAGAGACATATCTCATTCTGTTAGGCCTCATAACGATGTATGTCTGGATTTCTTGTTTTAACCTATTTGAAGTAGTAGTATCCTTGTTAGAGGTCCTTTGTCAGATGATGAGTTTGTAATTTTGGATGACAGAATGAGTGTGTACTTCAGTGTTTTTTTTTTTAAAGGTCACGGTGAAAACAGCAAAGAAATTCATTTTTTTAAGTAAACATGGGCCTTGATCCTTTCCTTATCTAATTGAAGGTATGAACTTAGAAGAGCACTTTAACAATTTAGCCTTATCACACTGCAAATGGACTGTGTGTTCTCAGATGGTTTCTTGGCGGTGATCATAAACTCAGGTAAATCTCACAAATGTAAAGTTGCTCTTTCTCCTTCACCCAGGAGACACTATTTTGTCTAGTATGAAACCAAAAGTAAACATCGATTTCTTTTCATAGTCCAAACCCTGTTCTTGTCACAGACTTTGTTGCTCCTTTTCTATATTTATAAAACAAACATCAAAAACGATCGCAAATTGTGAAGAAATAAAGCGTAAAATTGTTAAAGGAGTTTCACTGATCTGTGGTTGCATTCTTGACGTGACCCATGATTATTCCATGAATTCTTCTTCCTGGTCTAAGCCTGGTGCCTACATTACCCACAATCACCCTGGACTTGCTTAGAGTTCACTGTGTTATGCTAGTGTGGCTAATGCAGCTTTGAGCCTGTAATTTTCAAACGAACAAGGAGTGGCATTCAGAGGTCTCCTGAGGTAAGAAGTGACGTTAAAAAAGAAACGCCATATGATGTTATAATGAGAATATTTGCCTTTATATCAATGCTACGTGTAATTCAACGGATTTACAATGTCAACAAAAGAGCGGAGAACAACATACTGACGAACAGAAAACGTAACGCAGACGTTTAATTAAATGCACGGAGGTCGTAGCGGTCGCATACAGACACTTTATGCACCGTGCAGCAGCCACAGCATATAAACGTCTCTCCCACCTCCCATTGGTTGGAGGTGAATTGAAATGGATGCCCCCTGTGTTATTTTGTAGAGGCTGCCACATGAATAAAATGAATAAGTTGTGACCTGTTCCAGTATGATTTTTCAATCCTCTAATATCACTATGGCCTGATTGTTGATCATCTGAGGCTCTATTTCCTGTTGAATAATTGACCTATATGTTATCAATCCACTTGGATCAATTATAAATTTGATTATACAGTATGAAGGATGTTGCTGCTAAAAATTGGACCGAGTTTAGTAAGTGTATTTAAGTCGGCTTGTGTCCAGAGCTTATCGATATCGATAATAGATGAACTTTGTAGAGACACAGGATACATGTTTCACATATTCTGCCATCTGGACGCTGACATTTAGACAAATGATTGTTGGCTGCCTGAAAAGAATCATAAGCTCATTCTGTTGCTTTCTGTTTGTTTGTATATAGAGTATCAGCAGCTTTTTCTGCATGTGTCTGTTTGATCTTCTGAGCCTTGTTTTCAACAGCGACTCATCTTTTGCCATACAGCTGCACTTATTTGTAGGAGAGAATTGTTCTAGAGCAACCAAAACTGTGACAAGCAGCACTTGACAACAAGCAGCACTACAAGAGGAGCAGAGGGTTAAGAAGCTGTTATGGAAAAGGTTGCTGTGTCCGCAGATGAGATATTAGATTAAATACCGACCTCAAGGTGTGAAAGTCATCAGACACAAACTTGTTGTTCAGTCGGTCTGTTTGGTTCACTTTAATCGATCTGTTTCTATAATCCGATTGTCTGGACAGTGACGTTAGATTACATCAAACTTTAAAGAGTTTCTTCACGTGGGTCCAGTCGGTCATCCCCTCTATCTGTTTACACGGCACTTTGCATTATTGATGAATGGGGTTCTATATATAGGGCTTGAATCTGATGAGGATGGCAGCAGCGACGCAGTTTCTCCCGAGGGGAGAGAAAAGTGCTGCATTTGAATAATGTGGCTGAGATCTCACAGTGCAGGCTTTGTTTAATCTGAACTTCAAACAGATACTAGTTTCATACTGCGTGCGTGCGTGCGTGCGTGCGTGCGTGCGTGCGTGCGTGCGTGCGTGCGTGCGTGCGTGCGTGCGTGCGTGCGTGCGTGCGTGCGTGCGTGCGTGGCTTTATGAAGATGTTTGAAAGTGTCACCTCAAGTTGTCAGCTGTTTTTGAAAATCAACAGTATAGCCTTTTTTTGTGTTTTCCTTCCTGCTGTCTTTTTTTAATCTTGCATTGGATAAACTAAAGCAGAGTGCATTAATGTGATTCTCTTTTTCGGAACATTTTATGGATTAAACATTTAGGACTGATCTATTTCACTTACAGATTGCAGTACTTGATAAATTATATTCGAGGACTATATATGTTTTTGTCAAGGTTTTCTTCTGCAGCCAAGCAAAATCATGGGTATATACTCACATGGGGTGACGACTGGAAGGTTTTAGTTAACTATTATAATGTGATTAATTCTTAATTCATTTTTATCGAACCCGTAACTTTTCATCTAGTCCCACCATAAAGTCAAATTTTATACGTGCCTGATGCTCTTGACATTGACATTTCCATCAGCCTCAGCTTTATCTTGGGTTAGGTGCAAATTGTGTTAAAAAGTTAAAGATGCAACATTAAAGTCATTTTCACCTTTCATCTTGTCAGTCTGTGAAGCCTATAGGGTAGCTTTGCATGATACGCAGCTAACAAAAACTCCTCTTTTATTTTATACTGCTGTTCATAAAAACCCTCCTGGGATTACTCACACATACGTTTACCTCAAGATCTGAAACTTTGCCCAAGTTTAGTATGAGCATCCAACATTGTAATAATATATGTGAGTTTCAAGATGGGAATCTGTGTAATAGGTCAACTTCAACAAAATGTTCGTATAATGACCCGCTGAATCAGAATCCTTGAACAATAATGGTGAAGTTTTAAAACTAAACCTAACAAACAATAGACTGTAGTAAACATAGACGTAGTCTCAGTGACATCACCCATTGTTTTCTGAAGAGGCATTAAGAAGCCAAAAGACAGCGGTCACCATATTAGAAGTGTCATCTCCACATATCTTATGATCAGATTAGGAACAGTTAAAGATGTGGAGCTGAGGCAGGCCTTGAGCCTCCTGGACAAACAGCCACAACCAAGCAAATTCATGCACACGTTTTATTATTCTGCATTTTAACATGGGGCCTAATGGGGTATTCATTGACTTTTGAGCCTGCCTTAAATGGACTCTCGATATTTTTTTGCCCGTCCGCATTGGCTTAATGTTCAACATTGGAGGTTGCCGCTTGTGCTAAACCCTTAAGCATGTTTGCAAAGCACTTCAGAGTATATTAGCATGCCAGCTCAAGCTTATTCATGTTCATCAAGATCATCTGTTGTGTGACATTGTCTTCCTTATGTCTGTATTAAGCCATGTTTTGCACCCTGTTCTCCTGAATTTGTAGCCTGTTGAATAGTCTTTTTAACCTCAGTGTTTTCAGAGTCTTCATCCTCGCGTCACCTCTGAGACCTGTCTCTTCTCCACCTGTCTCACTCGCCCTCCCACTCTGCTCTCCGTGAAGCATCAGGTCAGGTCTGGTTTGCAGGTTCATCCAGCTGCAGCTGAGACCGCGACAGAGGACATACTATGGTTTTATTGGTTTCTGCACTCTCAGGATGTTTTAAGTGAATGCTTGTGAACTAAAAGGTGCTGCCAGGGGAAATAATATATCTGCTGAAATGTTGTCTCACATTCACAGATGCTTTAGGTATAGCTCTGATATTGCTGTTACATCCAGAACAGTTGTAAAGCTTCGCTCTTGTTCTGAACTTTACCATAAGGTGTGTAATTATTAATCATTTTATGGCTGCCATGTCAACAGCACAGACCTGCCTACGGCCTTCAAATTCCAAACAGCTTACATTTATCAGGGTCAGCTCCACCCTTCACATGCTCAGTTTGACGTCGTCTTTAGCTCTTGTTAGTCAGCCCCCTGTCCGTCCTTTCTCCTTATTCAGTCTACTGAAAGATTTCTTTGTTGAAATGGAGCCTCTTAAGTTAGGACAACATTAAAATCTTAAAACTTTGTCTCATCCACCTGTTAACAGCTTTTTCTCCTCTGCTCTTCCCTCCTTTCCAAAATATGATGATTTAAAGGACCAATATGTAAGATATCTCCTGAATTAAATCATGAAATGGCCTTACTTTATCGTCAGACATTAAAGAAACACGATATGTTGACGTGCCATCTTCTCTGACAACAATTCAGCAGCCAGTATGTCCTCCTCCTGAGTTTTGATTCAGGTGCAGAATGTTTTGTTTTTGTTTTGACCAGAGAAGGCAGGCGGTTTTAAGGCACCCCCCCACATGCCCGTTTTGGACGCCCCTCGGTTTTGCCGGGCCGTCTCCATCCCTCTGAACCTTTGGAGAGTGTGTTCCTTGGCCAAGGTTCAGAGGGACCAAAACGTTGGGATTTTTTCTATTATAAATTGGTGATGCTTAGCAAGGTGGTAAGCAAAGGTTTATTTTTATTTAAATGTGACAGTTTGTCGTCTTACGTAAATACTTCATGAGATAGTTGGATGTGGCAACACTTGCTTAAAACTTTTTTTTAGAAATAACTCTCGTCTTAGGTGGAACAATTGTTAGGTTTCACTTCAGCAGTGTATGTCCTGCATGCTGCGTTTATAGAGGCTTTAAATTGTTGTAGTTTAATTTTCTGTTGTTTAAACTATGTTTCAATTAAACTGAGTCTTTTCATTCAAACACTGTAACCAGAGTCTGATCATCGTACACCTAACACTTCCACATCATCTACAGCAGCCCACCTACTCCACCCCCTCCTTCATTCTGTCCCCCTCCTCTCCGCTGCTCTGTCTGAACCATTCAAGCAAAGCACCACCGGATTATCCCTCTCTCATTGAGAAACACACACACACGCAAACACACACACACACACACACACACACACACACACACACACACACACACACCCAGCCTTTCCTCAACAGCAGTCAAGGAAGGAAGATCTCGGATCACAGATTAGTGCTCCTCTTCCTCTTCCTCTGCACGCTGATTCTCCATCGCTCAATCAGTCAGTCAGAGAGGACGCTAAAGCTAAAGGAACAGGAGGGGAGAAGAGGAGAGGGGCTGACTGCTGGAGGAGCCCACGTGTCTCTCTTTTCTCCGAGCTGCAGCCAGAGCTGCTGTTAATGGAGGACCGGGGGTAAGCTTTTGTTGCTGAGGCGGGGGGCTGTGCTCTCCCTCTCTGTCTGGGTGTAGTTCTGCTCTTTGTCTGTGGGGTTTGACTCTCTTGACATGTTGATGCTATGGGTTTGCTGTGCTGAGAGTTGTGCTGCTTTTTTTTTTATTTTTTTTTTAGGTTTTTCTGCACTTGCTTTTGAGGGATGGGGAACCCCGATGCTCTTTTAGTCTCGTTGCTTGATCGTGATAATGTCGACCTTTGACTTAAGTTGTGCTTTTGAGAGAAAGGAAAGGGGGAGAAATGAGCCAAAGAGACATGATGGTGCTGACGAAACCTTGCATGGCACTGCCAATGTTTTTGTTGATGTCTGTATGTAGTGCATGTGTTTGTCTATAAGGAGATAGTATACTCTAAAGAAGAAATACAGTCAGTTTACTGTCACTATTTCTGGTTCAGTTGTATATACTTGTAAAAAAGTAGAAACTAGTAAGTGTCTGTTTTCCTCCTCTGCCATCAGCCGTTCTGCAAGCCAAGCAAAGGGTCTGTCCTGAACAAAGCCCCCTCTCTGCGTGTAGCTAATGGATTAACCAAGCGTGATAAACACCCACTCATGCCATACTCCACGCTGCATCCGGCCCAGGCGTTTGTTTTGCCCTTCTGGCAGGAAATTCCTTTTCAATCGTTTCATTTTAATATCTTTTCACCTTTCCTCTCTTTCTCATCATTGCCAGCCGTGTTGCTTCATCCATTGCTCCACAGTTGACCCAAATACCCATGCAGCTCCCACCCCTCCCCCTGACCTCCTGTCAAACCCACCACTGCTGCTTCTCTATTGTTTTATGTGAGCCTTGACTGCTTCACATCTTTCATCAACAGCTTGGAATGTGTGAGACTTGTTTGTTATAAGGAAATCATCTTGGTGCGATTTCGAATCAGCCGGTGTGCTCAGTATTAAACATTCACTGCAGCCATAGTGCGGAGCTAGAACAGTTTTCACTTAATGTCACAGATGTTTAGTTTTACAGGCAGGGGTCTTGACGAAAAAAACATAGACGTAATGGCTCATGTCTGCTGCTAACATAAGCAGCAGTTAGCTTAGCATTAGACTGGAATCAGGGAAAATGGCTAGCATGAGTACATTTTCCCACCTAGATTAAGCACCTCTTAATCTAACTAATTAACATTTTTTATCTTGACTTTGATGTCAATACAAACAAATATATACATATGATATATTCTGCTTTAACTGAGGGGTCTGAATGAAAAAAGAATAAAGCAGAGTCTCCAGACAAGCAAGGAAATATGTTTAAGCACATTAAAACTTAGGTCTCTATGTTTAACACTTGAGTTTATGTTACATAAAAATGAATGATATCTTTTGACACATTGAAAGATTGCAGCGCTAGTTGTTACTCCAGCCTTTGTGCTAAGCTAGGCTAACCAGCTTCTTGATTTAACTTCATTTAACCCTCAACAAGAACACAGTAATACCCATTTACTCCTAAATGTCAAACTATTTACTAAACATAGAAAGTAGAAACATGTTTATCTTGCGCTTCATAGTTAATGCTTTCACTGATCCTCAGTATAGCTGAGGTTCAGTGGAGCTGCAGCTGACATTTCTCTGCACTGATAACAAGTGCTGCTGTTTTGTCGTCACGTCATGTTTGTCATCCAGTTATTTTAAATCCCCGCTTTGCATCCGATCTTGATCTGCATGTCTGTACTCTTATGTTCTGTTCTTGTTTGTGATTGTTGCTCCTGCCTCACCTCAACTATCTTGCTCAGGCATCATTTAGTTTGATCATTTCCATGATGAAGGCTTGTGGAAATAAAAATAAAACAAAATATCATACGACTGTCATACTAAAAGTACTATCTTGCATTTGAAAGTTGAGATTTAAAAAGCTAAACGAGTTTATGTTCAGGCGTGACGCTCTTTGTGGAAGCTTGCTAGCTCTATGATGAAGAACCATATCATATGAGAATAAGAGTTTAAAACCTAACTAAATTTCTCACTAGGAGTTCAGGTGTACTAATGCAATATTAAAAAATCTGACAATCAGTGAGATCATTTAAATTGTGTAACTTATTTGTCTTTATTGGTCTTCTCATTCTGAGCTGCAAACACTTTTTTCTGACCACATATTGCCAGAAGAAAAATGAACATTTCTACTCTAGCCTTCACTTTCAAAACGTGTTACTGCCCAAAGCTAGTTGCTAACTGTGTGTGTCCATTGTTTGGTGCTGTTTTTCTCAAAGCTAATCACTGAGAACAACTTTGTGCTGCAGCCCACAATGATGCTATGGGAGCCAATGAGGGTTAGCGTGATAAAGCTGTTGATTGGACAGAAATACAAGAATCTGACCCTCACTGTAACACAGAATGTTTTGTTAGCCCCTCTAAAATCAGACCGCTTTAAAATACCTGTCGTCTATCAATACAAACGGCTCATTTTTAAACTTGAAGTGTAATGACTTTTATTTAGTTCATTTAGAATTGACCTAATACATTTAATACAGACACGAAGCTGTCATTGGCTGCAGTTGATTACTTAGAGCCAATTATAATGTCAGAGTGAGGTTTGAACACGAGGCAGACTCACAGTGTAGTCACTCGAGAAATTGCAGTTTGTGCTGTGAGCTGAACCTGAACCAGTGGAGGTGAGCGAGGAACTGATGAGGCTGCAGCAGCTCCAGGATAATGTTTGTGTTTTCAATTCCTCGGTATCAGCACTAGAGTCTGCGGTCAGTCGGACAGATAACTGCATAATAATGTTATGCTATTTGGTGGTTTTTCTTAGAGAAATGCTCCCCCTTTAAATTATATTTTTTATTATATTTTGTATTCTTTATTGGATGGATAAAGTAGTTAAAAACAAATAAATGGATTGGTTTTGAGACATTTGTGCACAGAGAAGACGTAAAGAAGGGCAAGATAACAGGATGAATAAGGACACTGGTAAAAAAATGTTTTGATGATTTGCGTTGTATAGTGACAGTAATTGTGTTTTGTTTCTTTACAGTTGTTTCTGTCTCTCTGTTTTGTTTCATTTTTATCTTCAGTCCTGTACATTTTGTTATTTTATTTTTTTTACTTTCTTGTCGTTTTTGTTTCCTTTGAGAAAGTTTGGTGTCTTTTTTTGTGATATTTTCTGTCTGTGTGTAGTCTTTTGTCTTGTCTCTTTGTAGTTTGTGAGGCATTTTTGTAGACTCTATATATAGTTGCTTGATAGTCTCTTTTCTGTCCAGGCAATAAAGAGATATAGGGTAGGACAATCTGCTTTATATCAATACAGTTTATGTTGTAAGATAACATTAAACGTTTTCTTCCATGCCATTGGACTCAAAAATATCGAGATATGATGTTAGGTCCATATCGCCCAGCCCTATTCTCTTTGTAGTTGTTTTGCATATTTCTGCCGGCACATTTTGCTTCTTTATGATTCCTTTAAGTATCTTTGTTTTATCACATTTTTTTTAATCAAATTAGTCTTTCTAGTTGTTCTAGCCTCTCTTCATGTTATTTTTATGGTTCGTTTTGTCTCTAGTTTTGCAACCATTAGGGTTGTTTTGTGAGTCTGCAGTTGTTTGTTAGTTGACTATGATGAGGGAAGATTACTCCGCTATTACTCTACAGTGTTCTGACAGACGCAGGGTGAGTCGATCAATGCCACTGAAAATTACCTCCCAGTCTTTGAATCTGTTGACAAAGGCATCTCAGGGGAGAAGAGAGAGAAAATGCAGGAAGTTCTCAGGTTCTGAGTGTTATTGTCGTTTTCTAAGGACCTGAGCCTTCCTGAAGGTATTGTGTAAAGTAAAATGAACCTTTGAATTCCCCTGATAGTTATCACTCATCGTGTCACCTTTAGTTTGGACACATGACTGTGCACGTGTGTGGCAGCTTTTTAATCTACAGAACATCTGTGCAAAGGTGTGAATGTAGATGTCATTCTTATAAACGTGATTACATGAGAACTGAAGAAACGGCTTGGTTGAGCAAACAGTAATTGAATTTATCACCATTTATATTCTTCCTATTTATTGAATACTATTGTGTTTCCACTTTTGGCCATAACACATAAAGAAATGTGAGGATGTTACTTTGGACTCATGGATCTCATAAAGAAAATTGTTTCATTTTCATTTTTATGTTGTCAATGGGGCAGCTGTGGAGCGGCTGTGGCTCAGTGGTAGAGTTTATCCCCAGCTCCTCCAGCAACATGTCCAAGTGTCTCTTGACAAGACACTTCGATGAACCCCAAAATTACTCCCGCTGCAGCATCAGCAGGGTGTGAATCTGAATGTGTATGAATGGTAGAATTTACTTATGAACAAATTAGCAGCCTCTGCCATCAGTGTGTGAATATCTTGTGAATGGGTAGATGTGACCTGTGGTGTCAAAAGTGCTTTGAGTAGTCAGAAGACTAGAAAAGTGTGATTGTTGCACAAATGTAATTCTCTGTAATACGGGTGATTATAAATATATCATGTATCTGTCAGCTTTAGTGCCACATCACATCATACCTTTCTTTAAATAGCATCTTAATCTGGTAAACTTCTGACTGGTTTATAATCCCTCACATTAAACTTCCTAAAACTGCACTTTCTTTTTCTACATAAGAATTTAATTCCACTTTGAAGCCCATAACACAGCGTTAGTCGGTAATAAAACAGCAGGAAAAACATTTCTAGATTAAGGCAAAAATAACTTGAGTTTTTTTATCCAACACTGAGGGGCTAGAAGAAACGCACAAGCTTCCTCAAAGCCATGCAGTTCAGTTCAAATATGCAAGGCGATTATTTTAAGTGGATATATGCAGGGACACTGTAGATATGAGGAAAAAGGGGTTCGCATAGCATTAACATATCTTCAATTTTGTGTTTACTCTCTTCTTTGCTTATCTTCTCTCACAGTGCATGAGGAGCGTTTCTCTGCTGCACACCGACGAAGCCTGAAGCCATCCTGCCAAATCCCGGGACCATGTCTGGAGCTTACGACGAGTCCGCCAGCCAGGAGGAGACCACAGACAGCTTCTGGGAGGTGAGACAGTAAGAAGCAAGCTAAGACAGATTAAACCTAAGAGAGAAGTGACACCGCCTAGTGATGAACTCTCACTGAACCGGCTACGCCTGGCAGACGAGGAGAACAACCCAGGGCCTCATTTATCGGCTGTACACAGAAACGCTCAGATAATGATTTGTCAATAATGTTTGATCCCTGAGCCAGCAGAGATGTATTGGTGATCACATTTTATCATTCAGCACCCTGACAGTTACATTTTTTGTTATTAAAACCAATAATAAGTACATTAATTAAGAACAATTAATTTACTCCTTTATGACAGCCTGTAATTTCATTACTCTCTCAGTGTAACCATTACGGACTTCTCACTAATATAGACTAACACTTTGTCATCTGTGGAGGACACTGAGGTGACACTCTGCCTCGTCCTGTGGCAATGATGTTTCTTTTTTTGTGAGCTAAAATGTTCTTTTTTTTGTTTTTTTCTAAACACTACCAGCTACTTTGCTTTGCACTCGGGAGCGATTGCGTGAGGCTGAGAAGAAAAGCTCTGCATGTTCCTCCTGTCTCTATGACAACAGTGTGTAGACAACAGCTGCTGTATTACTGACACTGCTCCGTTACTTTTTACTGCAAGTTTTTTGTTTTTTTTTAGATCGGTTAATTACCGATCAGAAACGGAACAAAGATGATGTGGGTACAAGACACGATCCCGTGGGCAGATAAACTACAGGGAATATCATACATTTGGAAAGTTCTGAAAAGTTGAAAGATTTTCAACTTGAGCGCTCGGAGCGGACGCAAAAGAAAAGGCCGAACGCTCAGAATAAAAGATGCTGGGCGCTGTGCTTTTTCTCCAGAGGGTCGCCTGCTACAATTGAAAAAAGACGCTAGGTGGACATGGGGCCTTCTGCTGTCTGTATCAAGCCGTCCATGCTTCACAGATGAACTGACTGAAATAAGTTCTACATAGATATCGTTTTGTCTTCCTGTGAATGCTGAAAGAATTCTGTTGGATGACACCTCAGTAGATGGATGATAGCAGTGATGGTAGTAAGGTTGTCAGTACTTAGATACTGTTAGCTATCTCATGCTATGAAATGATACAGTCTTTCTTTCGGAATTGAAAAGCTACCAATGTATTTTTGCAGGAGATCATATCGTTTGATTTGAAGTTCTGGCGTCATGACAACCCTAGGTGGTAGTTACAACATCTTTCATTATAGATTGTGAGACTTAACCTAGTTAATTATTTGTTTAGTCACAGATAATGTGATACCGCTTTATATCTGTGACCAAACCCCGGACATATTCAAATTCACATAAGGTCACATAGGGAAAGTAACAAAATAATCACAGTGGCAAAGCAAATAGGTTGACAAGTTTGTTTGTAAAAATGAAGTAAGTGTTCCATAGTGGCAGTAATTGTGTGGTTTTTATAAATAATTCATTCATTTTTTAGCTCTAGGTTTCAGTGTGCTGTCATTGGTTTCTCCCACGCGATTGCATCACCCTGAGAACAAACAGTCCAGAGTAATTTGAGCAACAAGTTCCCAGAAGTCCATTCATTATAAATGAGAGCTGCTGAGTGTTCACAGTGTTTACACAGGGAAAAAAAGTCTGACCCATCACAAGCTACAAATATCGACTATGGTCTCTCAGCATCTTTATATACAGTGCATATGATGGAAGGATGATGATGGAAGTATTTGAGACTGAAAATACTTATTAATTCATCATTCAGGGTTACTAATCATTTTTTCTCTCAGTCAGTTTTGTTTGATTCTTATCATGTCTCTTTGGCCTGGCGCTGCATTCAGAATTCAGCTGTAGCAGCAAAGGTGTCTATTTCCAGCCCACAGTCACTACATCACAGCCACTCGTTGCATTAGAGCCAGGGCTGCAGTGCTGCCTGCTGATCGCTGACTCGGCTGGCTGCAGAGGGATGGTGTGGAATACGATCATTTCCCCTGCAGCAGCTCTCATTTTGATGACATTTCAGATTTGTTGAGTGTCATTTTCGGGGAGAGATATGAGTAAATATCATTTACACAAGATACAGTCCATTTATCTCTGTCTTAAAGGTGAGAAATGAAATGCAGTAGGCTACAATTTTAGCCTCCTTCTCGTTCAGGGAGAAGCTAACAGCTCTCTGGGAGGTTGCTGCTCCTGTGTCCATGGAGATTTGTAAATTATACGACATTAAACTCATCCTCTTTGATCGCATAACTCCAAACACACACCAGCATCCTCATCCCTTCTCTTCCCTCCTGTCTATACATCACCTTGAAGCTAAGAGCTGAGTAACATTTACAAAGTGATGATGATTCTAGGATCCTCATAATAACAACATTTTTCCAGCCATGTAATATAAGTCGTGATGTCTTCCACCATGATGGTTAATAATGAGGATTGACACTTTTTCTGTAATAAATTTAAAAAAATAAAATACCTGACAATCCGTCACATCATTAAGTTTATAGAGTAGGATTTTCTCAAAGGTGAAACGGGTGCTTTTTGTTTACATAAAGGAAACTAAAGAAGTGTGTTCTTCTTAAACCAGGAAGTGATTCAAACACATCAACAGCAGCCACAGGAAAAGACAAAAGTTCAGGTGTTACCTTCATTTCTTTATAAATGTTAAATAAGAACGGACTCTACTATTATCTGTCGGATAAATATGAAGAGCCAGCTAGCCGCTGGTTAGCTTAGCATAGCATACGGACAGACAGTTCTTGAAAACAGCAAGCCTGTCACTTTCTCAAGTTCAATAAATACATGGATTGTGTTACCTTTGATAAAAATGTATGCTAAACTAAACTAAGCAAAGCTAATCACTTCCTGGCCCAATCCCCTTTTTACCCTTACATAGTCATAGCAGAAAGTCCCTTATTGTGTTTCCTATAATGTGGATCAATAGTTTTAATGCTTTTGACTTTATGACAAACAGCAAATCAATAACTTAGCCCATATTGATAACCAACACAAGCCAGGGGGGTAAAAATAATCATCTGAGTACACTCATGTGAATTAAAGAAATTAATCTGAGACATTATTTTGAAGGTTGGGAATTACAAACGTTCAGTGAAGCGGATTGATGATGGTCACCGGCTCTGCAATGACCTGATGAACTGCATCCAGGAGCGTGCCAAAATCGAGAAAGCCTATGCACAACAGCTGACCGAGTGGTCCAAGAGATGGAGGCAGCTGGTAGACAAAGGTGAGCTGCAATGTGTAACTCTTTAATTTAAAATTCAATATATTTTAGTGTGTGTAATTTTAAATAAAATAAATATATTTGAAATAAATTAGCAGTGTTTTTTTTTCTCGATTATTTCACTGGATTTACACTCCCATCCTTCCTCCACTAGGGCCTCAGTACGGCACCGTGGAGCGAGCATGGGTGGCAGTGATGACAGAGGCGGAGAAGGTGAGTGATCTTCACCAGGACGTGAAAAACCACCTGATCAATGAGGACTTTGAGAAGGTGAAGAACTGGCAAAAAGACTCCTACCACAAACAAATGATGGGAGGATTCAAGGAAACCAAAGAAGCGGAGGAGGGCTTCAAAAAGGCTCAGAAGCCCTGGGCCAAAAAGCTGAAAGAGGTGAGACTGTTTGCTTTGTGCAGACAAGTAGGTGAGTTTTAACACTTCCAATAAGGGATTGTTCTTATTAATGCAAAATGGTGAGCAGTTTTTGGTTTGTGAAGATACATTGTAAAGCTTCAATAGTAACAAGACATTTAATTCTGAGGGGTTTAGTTGCTGTCAACTTTCTGAATAGTTTGTATCACATAAGTACAAAATATATTCTTTCCACATCAATTTGATCACTGCACATATTTCACAAATAAACAAAAACTATCCACATAACTATAGTGGCTATGCTAAATACATTATTAGTGATTCAGGGGGGAATGACATCAGCATTTAAATAAGATTCAAATAAATGTATTTGTATGTATAAGCTTATTTCATTCTGTCTGTTTAGCTTGAGGCTGCCAAGAAATCCTTCCACATGGCCTGTAAAGAGGAGAAGCTGGCGTCCACCAGGGAGGCCAACAGTAAGGGAGAGGCCTCTTTGACGGCCGACCAGCAGAAGAAACTCCATGAGAAGGTGGACAAGTGCAAACAGGACTCACAGAAGGTGAGAGCGGCATCTGCCAGCTCTAACAGGCCTGCAGCATAATCATTATGCAAAAGATGTTTCCACTATAAAGCCAATAAGCAAATAGACGTGTGGCCTATTTTAAGATGATTTCTTTCTGCCAAGTATCATGAAGGCATCAGTGAATACTACACCTCCATCTCCCCGTGGAGGCATGCTCTCCATACACTGCTTTGACCTGAAGCTATGATTCTTTTGTGTGTTCGAAAACACATTCATCTTCTTTCCAAGGTTAAAATGATTCACATTTCACCACAGAACTGAAAAACAGTGAAGCGAAGTCATCCCTGTATCACTGAGATATTAAATATCTAAGTGTATTTCATGCTCTTAACACTGTTTCTTTGTTTGCGTGTTTAAACACAGGCTAAGGAGAAGTATGAGAAGGCTCTGGACGAGCTGAGTAAGTGCACACCTCAGTACATGGAAAGCATGGAGCAGGTGTTCGATCAGTGCCAGGATTTTGAAGAGAAGAGGCTGAGCTTCCTCAGGGAGGTGCTGCTGGATGTCAAACGCCACCTCAACCTCACTGAAGACCAAAGGTTTGAGACGTCAATAAAAAAAAACAGACCAAAGTGATTGTCTTGTCTTGTACTTGTCATTATACTTACGCTAAATCTTTGCTGTCTTTCCACAGTTATGCTACAGTGTACATAGATCTTGAACGCACCATCACGACAGCCAGCGCACAGGAAGATCTGAAGTGGTTCAGCAACACTCACGGCCCTGGCATGCATATGAGCTGGCCACAGTTTGAGGTACAGAGATACAATAACAAGCTACAATGTTGTGACCACTCTGCTTTAAATAAAGTCCAAGAATCAATAAAGGAATACGTGCACCTTTAGGGAAACAGTGACAACTTGCAGAGAATCATAGGAGGATTGATAGAAATGTCAGGACTGTGTGCTTAAGTATGAAGCTACAACCAGCAGCTGGTTAGCTTAGCATTACATTAAGCCTGAATGTAGGTAGAAACAGTTTGCCAGGTTCTTTTAAATGATTAAAATAAAATCAAAGAGCTGAAGTATCAACATGTTAAATGTAGGTAATGTTATGGGTAACAAATACTGAATGATTTGTCATTAAAGGATGTTAAAGGATGGAGTATTTCTTTTCTTCTAAAGTTGTATTTTAACGTTACATACTGAGTGATACTTGGCTATAACTGTCACTGTACAGAGCAAACAAATTCAAAATGAAATGTGTTTTTGTCTCATGATTTGCAGGAATACAACCCAGACCTCACCCACAAGATCTCAAGCAGAGAAAAGACAAAGAAAAACAGTGATGGAGTCATGCTGACTAACGTAACAACAGCAGTCGATCACGCTCAGGCTGTGGACAGAGGAAGGTAAGATTGAATACTCATCAATGAGATATTGATGCTGACGCTCTCATACGGACTATCCTAATGTAAGTGTTACATGTTAATGTATGATGTTCAGCGTGAGCAGCTACGAGAAGAACCAGGCATACACAGGCTCCACAGAGTGGTCAGATGAGGACCAGACGGCCCCGAACTCAGCAGGGGACACCAACGGAGGGGCGAACCCCTTCGACGATGACGAGGGCAAAGGTGTTAGAGTGAAAGCTCTGTACGACTATGATGGTCAGGAGCAGGACGAGCTCAGCTTCAAAGCCGGTGAGTGTCTTCCATGCACTTCTCGTTCTCTCTGCAGCTCTAATGTTTTACATCATCTCCTCATCTTGTACATTTCTGTGTCCTTTCATTGATAAAGGGGATGAACTGACAAAGCTGGAGGACGAGGATGAACAGGGCTGGTGTAAAGGTCGCCTAGACAACGGTAAGCTGGGTCTTTACCCGGCCAATTACGTGGAGCAGATTTAACTGAACCAGATGAGTTCGCTTTTCTCATGAGAGGGAAAACCCAGACTGAACCGTCCAGTCACATTACTGCACATTGCCAGAGACTTGAAAGCAAAGCTCCCTCTTGTCAGGCACAGTGAGCGCTTTTCATATCAGCACTCATCACAGAGACACCAGACTTTACAGAAACAAGATCTGTTCAGGACCACATCATCTACAAACACTGAAACTGAAGCTAAATATTTAAGTCTGTTAGTGTGTAGCTGTGTTTGGTTTCAGATATGTGACGCTAACATGCCATTCAGTATGTTCTCTCACTACATTATTGGCATGGTATCATCAGTTGTGCCTGGATAGCCGGACTGAGCTATGCATTGTGCATTTCATGTATATATTTTATCTTCTTAATTTTTTTTTTTACAGTCTGGATACTTGTACAGTTTTTTTCCTCAAGTACAGTGTTGTCTTTTCTTTGTGAAATATTTACATGTTTAGCATCACAGGATCGGTCTGACATTTTGGGTTAATGTGCTTATTCACTTTTGATATGAAGGCAAAAGAGTTTTATTTTAGAGTTAGGGGACTGATTTGAACATCTGTCATATGAACAGTTAATATGAAGCTACAGCTAGGACAAGGTTAGCAAAAGAAAAGGTGAACCATCCTAGCTGTGTCTGAAGCTAACACAGTCCAAAAAGTAGATCTATTTTTATGTCCAGAGTAAGAATTGAGATAATCCTCCTGAGAGGTGCTGAAACAGACGACTATCCACCAATGTTATTAATCCCAACGCCATTGCAGCATGAAACTACAACAGCTAAACCAAAACATCAGACTTTTATGCTAAGCTACACTAACCAGCTGCTAGCTGTGGCCTCATACAAGCGTAAAAATGTGAAAAAAAAGCTCTCAGTAGGAAAGTGGATTAGCATGCTTCCTATAATGTTGAACATCATCTACATTTATTCTTGTTTTTCTGCTTCGCTTCACAGCATGTCCCTGAACAACCTGTGTCACAGCAGTGTGTGAAATTACCACAAAATTACGTATATTTGAATAAGAGGACAATTTTTCACATCGATTGGCAAAAATGTAAAACTACTCTGATCCAAGAGGGAAAATAATGGGTGCCTGCAACAAAAAAAAGCCTTTATGAAGTCAGCAGGCTAAATATTAAAAAGAAAGAAAAAGACCTCTGGGTTTGCAAAGCTCAAAGTTTTAGTGAGTTTTTTTGCTGGTTAAGAAAGAAAATTAATTCTGATTCCACTTTATGGCCTACAAAAACAAATTAGACCATCAGCATTAACATTGATTATTTCTAATAGTTATTTTTAATGACAGAAAACTTTTGCTGAGGGGGGAAGGTGTCAGACAAAGTGTTTAACTACATAGGGTTGGGGTTTTTCATTTTCCCAAGATTGCTAATGAGGGAAACATTTGACTGACTACTCAAATTAATGTACACAAATCTATAGGTTCTGATTTTGTGTACATTCTACGAAATGCCCTGAGATCAGGTTCTGATATTTGAGCATTTTAAAACAAGACCTCCGCAGAGCTTCTCTTTGAAATGGAAATATGAACTCAACAGTTTTAAGGTTGTTTACATTCACCTCCACTGTCCAAACCTGCCTCTAACAAGGTGCCTGTTATACGTTTTATCTGTCAAGTTTCTCATTCTGTTTTCGTCTTTTTGTTGCAGACTCTGTGCAGACGCCATGAACAAAACCTGCCTTTGTGTAGAGATAAGCTTCATTTCACAACCATTGATTAATTTATATAACTTTTTATTAACCTTTCTGGTGTTAATGAGACTTGCTTACTACAAGTGAATACCAGTGACTTGGCATAATCAGCTCCCAGCTCTTTCTGTGATTGTGTGCGTGCTGATGCTCCCACACTGGCTCCGATCTGAACTGATCAAGTGCATGCCCTAAATTTATCCCACCAAACTACTGGCATTTTCTTTATCAGACTTTTAAAAAAAAAAAAACGTATCATATTATCTGTACTATGTAACATTGACACCCATGATTGGTCTATTTTACTGTGTACCAGGCTGTATTTGATATCAGCTGAATCTTATTTTTTCGAATCAAAAAAGCTAAAGAGTGCATGTAGCGGTGCAGTTTATGTTAAATGAGATTGGTTTGTTACTCCTGACAACCGCAGGTGTTGGTGAAAACAACACCCTTTGTTGACGAGGAGGCTGGGTGTTCTCTTACTGACGCAGACAGAAAGCTGCAACGAGTGCTGCACAAGAAAGCAGAAAGAGGATCCGTCTCTGAAATATTGATGAGACTGCTGCCTTTTTCTTCTGCGAGAACAGAAGCCGATTTGTCAACTCCAGAAGGGAAATGTCACTTGTATTGTTTATGCTTCTGTATGCTTTTTAAAAACTGTTGCTCCTTGTACACACTGGATACAGAAGGGTGACATGAATATTGCCTTATAAAATCTTATCACCCTGCCGCTCTAAAGACTCTCGAAATTGAACTAAGAGAGAGCACGCTTCCACAGAGACCGCCATGGCGCCACCATCTCAGTTAACACTGAAACGACACACTTGCTCCCTTTAAATGAAGGGCACATACATTTAAAGACTCAACAGTCTTATAATATAAAGTGTATTTAAGGCAGAAATGGAACTGTT
Source organism: Labrus bergylta (assembly GCF_963930695.1). Classification (NCBI taxonomy): domain Eukaryota; kingdom Metazoa; phylum Chordata; class Actinopteri; order Labriformes; family Labridae; genus Labrus; species Labrus bergylta. The sequence goes on along the minus strand of NC_089199.1, from coordinate 20,937,653 downwards.
TCAAAAGTGTCATGTGAAAGTGTAAAGGTACAACCACTGTGAAAACTCCTGTCATACACTGAAGGACGGTGAATCATATGGAAGAAAAAAAGAAAAATCTGAAAAGCTCTTTTTAAAAAAAAAAACATTTTTGGCCTGTTGCTCCTGCTGGAAACGTTGAGCTACAATGTTGAGGAAAACTATGTGGAAGACTCGAGGGCTTTCTCTCTTTTCTTTTTAGCATAGAGCTGTACTTTCAAAACTGTAGTGCCTGTTCATCTGAATAAGCAAAAATAAAAGATGTCATCAGAAAACTTTGGTGTGCATATGCGACTCTGAGTCTGAGACAGCGCTTTATCATTTCTCTGTTCTGAAAAGTCTAAATGCAGTCATTAGCCTTTTTAGTCTAAAGTTAGAGAAGTTCAAAGTCTGACAAAAATGTTGCTACATCTTTTTTTACAATAGAAATATCTACTTAAAATGTGTATTAACCTGCAGTTAATATATAGAATATATACTGCTGTTAACAGCAACAGAGTAATTAGAGACATAGAGCCAAATCTTTTTAAGCTAGCGATAGCCACAGCAACAGACAGAGCAGCACTCCTTTTTGTAATAATCTGAACTAATTATTTGATTTTATCTTCTTACAGTCTGGCCCATTAAAGACTTGAATTAAGGATTAAGCTGCAGCTCCCATCTGACGCTCTCTCCAGGTTTAAACATTTAAAATCAATAACTTTGACTGCCACTAGGGGTCAGTAGTAAACAGATTCACCTCTCTGTCTGGCCGCCTCTAAAATGATGTGTCACATGAATCATCATGATGGAGTTAGAGTCTGACAAAAAAAAACAAACACAATCTTTCTGTATCATTGAGTTTAATCATCACACCTGCTGCTGGTAAATTGACCCGATGCCAACAAAAACCCCACATTGCCACACAGGACTCAGTCCTCAACAGCAACATAACAATTCAGGGAACTCTTCGCCTAATAGTAGAATGATTTATATTAAAAACTTGGACATGGTTTGCTTCATGTTTAAGGCAGTTTAACTTAAAGTAGGCTCTGCACATTGCAGGTGAGGACATTTGCCAATAATGTGTCAATTTCTGAAGGGTTTCTTTCCTCTAGCAAAGAGCTCACTTGACTTAAGTGGAAGTTTACTTTGACGAGAACAAACATATTAACTGTTACAAAACAGCTATTTGCTTTTCAGAGCACATGGTTGGTTGAAGCAAATATTTCTCCATAGCAAGAACAGCTGCTTCAATAACTAAAACATATTGTGTTTGATTTATTTCTACTTGTATCATTTTACCTTCTAAAGCCCATCTGTAGTATGGTAATGAGTAGCAACTATAACCATTTTGCCTCAAATTGGGAGATTTTATTTAGAAGTTGGAACAAGTTATTATTGTATTATTTTAATCAGGTGATAATTGTTCTTAAGGCACAAAAACAAACAATAGGCCTACTTGTAATCCGAAAAAAAAAAACGATTGTAATCCCGGATCGATAAATTAAGCAGCTTTTAATTGTACAACCTAAAAACACTTAATTTTGCACATTACCAGTAAAAAAAAAAAAAAAAAAGCAGACCTCTTAAAGTTTACATCATCAGAAAGAAAAAATCAAAATCAAAGTCACGAGTAAAAAAAAATCACCTGATATGCTAATTTCTTTAGCTTTCAACAAAAAGACTGCAGCACTGCACAAGACTAATATCTCGTTACCATGGAAATAGTAAGAGATGGCAGACACGGAGTAGAATTAGCTAACTTTCAAATTACAACGCCAATTTACGGTATCAATGCAGCTTGTTCAGGGTGTCCTCTTCACCCTAGTCCTCCTCATTGTGCTCATTATCCCCTCTGTTTGTCCGTGTTAGCATCCTTGATGCCGGAAACATCATTCACCTGTCGTTTATTTATCAACAAAAACCGGTCCAGAACCTGTTTGTAATCTTCGAAACAGCTGAACGCACGCACATCGTTTATAAGCAGTCATTTTGGATTTGTATGAACTTTTTGCCCAGGAAGTCTTTGAGTACTATGATGTTGTTTGGTTTAAAATTTGAGCAGATTTAGTCGTCATCTGTCACGTCACTGCAACGTCATAACGTCCGTGAAAATATGGTTTTCATGTTCATGAAAATATATAGATTGATTGATTGATTGATAGAGAGATTGATTGAGTGATTGATTGATTGATTGATTGATTGATAGAGAGATTGATTGAGTGATTGATTGATTGATTGATTGATTGATTGATTGATTGATTGATTGAGAGATTGAGAGATTGATTGATTGATTGATTGATTCATTGATTGAGTGATTGATTGATTGATTGATTGATTGATTGATTGATTGGACTCTATTGTCTGATCATCACAGAAGTCCCATTTACAACATAAAAAATACCAAGATAGATGCATTTGGCACATTTCAAACACCAAACAAATATTCAATGCCTTTCAAAGTACTTATAATCTTGGAATAAGACCCTTATTCAATTTAGAATTGACAGGTGTAGGCTACAAAACAGTGCTTTACTGTGCCCTTATTCATACGTGGGGCGGGGCAATGTTTCTCAGGTGTGATGTTAATGGTTCAAATAGAATTTAGAATATCAGTTGAGCCAATAAAATGTTAATTTACTCGGTTTACAACGGTTATCTGCAGTGTATCAGGGGTTGGTGAGGGCTTATAATGTCTATTTGAACTGCTGTAGGTAGGCTTACACATTTGTCACTGCATTGTCCCATGTGCAGATCATACAGATATCACAGAGTCGTATCCTTTCAGCAGAAGACTGACATGGTAACTCCACTTGATCCTTTTAATCCCTATTTGAAAACCTGCACTGTATATTCAGGGATAATTTAACTTCCACTTGTAAACTGAAAATCATGCTTACCTTCAAGATTTAACTGCTCAACATCGCTCAAGGCCACCTTTCTTTGGCAGATATCCCCTGGCTCACTTCATAAAAAGAACAATTATGGCAAATTTTAGAACCAGTTGAACTGTTGCGGGTGAGAAGAAAAGATAAAATGCTGACAATAACATAATGATGGTTGAGCTTTCCAACAACTGTTACGGTGGGTGTAGCCTACTTTGATGGCACCTGTGTTAGCCTAGAAACAAAACCAATGCATATTAACATTAATATTAACAGTTCATAGAGCCCTATTTGTCGCATTTTGTTCAAAATGAAATACATGAATTAAGTCAGTACGCAAGTCAACACAGAATGATAAAATCAGACGATAATATAGCTCTGGAATTGTTAAATCGTAACATGACGTTTGACATTTTATTTAATCTGGCTTCTTTTTTCAAAAACTGTTAATCAAGGTGATTGAATATGAGAAGTTGGAGCTTTTGTGTCGAAAGCCTATTAACTCAACATCTGTTTTTATTCATTGAGAGCATTTTTTAATAAAATACGGCCTCTTTTCATAACACAATATGTGTGTTAATGAAGACAAGTAGCTGGAGCTTGTGTTTTACTTTGCTTTTATTTTAGCTATCAAAAGCTATTATTCATGATAAATGTTACAATATTTTCTATTTGCAACAAGAGATCTGAGATAAACTTCTATTTAAGCCTTATCTGGGAAAAAAAAGGAAACTGAATTCATACCTGCCAAAAAATAAGAGCGCTAGAAAAAAAATAATTATGAGAGTCTGCAGCCACACATGCAGCTCTGTCAGGCATTACATCACTGCACTGCTTTGAGCTAAATGTGAACATTATCATGCTCACCTTCTCATGACGATGCTATCATGATGATGTTAAGTAGGAATAAAGATGATGCGCCACATCTCACTCTAGCTTGTTAGCATTCAAACATTTGCTGTTAATCCCTCATCATAAAGTGCAGAAGATGCCAATCGGTAAAAGAAAAACTTTGTTTTTGACCAGATGATAGCACTAAATGAAACATTTTAACATCAAAGTCATCACAGTTTTACTGCATTCAGTCCAAAAGTTTCCACAAGTCGTTGACTACGTTTTTAGACGTGGACTGATATTACCATCGATGGACTAACATGGCAAAAAGTTAATTTACATATTCAAAAAAGTCATGATGATATCATATAATTTGTCTTGATTTATTCACAAGATTATTTGAAATCTACTTATTTTATTACACATTGTGATTCCAAAGTAAAACATCCACGATATAAAAAGCATTATACAGCAGTATAAACCAGAGCTGACAGACAGCCTGTCTCAGCTCCTCAGCGATGAAAACAGTACAAGGGCATTCATCACTTTAGTCTGTATCTCTAAGTCAAATCTTAGAAAAGAAACAGTGAAGTGGGATAAACACAGTCCCAGCAGTGTCCGAGGCTCCTTGAGAGGTTTACACACTTGTTTCCAGAATCACAACAGTCTCGTTTGTGCCTTGAAGGTGAGATAAAAGACCTCTCTGTTCTGCTGTTGATGGGTTACAGAAACTGACTGACTGATTGTGTGTTTAACAGTCAGGACCAAACCCCAAAAAAAAGCAAAACAATTTTCACCTGTGGCAGCGAAACTGGCTCTAACTCAAACAGACTCTGGTCAAGACGAGCGAAACAAAAAGACAAAACAAACGTAGCTGAGGGCGATGGGCGTTTTCCTTAAACTCATACGTAAGAGCAATCAGTTTTTACTATTTAGTTTAATGAGTGTGGGATAATAACATCACGGCAAAATAAACAGGCAGATCAAGCAACTGAAAAGGCAGTTTGTTTATTTAATTTTTGTTCTTTTTTTTTTAATGTTGTTTTTTTTTATCCTGCAGTAGGATAAAGCCTCAACAGCCACGTTGTTTTGTCTCTTCCTCTCGGCCCAGATGCACAGATAAGCCTTCATGCAGCAGCTGCCAGCTGTTGCTACAGTGTTGGCAGGAGAAGTGTGTACCATTGGGTTTGGTCAGTGCGCGTGTACCATGTCACCTTCTCATCTCAGGATTAAGTGTTCAAGTGCACGGTGAGATACTGTGTCCTTTAGGTTTAGTAGGATTCGCCTCGCCTTCCTCCCACGACGCTGCCGCCTCATACTGGGTGGACAAACTGGTACACCAGTCTCTGAGACACATCAGGCTTGCGGATGATGCCTTTCTTGTAGTACTGACGTATGGAGCGGCTCAGCTTGTCATAGTTCATAGCAGGGCGATTCTTTCTGAGTCCCCACAGTCTCGCGACGTGTGCCGAGTCTTCAATTTTAAAAATACCTGGTGAGAAAGAAAGAGGTGTAAGATTAAAAACAGCATGGTGCAGAATGAAAACAACAGTAGGCGCTTTTATGTCGGGCCATGCGGCGAGCAATTGTAGTGTTCCTTATTTTTTCTCAAATACTAAACCACAGAGATTAACATCTTCTTTTTAGAAGCAGCATGGCCATATAGGCAGCACTACAGAGAAAACAGACACAATATAACTTGAAGGAGCTCTGTGGGGTTTTGAACTGCTTTAAGGAACGCTTAACAAGAGACACTGTCCTGGTGGATGCTTCATACTTAAGTTACGACTGATAGACAGTGGAAGTAAATGACCAAGAAATCTAAACATCTAATCATGGATGTAGGAATGCAGGATAGTTTCCATCCATCCATTATCTTTACTGCTTATCGCGGGGGTGCTGGAGCGATCCAAGCTGTCATTGGGCGAGAGGCGGGGTACACCCCTGGACTGTTTGCCAGTCAATCATAGGGCTGACATAATGAGACAGACAACCAGCCACACTCACACTCACGCCTACGGGCAATTCTAGAGTCAACAATTACGAGCATCTCTTTGGACTGTGGGAGGAAGCAGGAGTACCCGGAAAGGACCCACGCACGCACAGGGAGAACATGCAAACTTCACACAGAGAGGCTCCTGTCAGACGCGGAATCGAACCAGTAACCTACTCATTGTGAGTCAACAGCTCTAACCACTGCAGCCCCATGCAAAAATACAATTAAAATAAAAAGCTTTGCCACTGTTTTACAAGGAAGCAAATCAAAATGTGTTAGACCTCATGGTTACAAATCAATGCATGTAGGCAATAACTGAGTGTAAGCGTTCATCCTCATTGTAGACAAAAGAAATCAGGTCATTTTAAGAGTCGATTAATATGTGCATTCATGTTTTCTGCAGAACATTTCAACCTGGAATAGATCAAACTTCTTCTTTACTTCTTTTTGTTTTTGGGGTAATTTTGAAAAGAGGTAACCAAGTGTTATTTCCATGATTTATTCAGTAACTGTTACAATAATATAAACTTCACACCTGTGGAATGAAATGATCTGTATACGTTTTAAAAGAAGTGAAGTGTTAGAATGTAAATAATTTAAGTCTCAATTGAAGTGATTGGAGATTTGATGGTACGAGCTAATGTATTAGTTCAAGCGTAATTAGTGAAAAAAGGTTTTCGAGGAAGTGATTCAATATTCAGGATGTTGTAGTTTAACAAGTTTAATGTGCAGCTTTGAAAGCAGCTGAGACTCCAGCTCCAATGTGAGCCCTGAAAGTAAAGGTTAAGGTGCACACAGGAGAAAACTGAAGTGAGTCAAAACATCATGAAGGGAAAGCAATGATAGTAATCTCAGAGATGAAAGCAGCTGATTTGTCGATTGTAGATAAAACACTTTAATTATCTGAAGTCAGAATTTGGAAAACAGTTTTGGGGTGAAAAAACCTCAGGTCATCCCTCACTCTCTCTCTCACTTCAGCATACATGAACTCTAAATCAGTCATTAGTAAATGAAGGTACCTTTATCTTTGTTGAGCCAGCGGATGCAGCGTCCATAGTTGTGAGGTTTGAGCAGGAGTTCTCTGAGGAACTGCCACAGGTGAATGGGCTGACCTGAACAAGATGAATCTGCCTCGGACCAAAGCTCCTCAGCAACTAAACAACAACAACAACAACAACAAAAAAAAACAGTGAAGTGAATCACAGAGACAAAAAATACCTTGAACTTTATGAGACAAGGCCCTAAAGATTTCTAAACTAACTGGGAAACAGGAGACACCAGCTCGACTTTAAACTATGAACCATGAAGTTCAAATTTCAAATTATTTTTAAGCTTTTCTTTTTATTTCCAAAGGGACTTTAAAAACAACATAAACGTAACATCAACTAACATCCTGTTTGTTTAATACGGACTCTAAAAGTGTGTGAACATTCAAAAAATAAAGCAGTCATCTTGGTTGTTTACAAACAAGCCTCCACGGTCTAAATCTGCCTCAAATAAAATAATCATTAGTCCCGGCCATCAAACATGAGCTCCTACATTTGTAAGGATCCCAAACTGAGAGATAAACAACAAACGCTTAAAGCATGAAAGTCGAGTCCAATACGTTTTATAGTTTTCTTACTGCTACTTTGAGGAGTTTACAAATGTCCATAGCTGTTAGTTTTGTCTGATATTATGCAAGGTTACACTGGAAAGCAGATTACAGTGTAATGTTGAAAATAAAAAATATATAAAAAGTGAACCTACCTGTTATTTTTGTTTCTCCGACTGAGCACCTCTCTTTCATCCAGGCAGCTGGAGAAGAAAAGCATAATCAAAATCTTTCAAACATTTCTGAAACTTCTTTCTTCTCAATCAATAGAGGACTTTATTTCGCTGATAAAAGCCTAATTAGTGATTTTAGAACAGATTTGACTTGAATACTTGCATCTACTCATACTGTACAGAAACAGCATCAGAACGCTGTACACAATGTAAGTGAGTATCTGCTGACACATCATGCTGGAGCTGCAGAAGGTTATAAAGGGCATGATTGAGTAAATAAATCAAGCACACACACACCTGACTTCCATATGTCGAGGTGAGCATGCAGCGTGTCTCCGCACTGCGGCGAGCGCTGGCGAAACTCCTCCTCACTCATGGCACACAGATCCTTTCCTGTGAGGTCCTGGAAGGCCTTTCCAGCATGGGGTAACCTGTACAGGTGCTCAGTCCACAGCAGCCACTTCTGCACGTTCCCTGTGTTCCACTCCATGGGGTCTATGAAAAAAAAAACAGAAAGGGGATAGTGAGAAACTACCAGCTGTACATACAGTAAGTTAGCTGGTTGAGGGTTATTCCTCTAGTGATAAATCATATAGAGTCAGGCTGAGTTGATAATCATGTAAATTATGCTTTATGCCACTACAGACCAGTAGAACAGGTGACTGCGCTAAGTTTATGACAGCTCGAGGTCTTACAATACATAATTCTGCTTGTGTTTGCTTAAAGAGCAGGAGAGACCTCGCCCATAAGACTGTGTATACACGTCTAATGTCAGGAGAGAAGCATCTCTGTCACAATCGAGGAGAACTCATGCAAAGGTTGGGATTAAATAGATCCTGGAGCAGGCAAACACGGCTCTGCGTCAGTCGGGATATGACTGAAGAGATCTGTCAACTTCCCTGAGCTATCCACACAAATATCTGTTGAATCAATTATCCCTTTTTTTTTCTAGCAACGCATGAAAAATGTCCTGTGTACTTTAAAGATTTGAGTCTTTGTCAGATATATTTCCTACAACGGTAGCGCACCTCTTGAACCTACAGTAGCACGTGTTCAGAGGACAGAAGTAATAATTGTATCGGACAACTTTTAACTGTTACTTTACAGAACTATTTCTACTTTCTATATTCTTTTTTAATTTTCAAAGACAGTTTTGTTACTTTAGCGTTAACACCCTTTAAGGGGGATTTTGATTATTATTGATCTTGTGATATTTGGTGTCACTTCCCCAACAAGAGGGCTGACATTCAACCTCACTGGATGGCTAAAAAAAATCAACATATCAACATATCTATCATTTTTGTAACATGAATAAAATTATGCAAAAATTTAGAGCGGAAAGTCTCTCCTCGTCTAACTGATAAGCATATTTAAAGAAAAGGTTATGGTAACGATTTTCATTTCTCTTTTATTTGAAGTTAGTTACTGGGGTTGTTAATTACATCATCTTTCAGTCTGTAAAATATCTAAAAATTGTTAAAAATAAGTTCATCATTTTCCAGAGCCTTATTTGACATCTTTAAATTTTGACTCTTTATTTACCGTCTGCACATTTTAGAAGCTGAAGTCTACCTGATGCTTCAATAGAGAGGTTGAATTTGTTCTAGTCTTTTTGATCAGTGTCTGTTCTTCTACATGAGTAAATAACACAAGTACTCTGCCACCTCTTTAGGTGTGGTGGCAGGAAGCCTACCTGGGGTGATGTTGAGCAGTTTGCAGGCGGTTTCGATGTCCTTTAGCACTTCTCCCACCACCATGCTCTGCACCTGCTCCAGAGAGCGCTCCTCCTCCTGACCCTCCAGCCCGGGAGAGAGTCCCTGCTCCTGGCTGTCGATGACGGGGCACTGCTCCGGTTCATCCCGGGGCTCCATACGAGTCATGGGAACAGCCAGTGCCGGGGAGGCATCCGAGACTTTCACCACATATGTGGCGTCCTCAGTGAGGAGCATGTCAAAGCAGGAGAGGTAGAGGCCCGGCACGCTGGGTTTGGTCTCCTCCAGGTCCCAGGGTTCACTGGAGCCTCTGTTTCGCTCCAGGATGGCGAGGGAGTCCTCTGTTATCCCAATCCTGGACCCGTACACAGTGGCCTCTGATAAACTGCCCACTGGGTTTGACATAACTGCAAACTGGGGACAAAATAATTGCCAACAAGTGTCAGATTTCTAACTGTTACTTATACATGAGCATAAAGAAAAGACATACAAGCGTATAATAGTTACTTTCAGCATTGCAAATTAAGGAAAGATCATCATTTTGTCTTTTCTATTCTAAATCTAAAAGAATCAGCAGAGCAGCTTGGGACAGAGAATTCATAATTACGTTAGCAGTCAATAAAAGTTCAAAAACTATCCTGTGAAAAAAACATTTTGAAAAATGTCACCAGCTTGAATTTAAGAAGTGTTATAAATACCTCCCCTAATTGTTCCTTTACTGTAATTGTCCAGCTGCTAAACAAGATTGAGATATTGTTTAGTAAAACCCTCCATCAGAGGAGCTCTGTGAAGGAATCCGTCTTTGTAACATGGTTTGAGGAGAACTGAGGTGAGTTCTGCTTGATGCTCTATAAGAACCCTAATGGAGACACTGAGGGGAATGACCCTCATGAGAGTTAAAACACACACAGCGCTGATGGGCATGGGGCAAAATGGATTTGACTGAGTCTCTTATGTGTGGGTCAGTGGCCCAGAATAGATGATGTGTTGGGGGTAGGTGACTCTTATTGAGGCCTGTAGCAGCTCTGCCGCCTGCCTCAGCTTTCAAGGTGCCGTCTGTCTCCACTGTCAGCTGGAGATTTTAATCAAGTTAGATAATGTGGGCAAGAGCGTGCACCGAAATCATGCACGAAACAACCCAGGAGTCTGTTTTATAAAGACGACACTGATAGCTTTTCAGGAAATTGCCGTCATAAGTGTTGCTTTATGGACCTCAGCTGTAGAGCAAGTGTTGCAATGTCAGGGTGAAGTCGCATATGGCAGCCATAATGTGTACCTGCCACAGCTGGCTTATGGGAAGGCACACTGCTGTCACACACCAGGTTATCAGCGGCTAAAGGAAGTGTGCTTCCACACAGCACATGTCGGTAAGTAAAGGCACGGCTTTATTTGTCAATACGCCCAGAAATTAAAAAGTGATAAAACATTTCCCAATGATTGACTTTAAGTCAACCCAAGTCATTTAAGAGGGTAAAATATCAAATAAGTCCAGCTAGGTTTAAAATAGCTGATGAGAAATAAAATGATACTTTTATATGCTTTTTTTTTTTTTTTTTTTTGCATCTGAGCATTTGTTTTCTCCACAAAGGAGATTTTGTTTACGATGCAATTTGATTGACATGTCGCTTGTAGGATTTGGGAGAAGCTACTTGTAGGTACAGCACAGACCAGGAGAGAAACATAAAATGATTGGAGAGGATCTTCATTATTTGTGAACAAGCCGTCAAATTCAAGGTGCAAGCACTACCTTTAGTTAATTTCCAGGTATGGTTCTCTTATTGGTCTTAAAATTTGAAAGGCTCAGTCAGTAGAGCAGGCGCTCAGTGCACAGAGACAAAGTCCTCGATGCATCGAGTTGCCTTGGACCCTTTGGTGCATTTCAGTTTTCCAGTCTCTATTCAGCTGTCTGTACTGGCAAAAGGCTAAAACATATATATTTGCACAAGATGTTTTCTGGTTTAAACAGCCAAAACCATACCTGAATATTTACTTTAGGTAGTGCTTGCAAATTGGAATATCTAGCGAAGACCCGACTAATGTCCTTGGTTGAGCTTTTACTTTGTGACTATCCATCAGGCTTTTAATTTCCATTATTGACCTCTTGAAAACCCAATTTTAAGCATAAACAATCTCTCACAAAGCTTAGAACTAACCTTTCCCATGATGTTTTCTTTGTTGTTTAAGTTTTTGTTACTTAAAAACCACCTTATAAATACTTTTTTTTAATAAAACTTAATATTAAATTAAGTTATCTACCACTGCCTCCTAAAAAAAAAGATTCCCCTTCTACTCTTTGGTCCTCTACCCCCCACTGTAAAACCTCCTCCCCAGTTTCCTTTTATCTCCAAATTTCTGGTAAGCTATAACCCACACTCCCTTTCACTCCATCAGGAGTCAGATTAAAAGCCGCTGGTATCCCAGCCTGGCTGCTGCGTGTCAACTCTGCTCTGCAACAGCTTGCGCTAAGCCCATTAGCAAAGCAAATTTAGCCATATTACCTTCTTCCAAAAGGAAGAGGGGGCACAAGGAAAAGACACAAACACACTCCCCTGGGGAGAGGGATTAAGACCCTGACTGATCTCTAAATGAGTTTGGTCAAGACGCTGATATTCATTTCAGGAGCATTAAAGCTTGCTCCATTTACTCGGCAAAGTCAGCCTTTGACATCGACGGGAAGAGACTCCCTCCATGCAGGCGTCCACCCTGGGAACCACATTTCTTCTACATGCCTGTTCTCTTTTAACTTGAAGAAGGTGATTCTTTGAGGGGAGGTTTGTAACATTACCATGAATTTATATCAATGTAGCCGTGTTATTTGAATAATGGGGATGATAGGGGAGGGGTTGCATTTATATTTAGAAAGTGACTTAAACATTCAATCAACTATTGAAGAAGTTGCTGGTTATGTTTTTCTTTTGATTGACTAATTCATGAATCGTCTAACTGTTATAGCTTTACAGGTAGTTTAAGAAGTTTCCTTAGGGTTATAGTTTACTTGTATTAATTCACACCAGAATCAAATGTTGTCCTTTAAATGCATATTTTACTTCTCTGATTTTCAGTGGCTTTTTGATGTGCTTTCAACTACCTGCTTTCACATAAAAGCTGAAAAAAAAAAGTTTTTTAAATGAAGTAAAATAGTGTATTATTCCCAAACTCTTCCTGAAATAAGAGAGGTAAAAGTTGTGGGCCAGTTTAGACAATCTAGCTTGAAATTAACTTGTTAGCCCATTCATCATTGTTGCCGAAACAACGAAGTGACAGACGTGTTTAGATTAAAGTTAATGAGTATAGATTAAAGTCTGCTCTCTCAGCAGAGTGTTTAACCTGGACGACTCAGTCTGAGCTGAAAAAGAAAAGAAAAAAAAAGGTCATCAGTGAGGTTTTTCGAGAAGTGTCTCAAATGTTCACCACGGTGCTCGGCTCTGTGCTGTTTGCGTGTGGAGTTAGAGGAGTGTGTACAGCCAGGCGTGACTGTTTGCCATGTGAGCGTCAAAGGGAGATTTCGTTTTTTTCCCCCCTTGTTATTATTTCTCATGGGAAACCTGGATCAAATAAGGAAGTCTTTGTTCTGAGGACAAGGAAAAAAATAAGTTTCATGTTTGTGTGGAGCTCTCTGCCTAATATTGCTGAGGGTCTGTGTATATTTGTCCTGGCTTCATGGCAACAGTGACATGTGCAGGTGTTATAAACTAGGTGCTACACTTTGTCTAGTTTTAAGTAGAACGTTTATGAAATGCAAATAAAAGGTTGATTTTCCTGTGCACTTATTGTTGTTTACAGTGTAAGTACTTCACAGACCCCACCTTCCTATTTCCTGTCTGAAACACATTACTTGTAATTATACCCATCTTCTATTCCTGGATGGTAATAACTGCCATTATTGGTGCACTCGATGATTTGTATCGGCTTTTAGTCAGGTGCGCTGGCATTCGGCCAGTATCCAACAAAAGAAACATTCAAACGCTTTGGTCTTGGTCCAAATACATTTTCGATGGAGGGCTGTATTTGCAGTTAATGATGCAAATGATACACGTCACCGATACTGAGATTGAACCTGCAGGTTGGAGGTGTTGCACGGACGGCTGGAGAGAGGAACCTGTCACCTGTTTGTGCAGACAAATCGCAGCAATGTCTGCGATACAGGGACTGTGAGGCCTGAGGCATGAGCTGCTGCAGCTGGATGAGAGGTGCTGATTGTCAGAAGATAAGAGAAAGCAGGTTTTTTAATAGTTGTCAAAGTTTTGGTAAAAATTGGAATAGTCAGCACCTGCTTTAGGGGATGATTTCTTTTTTCTCTGACAGGAGAAGTGTTTCCCATCCATGTTTTTTTGCACAGTTATAATGAATACAAAATGTACAAACAGGTTGGAAACTGATCGTTTGAAAAAGTTTTAGTACGTCAAAAAAAAAGGTTCCTCTTTAGTGGAAGAGTCAGTCTATCTATTAAAGCGAAATGTGCAATGTTTTCTAACATTCATTCAAGTCTGTTCAGTTGCTTTTCTGTATCCTTCCAACATCTCCATTTTTAAAAGATGTCGCCTCTTGCTCAGTGTGGCCTTTAGGTTGAGCTATAAATACTTTAAGTATCCATCATGATCGGAAAGCAGCTCCTAAAAACTATTCTGACTTAGAAAATGCATCTGTGAAATATTGATTTCTGAAACAATAGCTTCTCTTTAAGATCATACTAATATTCATCATTATTAAAATAATACATCCGATGTATAAAGAGCGTTTCAAGAACTCAAAGACACTGTGGAGTAGTAAAAAAAAATAGAACGATCAGAACATCATTGTAAGAACAAACTAAAAAACATTGTGACATTACACACAGGTCATATAGACGACATCACAATCCTACATTAAAAGCTCTTTTGAAAAGGTGAGTCTTGAGTAATGATTTGAATGTGGATGGGTCAGTGCAGTGTTGAATATGTGTCGGGCTGAGCTCCAGAGGGAGGGGGCTGCTATGGAGAAAGCTCTGTCCCCCCAGGTCAACAGTAGAAAATGTTTCCAGGGTGCAGTATGGGGAGGGTCTTACCTTTAAAAAGTTATACGTAGGATCATTCCAAATCCATTTTTTTATATGTATAACAGAGTCATGAATAACAGAAACTCCTAGCATTGTACCTTAAGTTAAACTTACTCTTATCAGTCTTATCTTTCTTAATTGTTGCCACATTTCATTTTCACCTCCGATCAAACTCATCATTCAATCCCTTATCTTCTCCTGGACAGCAGGGAGAACATTACTTTGAATATGTGTGTCAGCTTATTGTTGTGGTTTTTTTTCTTTCTCTTTTTTGGCAGTAAACCACCAACAACCCCCCAGACTTTGTTTATCTCACCACATTGTGTTCCCTATCTCCATGTTGTGTGACAGAAATGCCCAACTGAAAAAATAAACCGCGAAGAAAATAATATAGAAAGCAATAAAAAGAAAATGTCAGTCAATAAGATAAGAGCTTTTTTTTTAACCATCTCCACTTATACCCTGCACCTCTGACACGTTCCTACTTCTTTGAGAGTCTTTTTACAGATTCCTTCAGGAATGATTTTCTAAAAACAAAATAACTTAATTTAATTATTTATGATGCTTCTGGTGTCTAGTAATCATTTTACTAGTTAAGATTTAGCTGTTGCAATGACATAGCAAAAGAAAAATGCTTATCCAAAACCAGGATATGGATAATATATTTACTACCAATCAAAACCTTCAGTAAAAAAAGAAAAAAAACACTTAATTTCTCTCTGGTTTCTAAACCAGATAAAATACACAGAATATTCCTTTCTTCCACTGATATATACATGATGACATAACCAATTTCTATGACAGGTGCAACTGCAAAATTTCACAATAATATGCACTTGTGAAAAGTGGACACTTTTTTGTATGCAACTCCTGCTTCATAAACGCAAATGTTATTCTGTGAGCAGGCAGCTCTGTATTCTTCAACACAGCACATATTTAGGTCATTGTGTATCATTAGTGTCTTCTTACCGAGGCAAAGATGCTCTGATGGCTGGAGGCAAAGACTCGTCAGGATGGGAGATGATTCAGTGCCGCTCTGGTTCTGTTGAGGATGAAGGACTTTCCCCAGCTGCAGACCCCCCCACACTCAGCTCACTCAGGAGAACCCGGTGCTACCTGAGGACAGAGGTGCAGCAGACAGCAGGAACCCTTCAATGTGCTTCTCCCCTGATGTGTGTGGCAGAGCCCCCAGTCCGAGGCCTCTGACCCTCCCAGCCTCTTGGCTACAATTACACTTAACCTGAAAGTCACAGCCTAAAGCACAACTGCAAACTAAAGCTGAAGAGAAAGCACCTGCTGGGGGTGTGTACAGAGAGAGAAGGAGCAAGGGAGAGAGTGCAAAGGAATTCCTGCACCATTGAATGCAATTTATATTTATAGGGCAGTCATGTTTACTTATGCACACAGTCTTGTGTGCGCGTGTGTGCGTGTGTGTGTGTGTGTGTGTGTGTGTGTGTCTGAAGTGCCATGTGTCTTACAGATTAGCTCAGACCTCTTCAAACACTACTAGTTGACCTCAGAGCTCTATAGGTGACAGACTTACAGACAATTTAAAGTGATAAGAGACTAAAGAATATAAAGTGTTGCTTTGAAAAAAAAAAGAATTGAAAGTGACTGTTGCACTGCAGTAGCCAAGTTTACATTTAATGATGTCAGCTATTTAGTACAAATATGAAGAAGTTGATACTTGCATTCCTACTTTTGCTCTTTACTACTTTCACTCCTGTAAGTCACTTTCACATCATTTCGACTTACTCCTTAGATAAGAAGGCCTGTTTATTTTTGTAAATACAATTCAGTTAAGATTCAAGCACTGACTACCAACATTTTTGCCATGAGAGTCGTTAAATACATATATGATGACATAAATAGCTTGTTCCTTCACTCTTGAGCTACAAGTCCTTTCAAAAGTTCTTGAAACTTCTAGTCACATGAGCTCCGTTTTACAATAACTTAAAGGTTCCTCCAGACACCTGTTTGTCTGTAATTATTGTGGTTCAAGTACTTGTGAAGATAAGGCAAATGATTTGACCTCACCTGTTCCTCATTTGTTCTGAATCAATTACAGTACATATTATCTCAACAGCATAACGGTGTTTCAGCATAAAAACATTATCTTATTTCATCACATGCACTCTCCCCTGCTTTGAACTTTAGGATTACTAGTAGACATTATCTGTGAAATCTATATCCGCTGCTTCCTGAGAGTGTTGCAAAGAGTGTTCGGGGGGGGGGGGAGTGTGTGTTCTTTATTATTAATCATGTCAAGACCCGTCTGTCTTATATGGTGAGGCCCCAAACCCCTGGTTGGTTACCACAGTACCAACTTAAGTTTAAATAAAGTAATTTAACCAGCAGTTCATTCAAAAAACAAAAAACAAAAATGTAAATATTTATCTGCACTTTATTTAACATTTCATACTTTCTGTACATTTTGCTATACTTCTCATTATTTTTTTTTAAAGATTTATTTTGGGCTTTTTGTGCCTTTAATGCAGAGGGAGGACAGTGGATAGAGTTGGAAACCAGGGAGAGAGAACGGGGAATGACATGCGGAAAGGGGCCATGGGTGGAAGTGAACCCAGGCCCACCGTTTGAGACGAGGGTCTCAGTACATGGGACGCGCGCCCTAACCATTGCGCCACCAGTGCGCCCCACTTCTCATTATTTTTTAATGTAAATGTTTTTTCATTTGTTACTAATCCTCCCCATGATTGCCTGAATTTCTCTCAATGTCCTGCATTCACATTCATGAGGCAGACTCAGGTGACCTGCAGCTCCAAGAAGAAAACAAAAAATTGGCAGGAGATTGTGCTCAGACAATATTAAATAATGATATCGTAATAGATAAACATGAATCAATCCTCATGAGATAAATTAATATTTGATTTGAAACAATGCTGGGAGGAAAAGTGGCTCTTCTCGTTCTGTAAATATCATCTGCTGATGAAGTGCTGCTAGAAGAAGTGTTCAGTCCTAAAGAGAGTCCTAGGGTCTAAGTAAGCGCTGCACGATTTGGTAATGATTGCGATTATAGTGAGCGACTGTGATATGATACATGGTTCAATGGGTCTTCTTTCTTTGGATGTCGAGGAATATGCAGTCTGAGGTGTTGATACAAATTGGTCATGTTGCAACTCAAAGTAGCGACTTTAGCTTTGCAACCTTTGCACAGCTCTTCTCGACCTCGATCGCTCTAGTAGCAATGCTGCTAGTCAGCATACATGTCGCTCGCTATGCTCGATGGATAGTCATGTGACAATACGAACATGCTACATGCACACACACACACGGTCAGAGCAGATAATGGGCTAAACCAAACAGACTCCAAACAACCAATCGGGGAGACGTTGTTACCAGGGTCCGGCATTAACGTTATGACTCACTGGCCAAGGTGGCGAGTAGATTAAAAAACTCACCGGCCGGGCATATTTTTGCCGATGGCCCTCTGGAATTTACTCAAACAGAAAATGTACCCACCCTTGACGCTTGCACATTTACAGACACACCAGCACATTTATTTTAGTAGCAAATCGCAGCTTTTATGCAGTTAAGTCATTTCAAATTCTCACATCGGGATTTATATTGCAATTAGATCAAATGTGCAACACGAGTCTAACTTAAGTAAACCAACAACCAACGAGCTGTAATAAAAATGTACTTAAAGCATCCAAGCTCATACGCAGAACGTACCATTGAACGATTATTCTTAAAGCTTTGAGCTTAATTTTCCTCTTTTTTTTTAATCCCTTTATTTAACGTCAGTTACATTTGTTAAACTATTTCTGTTTTGTAGACAGAGATGAAGTTTGATGACAAAAAAAAGGATATCACATTCATTGGATTTGCCCAAGATTTCTGCCTGTTAAAAGGGAGTTTTTTCTTGCCACTGTAACTTTTGCGAAAGTGCTACACTCATGAAGGATTGAGCTGGGTCTTTGTAAAATAACAACTAGTAAGGTCCTTTACCTGCTCTTTTGTAAAGTCTCGACATAACACTTAATATGAATTGGCGCTACAAGTAAAGATTGATTGATTGATTGATTGATTGATTGAAGATATTTTACATAGGGAGGTAACTTTCTGGGAGCACTATCATACAAGAGTAACAGTAAAAATATCTGCATGGGTGTGCCCTGCTTGTAATAATATGAGTGATGTAGGTGGAGATGGTGCTGACTGCTCTCTGTACAGTTAGGTACTTCAAAACAATCAACCCCCTCCAAAATAGTTTTTGTTTAAGGGAAAGAAGGATCAAATTGAGTTTTTGAAGTAAAACAAAAGTTCACGATTTTTGAACTCCTCACCAATAAAAAAAGGTCAAAGCGTGTAGGCATGCAGCTCTAAGTTTAACAGTTTATTGTCAGTTTTTTTTTCTTACATTTATTCAAAGACAGCCACATTTAGTACTGTTTTGTTTTTTGTTTTTTTTACTTTTTAATGTTTGTATAGGAAGCATATATCATCATAGTATCAGAAGAGTTCAGGATAACTTTTGTCAGCTTCATTTATTTGGTGATGTATCGTTTAGGATCAGCTATGCTACAGGTGCTAGCTAAGCTGCTTTCTATGGCTAACATCGACAGAGATAAAAAAAAAACAAGAGTAAACAAAAATGTATTTGTTTAGACTTCTCACCATTCATTTACTATTTGGAAATACGAAGAACACCCATACTGCATGTTTATCATGATCTTATTTTAAGCATGACATACAGGATCATAAAATGACAGTGACAGTCAGCCTCAGCACCTCAGGTTCCCGGCAGCAAACACACAACTTCCTTTCAGTAACATGGGTTCTTTCACTGCCAACAATAACAATGGTCAAACACAAGCACAGAGGAGATCTCTATCACTGCACTAGGCTTTTAAATATTGACTTTAATATGGACATACAATCTTTCATCATCACCACATCTCAGCTCTGAAACTCTATCTGTGTAAAGCTATTGTTTAATTAAAAATGCTACATAAATAGCAGCTGCCTTGAGTAAATATTCTGTCTGAACACGATGTCACTTTCAAAGGCACAGCCTCCATGCACCCCTGTAGTCCTCAAGGCGGCGGCTTGGGTTCGAATCCGACCAGTGGCTCTTTTCCTGCACGTCATCATCCCATTCTCTCGCTCCACAATTGGCTGCCCTGTCCCTGAAAAGACCTTTAATCTAGCTTTCTGATTACCATCTTGGAGTTACTAATAGGCCATTTTTTTCACTTTTACTTACTTATTTCCTCTAATACAGACATAATACAGAGAAATTGTGTTTATAATTTTTGACACGCAGCCTGAAGGTAGACTTGTGCAAACCCATTCGTGCTTGATGACATTTCAACACTGTGCCTTATAATTAAAAGGTCATGAACCTCAATATGTGATTTCTCTGCGATAAATTGAAATCATTACAGATTTCTTGGAAGAAAAAAGACTGTTTGCTTTTGGCTTTTCCTGCATCCAGTTCGTCGACAAAATTTGCATGGCAGTTTCTTAAGCTAGTGTTTGACCTTTACTTTGGCTCAAGACCTACATTTTCATGGTCGAGAGACAATGAGCTAAAAGACGCAACAGACTGGGCGTTGAATTCAAAGCCACAATGGTTCAGTGTGATCTTGAAATGAGTAATGGTTGTGCAGGTGTCTCTAGTGTAAACAGGTGTCAATGACCCACCTGAGTTATTTTAGCAAAGTCAATAAAAATCAATCGTTGTTATGGGATTAAGAATATTAATGTGGAGTTTCTCATCTGCTCTAACTTTGGTTTTGACAGCTCGTCAAACTGTTTTTTAGGGATAATTGGAAAGAAGAAAATAGCTTGAAAAAAGTCCTGCTAGTGGATCGGAAACATTTAAGGACTACAGTTATAAATGCAACGATAAAAATGTCAATAGTCCAATTATATGACTTCCTCTTGAACACAGAGATTTTAATAGATAGAGATCATGTATTTATTTATTTTAAACAACAGTTTGGTGATAGTTTGACGTCAATTTCCTGATAATCTGCTTCAACAGCCAGGAAGAATGCCAAGATATTACACGGCTTGTAAAACTGTTAACGCTACAGAGACATGCCTGATCCTGCAGATGTACAAAATCCAACGGGTATGAGGTCAAAAGATCAGCGTTATGTAATAAAAGAGAAATGTAGTTCAGTGTGTGAAAGCGTGTGGAAGCGTGTTCACTGGTGCATGCACAAAGCTTTTATTCATGTCCTTATCAAATATCAGTAAGCTGGGGAAAAAAATAGATGAATGGAGCTGATGTTTATTTGTCTTTGGCATGTTACCAAGCTGAATAACAAGACCAGTTATGAAGTTTAATGTTGCTTATCATCTTTAACATCAGATGGCTGTGTGGAGCAGGCAGATTTTACTTAACCCATGGCTGTCAAATTGTCTTAAAGCTCTTAACACGGCTGCTAAATTGTAAAGATCAGGAAGGATCCAAATATATGTGTCTCTCTGTGCAAATGTGGCGATTCTAGAGTTGGTGGGGGCCCTACACAAAACCTAATTAGGGGGCCCTCCAACCAGCGTTTATCACCATCACGTCTTCCAGCGTCCTGACGCTTACTTCTTTCCACTTTTTCCTGTGTCCTCTTTCGCTCCTATAGACGGGTCATTCCTCTTAATTTTTTTGTTGACGTTCATGGACAAACTTTGGATTTCACAGGAATAATGCATACAACGCTTAGCAGGGCAACAAGAGTGGGTGCTGTCAGATGGGGCCCCCTTGGGGAGGTTTCCTACTGTCATTGCAAAAAAAATGTGCACATTACGGGCCATTGCTTTGGTTTAGATTTGTGAGCCCTCAGGGGCCCCTCTACTGGTCTGGGGACCCAAGAGGTTGCCTGCCATGCCTGTTGAGAGGCAGCACGTCTGCATATTTGTCTATGCAGGTGTGTGTGTGTGTGTGTGTGTGTGTGTGTGTGTGTGTGTGTGTGTTTTGAACCCTATGATTTAAAACTTCTTAGAAAAATGTTCTTTGTTCATCTTGGAGACCATTGTGGACAAGCAGGACTTGGATAGCCTTTTGCTAACCTGTCCTGTACAAGTCCCAACATGAATCCTCCTGCTGCCTTTTGAATATCAGATGTACCACTGTCAAAAAAAACTCAACTTCAAGTACCTGTCTTAAAAATATACAAGCAGAGTAGCTCACCTGGTGGAGTGGTGGTGAATAGAAGCTTAATCCTGGTGTCCTGCATGTCATCCAATCCCTCTCTTCCCCACGGTTCATGCCTCTATTCGTCTTTTTCGTATAAACAAAAGCAAAAATGACGCAAAGTATTAAGAAAAAGTTCCTTAACAAAGGGGTGGAACGTTGATCCCAAAATATAATGAGTTGTTTATCTTGTGAGAAATTCTGTTTAATCATGGATAGCCACTTGAGATGAACCATCTCGTTTGAGAGGGGGTCCAACAATATCTCCAAATAAGTATGTTGTAGCAGGGGCATGGAATCACTTGGGAATTTGTTTTTAACAATTTCCCAGTTTGGGATCAATTAAGTTTGTTAACTGAAAATACTGACTGAAGGTTTTAAAAAAAGTTGTCCCTGTGACATCATTGCTTAAATCAAACACTTTACTTGATAAGTTTACTTGTTATCTATTAATATCCATATTTTTATTCCATAAATTAGCATATTAAGTAGGGACGGTGTTCCGCCTTTTTTCAGGGGGGTGGGGGTTAAGGCTTGATCCCATAACTGTTTTAAGACTTTCATGTTATTTTCTATGGCAGACCAACAGCACTGCCATGAAACAAATGATGCAAACCTGGATCGTTTGTCTTTTCTATCAATTATAAATGACACAATACATGACCCCTCTATGACCCTGCTTTGCATTTGTTCACTTCAAGCTTGTTAAAGTCAAACATTTTTACACACTGTTGCTTGAAGAAACAGACATGTCAAAAAAAAAAAAAAAAAAACATTGACTCATGAATTGTCGAGAGCCAATAAAAGCAGTAAAGATAGGTATCACCGCCACCCTGACTCTGCGTGAAACTGATGCAGCATGATGAGAGACTTGAGTTTCTGAAGCTCACACCAGGTCACACACTCCAACTTTATTAACTGGAGGATGGGGGGGTTGGGGGACGACTTCCTGCCTCAGGGAAAAAAGAGCTGCGTGTGTTTTAACGGTCTCTGCAGGTGAATTAAGTCGACCTTGGCAGGAGATTGAACAAAGTCAGCTTTTGTTTCACAGTTGGATCTGAAACTGGAAGAACAAGTTTATCCTTTTTTGGGATATTTAAGGCAGAGAGACGGCGGGCCACTGAAGTCATTTGAAACACCAGAAAGTATAAAATGTAAACCTAAAACACAAGAATCTCTTTATTCCAGTTTATTAATTGAACTTCCTTGCCTATAGAAATATTGTTTTGTGATTTCAGGTTCATTATTTCCACTTCTATAGCTAGATCTATTTCCTGTTTTAAATTGGACATTCTTCGTTTAAGTTTTTAACTTTTTTTTTTTTCCATAAAATTGAGACTTTGAATAAAAAACTGAAATCAGAATTGCGGAAACATAGGAATCAGATCACAAAAGATAAAAGTATAAATTAAGCAATACAAAGGAATACATGCAGATGTGAGGTTTGTCCTTCACATCACATGCCATATAAATAATAAAAATAATTTTATTACAAAGACGCCTTTGAAAACATTTAATGTCATCTTACAAAGCAGAGATAAAAATAAAAATGAACAATACATCGATAGAATTAAGATTTAAAAGACAAATTAGGAGGATGTAGAGGATTTATGAGACAGGGAGGAGAATGGTCAGACTGAATATGGAAGTTTAAAAAGATGTGTTTTGAGATGTGATTTAAAAATGGAGAGAGAGTCAATATTACGGATGTGTGGTGGGAGGGAGTTCCAGAGGCTGGGACCAGAGCGGCTGAAGACTCTGGACCCCATGGTGGACAGACGGGTGGTGCATTGAGGTGAATGGAAGAAGACCTTAGAGTGCAGGTGGGTGTGTGTTGATGTGCAGGAGTTCACTACAGTGCCTGGGAAGTGCAAAGCAAAATGACAAAGTGTCGGAAGTGAACCGGAAGTGATCGAGTGAGGTGTCATTTTGTTTGTTCTGTTTTGTCGCATTTGGTACATTCCCTTTCTGTCAAGGTTCTGTCATTTGTACATTTGTTTGGGGACTGGTAAAAGTGGTCTGCCACTTGTAAATTTGTCTCAGCGATCGTAAAAGTGTTTCACATCTTGTAAATTTGTTTTGTTTTATAATTTTGTTTCATAAAATGTCAAAATATTTCTCAAAATGTAAATTTGTCTCACATTTTGTAAAACTGTTTCACACTTTGTAATTTTGCTTTGCACTTCCCAGCCACCGTAGTTCAGAGAAGTAAATACAATGTCTGAGTTACTTTTATTGCAGGGGTTTCTTGCGCAACTTTATACAATCATTGGCAACATTTATGATGGAAATGAATTTCATGCAGCTACATTTACCCAACAGCTGTGATGAATATTTACCTTTGGAGATAAAAACATTTTAAGAGACAAATCTAGTCATAATCTCACAACATATGTCAAGTTGCTAAAGAGGATACAGATTGCTTGAAGTGTATCAACCTGTAAACTTGACCTGGAACTGTTTGAACATTAAACATTTGTTGTTAATGATTCGAGATTTCTGTGAGAGGAAAGTTTTAATTTTCTCTTACACAAGCTTTGATGAAAATGTTCTGCAGTTTTTCCTCCAGAACATATTTGGGGAAAACAAAACGTTTTCTTGAATTGAATTTTTTGGGGTTTTTTTTCTTACCGTAGTATCTCCTTTTTTAAAAGTGATTTACAACCTTTTAACTTTTCTGAGGTCTTGATCCTCCTTTGAGCAGGCTGCTCTCCAAAAGTCTAGCTGACGCGCATCGTCTTTTATGACGCCCCGAGCGCTCCCCACCCTGACATATAAAATCTAATCTAATCACACTGACACTTCCGAGTCAGAGGAACCTCTATCAACCAGATGCTGCCTTAAAACACACGACTGCTTCCTGTCTCTGACACCGACTGCACCGTTTGACCCGACAGTTTTACGATTATTCCAAATGAGTTAATGTATTTATTCATGTTTGATATAAAAGTGCTACTGAGCCCCTGAAGTCCCAGAGAGTAAAAAGGAATATATCTTGTGTGCACATGATACCATCTAATTTGTATCGTGTGATTGTATTTTATATTTTACTTTTTTGGGACTTCGTGTTTAATCAGACAGATAAATCTTATATGACTGCTGTGTTGTGATGCAAAAATTGACAATTAGCAGATGCTGTTTTTTTCTTCTTACATGGAAGTTTGCATTTTCTGCAAAACTAACAATCCTGCTCTTGTGTTTTGGGATTTCATCCGAAATGATGGGTCGATTCATTTTTTGACCGATAAGGATCAGAGGAAGAGATTCAATAATTAAACATTTCAGGTTTGCCTCAGGCCTTTTTCCCCCTCATGCCTTCTGGGGACTATTTCATTAAATCATTTATACACGACAGAATTTTAAACCAAATAAGACGAATGTGTTTTTTAACTTTTGTCTTCTCTTTTCGTTATCGCCACACATTTAAGTCACTGTAATAACTAAAACGTTACAGTCACTATGTCAAACAAAAGGTCTTCTACATTATGCAGTGTTTTATATTTTTCCTGTCATATTAAAAACATTGTTTTTCTTTTGACACCTGTGTTTCATTCCTTCACTTTCACGCTCTTGCAGCAGCAGCCTGGAGCGAAAGGCCTGTTTGACTTGATAGCAGTTATCCATCATTATCAAAACAAGCCTATTGACTCAGGCGTTACGAGAGATCACAGATATAATTGGAGCTTGTGAGACTCCACGCTGACACAAAAGTCAATATTTGTCCTCAGTAACCTGTCACACCATGTTACACAAGCCCCATTCAAGTCATCGGGACATCTCTCACACACACACACACACACAAGTTTTCTTATAACAGTGATCCAATGTGAAAACAGCGAAAAGCAAAAACTTGATGTTTAGTTTTAAATAAAGAGTGTGGGATTAGCAAGAACGTATCAATAATGTTCCTTTTGTGAATAAAGCACACTGAAACACAAATATTTAAAATCCAAAAATTAAATCCATGAATTTGAAACGAGATGGGTTTAAGATAAAGATAAGATAAGATATACTTTATTCATCCCAGCAGAGAAATGTAGGTGTTCCAGCAACCAGCATACATACAAACACACAACACAACACATAATATACATACATATCCCACCCATACAAAAAAAAAAACATGAGCCCACAATACAGTTTGATATATGATATATGCAACTCAGGCTAAAGTTTAAAAGTTTAAATGTCTTCTGTCCTTACTTAAAGGGGAGTCGTTATAAAGTGCAATTGTAGTAGGTAAAAAAAAGTATTTTTAAATCTGTCCTTTTTGTGCCGTAGCCTCCCACTAAAGACACTCTTTTGTTCACACTCGAGATTGTGTAAGGGATGCATGTTATTGTCCATAATGTTCAACAGTTTCTGTATCATCCTTCTCCCCATCACCACCTCCAGGGGCTCCACAGCACAGAGCCAGCCCTCCTAATCAGCTTGTTAAACTTTTTAGAGTCACAAGCCCCTGATGCTGCTGCCCCAACAGACGGCTGCAAAGAAAATGGCACTTGCCGCAACAGTCTGATAAAACATGGATAACATTCTGCTACACACATTAAAAGACCTAAGCTTCCTCAAGAAGTAGAGTCTGCTCTGATCCTTCTTGTTGACGGCCTCTGTGTGGTGCTTCCAGTCCAGTTTATTGTTCATGTGCACCCCCAAGTATTTATAGCACTCCACCACCTGCACCCCATCCCAGAGGATAGAGATGGTGCTTAGCTCAGGCCTGTCCCTCCTAAAGTCCACCACCATTTCCTTGGTCTTTGTTACATTTAACACCAGGTGGTTCTTCCCACTCCATGCAACAAAGTTATCCACCAGCATCCTGTATTCAGTCTCCTCTCCACCACTGATACACTCTACTACCACAGTATCGTCTGAGAACTTCTGTAAGTGACAAGCCTCAGAGTTATACTGGAAGTCTGAAGTGTATAGTGTGAAGAGGAAAGGGGACAGCACAGTCTCCTGCGGCGCTCCTATGCCACTGACCGCCCGCTCAGACACAGACCTCCCCAGCCTCACAAACTGTGGTCTGTCAGTCAGGTAATCCATGGTCCATGATGTTGTGGTGGCGTCTACCTGCATCAGCTCCAGCTTCTCACGTAGCAGTACTGGCTGTATGGTGTTAAAAGCACTTGAAAAATCAAAAAACACATAATCCTCACAGTGCTACCAGACCTGTCCAGGTGAGAGTGGGCTCTGTGGAGTAGGTAGATGATGGCGTCCTCAACCCCCACCCTCGGGCAGTAAGCCAACTGCAATGGGTCCAGGTAGCTGGTCACCTGTGGTCTCAGGTGGGCCAAGATCAGCCTCTCAAGTACCTTCATGATGTGCGATGTTAGGGCAACTGGTCTGTAGTCATTGAGGGCAGAGGGAGAGGGTTTCTTGGGGACCGGAACAAGGCAGGATGTTTTCCACAGCACTGGCACCCTCCCCTGGCCGAGGCTGAGGTTGAAAAGATGCTGTAGAGTGCCACATAGCTGACCTGCGCAGGCTTTCAAAGCCCTGGGGCTGATGCCATCTGGACCTGCTGCCTTGTTCTGGCTGAGTCTCTCGAGCTGCATTCTCACCTGGCTACTGGAGACAGACAAGACAGGCCAGAGAAGTGTGGGGAACGGTGGGGGTCAGAGCGTGTTGGAGGGGGCAGTGGGTGCCGTCCAGGTAACTTGCGGGGAGGGGGGAGGATGTAGGGTCTGTGTGGCTATCAGGGGCCAGGGAGGTAGCCAAAGGCCTCGTGCTGAACCTATTGAAGAACACGTTCATCTCATTGACCTTGGCCTGCAGGAACGTAAACTTCCTCCAGCCGGGCGGCAGCGACAGGTAACGGTTACTTGCACGTCTCTGCCGGGACTTTCTTTGGAAATCCATGAATGTAGTCAAGCATGTCATTCATTAGAACAGAGTAATTCCAGAAGAAAACATTCTGCAGACACTTCTTTGGAAACAGATGTGTATCGTGTCACAGGCTGAAAGGTGATACTTCGATGGAAGTTTTGCAAATCAAGACAAACTGACATCCTGTTTCGGCATCAAGAGATTTCTTCATCCAAAGACGTTACTGTCCTCACTGTAAGAACTGGTTAGTTCAAATTAAATACAATGAATCATCCAAAGACGTTACTGTCTTCATTGTAAGGACTGGTTAGTTCAAATTAAATACAATGAATCATCCAAAGACGTTACTGTCTTCATTGTAAGGACTGGTTAGTTCAAACTAAATACAGTGAAGCCGCATTAAGTGTCTCTGCCTCTCAATGGTTGAACACATTTCCAGAGGAGCTAAGTCTGGAGACAGTGCAAACTACTGCTTAGCATAGCCTTTGAGTTAATATTTTTTTCATTTTAACTTCGTATCTTTTCTCTAATTGTGCTTAGTTAGGATGTTTTTATCTTGTGTGTTTTCTAATCTTCTTAACTCTTTCTCTGTTTGTGTCTCTCTTTATTTCTTGTTGCTGTAAAGCCCTTTGTGTTGCCCTTGTGCTTTAAAAGTGCTACTTGAAAACATTTGCCTTACCTAAGTGATCAACAGCTATTGTAAAAGTAGATTTTGATTTAAGTTCTCAGAGTAAAGATCTTTCACAACTTTGACATACTTATCTTAAGGTGAAAAAATATTTACAAAAAAATCTAAAGAAACCTGATCCATTATTTTTATATACAGTCATTTGTGATTGAGGTTTCAATGAACACAGATGCTGTTTTCATCTCATTAGAAAACATTGACTTTCACTAACAACCTCTTTTAGGCTGTAGTTAAAACCAAGGGGTACTTAAAACTGAATACCAGTCTTAAAAATGTTACATCATGACAATATATAATGTTCAACAGCTTGATTTAAGGTGTAAGAATAAGCAGCAAACATTACATTTGAGGCTAAAGAGAAGTTCAGTACATCTTCACACACTATGCAGGTTTTCTGTCCAAACCAAAGTGAAATGTTGACTCAAAACAAAATATGTGAATGTCACAAAGTCATGAGGATTCATCATCTGTGACACGACTACATCGGTGCATTTAATGTTGTACTGAACATTTATCATAAACCTCTCCACGAGTTTTTTAGAACATGACACCTGACGGTAAGAGTAAGTAAAGAACAGAAACACATGATCCAAATGTCTCGTATTTCCCGCCTCCAAAAACACACAACGTAGTCCTTGTTTCAGTGTTAATTTAATCATACAAATGCGTACTTATAGATACAAGGGAAGGGGGGGGGGGCTTTATTTTGACTGCTTCTCTTCAGATAAATGTGCTATTTCAGGACTATGTAAACTTTCATCTCATCCACTCACCATGCAACCTGTCTCAAACCCACACAGTCGCACACTCGACCTAGAGAATGAATCCAGCAATACTCACATGCCTCATACACGCACACACACACACACAACCCCTGACGTGACTCAGAGAAGCAAAGCAGAACAGTGTATACTGTTTGGGAGGAGGACTTTCAGCAGACTCTCAAAGCAAACACAGAAACGCAGAATGCTGGTGAATTGTACAAACCACAACGAAGTCTAAACGTCAAGAAACAACATTCAGAGGTTCATCCTTAGCACTCAAGAGAAAGTTTGATTAAAAGACGACACATTTATAAAACACATTTTCACCCTCATTGAAGAAAGATCAAAAACACTATCATGGAGTCCCGTTAACAACATCCCCATTTTTTTTATTTTTAATCCCAAAAATACATGAAATAACTTCCAACATTATGAACAAGGCAAAGCTGAGGTTTAAATTCAGGTGTGATAGTAGAAAGTCCGCTGATGTACAAATCCTACACGTGTGATCAACTTTAGCATGAATCAGTCAGACAACGCTGCATGGATTCAACTAACGTTAAAGAACCATGAAAATTAAACTTTAAAGCTGAGAGGTCTTTAGGGGAGAGGAGCAAGTAAAAATAAAACACAATAAAATCTTCCAGGAAATGCTGGTATTACAAACCAAAAAAAGCAACAAAAAAAAAAAAAAAAAACCATGTTTCCTTATTAGAAGTGATGAATAGATTTGTGCAAATAGCAGTAACATACCATCAGGGCTAATCCTGATGTGAACCATTCATTTTCATACTCAAACTAAAAAACAAACTACTACAACTTGTCCTTGCAAAGCACTCAGCGTGATGTGGAAATCTAGTTTAAGGTTGGTCTTCTGATTTTTTTAGCACCACCTGCTGGTTTTAAACGAGATTTGATGTGACTGCGGTGCAAGATTAAAACGGCAAAAAAAATAAATAACAAAAAAGGGCAAATAGTGAGTCAGTTCATCCAAACGCTGCTGAATCACTCAACAATACTTCAGAGGTACACGCCCGGTAAATCTCTCTAAATGTAGGTGTGTCTGTGAAGAAAAGACACGTCATCCTTTGCCCAAGTAGTATACACTATTATCATGTCAGTAAATTCAAAGAGAAACCATAACACATGCACCCACACATTCCCTGGCATACATACATATATATATATATATATATATATATAGTCGGACACATACGGTTGACATGGACTCAGACTACAGTCACTCATCAGGCAAAAATAGATTTGAATGGCTTTTTTTTTTTTTTCAACCCGTCCTCTAGCCGCACTCTCTCACATTCACTCACATCCCCTTCAGCGTCTGATTAAAGGGAAATCCACCCTAAAACACGTTGAAAAAAAGAAATCTCCAGAGCTGTCAGGAAGGGTAATTTTCAGACAGCGATGCCTGATGACAGAGCAGATTAGTGTCTCTTTGTTCTCTTAGGAGTGACAGGGATCCTACACAGGGAGACAAGGGCCATATTCTCTTTGAAAATGGGAGAGGGGATTTTTTACTCTAATCCTTTTTAAAATCTTTACATCAGAACATGTTGTGTTCTGCATGTTGTGTTAATGGCACTAGTACGTTCAGTGTGATGTTAAGTTTAATGTTTAATTGCAGTAAACACAGGATTTCTGTAGTGAGGTCGGAGAAATGGGATAAAGACGATCTAAATTGTGTTAATCTAGTTTTATTTATGTATGTTCTACCTTTTGAGATGTAAATGTAAAAAAATAAACTGTAAACTTTGTGACTTCTTGTTATCTCAGCTATAAATGTGAAGAATCTGCATTGAAATAAATGTGTGAAAGTCAATCATAAGTTCTGTAATGACATTTTCAGGTTGAACACAGCTGTTGCCTTCAAAGAAATATCAACCAAAGGATGTTTAATAAAGAAAATACTAACAGATCTGTGCACGGCAGTGTCTACAAGAAATCCTATAAGAGCTCAATTTCAAACTTTATCTGGAGTTATTTCTGCTCAACCTGTAAGTTTTAATTCCACAGACCTAAACAACCTTCTCAGCTTTATTATAACTAAATGTTGAACTAAACGAGTAAAGATGATTCACACCAGACAAAGTCAGGCTTTTAAGGCGATTAAACTCAAATTGAATTGATAGTTCTCCAACGTTATGCTTCGATTATTGTACAGCTTTAGTGGTACTGCTATGTGAAAGCTTGCATAGTGAAAACTTGACCATCTACATTTATCCAGGGACTATAGAAACGTTGTGGTTTAGTATTAGTAATTTGTGATAGGCAATGCTTCATTAACTGTCTGTGACCAACAGTCTGGTATAATACTCCTCGACAGTTACTTATCAGTGGAACTGGTGTAAGGCTTTTCATTAATGTGGTGAATAAGAGGTACTATCTCTCCTTGTAAAAGTGGAAGTTCTTTTATGTCTTTATTTTTAACAAGGCTGGGGGGGAAAAATAATTTAAAAAAATTCTTTGCAATTCTGGAAACATTTCCCGTCTTGTGTTTGAACCCTGAAGAGAACTAAATGATGTGCGGATAGTTTAGAGTGGATATTCCCATGAACGAGACGTGTCTTACAGTGGAAATAAAAAATAGTTGCGTGTATCTATTTTTAACTCTTTAATGAAGCGTTCACACATGCGAGTCCGGGTGTTTTGATGTCAGGTGGGGCGTGTCACTGTAGCGGATGTAATCCATCACCCCACTGTAGTTTGTGTTTCTGTGGAAAGGGGCCATGAGGTCAGGGAGAGGGTTGGCATGAGTCAATATAAAACAACAGTTCCTCCCCCCTCCGACTCCTCTGTATTTAAGGACTCCCAGGGTGTTCAGCTCGTCATCCACCGTGGGAGGGGGGGATCTTTGTCGTTCTAGCTCTGTCCAAATGGATAGGGCCCGTGAATACCCTGGGGAGGGGAAAATGAGAAAAACTGCGTTATATTACAGACATTGTGAACAGAATAGAGCCAACATACTACGACGGATGTAACTAGAATAACCACCTAACACTTGTGTTTATCCACAACCAGTAAAGCTGCAGTTTGCATCCTATTTAGTATTTCTCGAAAATTTTATTACGACCTGCCCCTGATATTTTTCCTGAGTTGCCTTTTTGCTGCCAGATAGACAATGTGTAGGGAGGCACCTCATGACGTAAAAAGGACGCTTGAGGAAGTCACACTGTAATGTTTACAACATATCCAAGATGGCCTTAGGAGCAACAGAGGTCGACGCTATGAAGACAGTTTTTGCCTCAAATAATGCCATGAGTCGTTGGGTTTGTTCACAGTATTAAGCAAAGTGTAGAGAATAAAATATTAGTGAATATAAACCTAATAAAGCAGTTTCATTGTGTGCACAAATATCCCACTGGTTACATGATATACCTTGTGCTGAATGTTCCTGAATATTACCTGCTGTGTTTAAACATGGATTCACCCAACCAGCTGAATTTTTTTTAAAAAGGGGGCTGGCGGAAAAAAAAAAATCTGGATATTCAAATGAAAAACATTCTGCAGTTTGCATTCACTCATTCAGCATGAGCGGACGATTTCAGGGCATTTTCAGGAGTGCAGTGCATGTGCAAAAGTGGCAAAATACAGTAAAAACATGGTATGAGTGGGCATACATTAAACAGTATCTTACGAGGTCATAAAACCATTGAACGTGTCTCTCTCTCTCTCTCTCTCTCTCTCTCTCTCCCCGTTTATCTGCAGAGCATTCATTGTAAATGGACTTTTCTCACGACAGACATGCAGGAGTAGAGTGAGAGAAATGTTTCCATTAATCGATCACTGATGACGTTCAGTTAAAAAATATCATAAAATCCCCTTGGGGGCATTGCTGACATATTGTATTCACTGACTGCAACGGTAAAAAAGAACTTGACCCTTGACTCAAATCTCAATCACCACATTGGGAAGTTATAAAATGTATAGAGATTCCCTTTAGGCATTTCTTAGATATTTATGTTCACAACAATGCAACAGACTGAACAGAAAACTTACCACATGCCCTGGCTGTCAGAGGAGAGGCGGTTAATAACTAGAGCCCAACTCACATTTTCCTTTGCTAATGTTAACAGCTTATATGAGCCAACACATATAACTGTATCAGTGTTTATATGTCTTATGACGTATGCTGATATAACAACAGTTTAACAAAGCACATCATGCAGAAAAACGATGCTTTAGTTGATTTAGAAATGATGCAATGGAATGCTTTGTCTCTCAGAGTTTGCTCCACCTCTATAGTTTCTGATACTCTCAGCACTACCTGCAGCACATGGAGCAGAGCATCACAGCTGAAACAAGGGTGGAGCACACTAGTAGACATGTTACAAATATTTAATAAGGCTTTATATTCTTTAATTAAGCAATATGATAAAAATAAGTAGCAGTATCAAAAGGAACCTTTCAAGTCGTTTTGGTTATAAAAAAAAAAAGTAGCATAATCCACCAGAAAATGTGTCATAACAAAAATATACCATAACAGCGATAACAGTAATCTGTATTTTCTCCCTGATTAAAGCGGTACTGGTATCTGTTTTAAATGTCTCATTTTGGTCACGCTCTAAAGAAAATGTCTGGTGTTTTTTTGGCGTCTGTTTGTTTATTGTGCCTGAGCTGCACGGCTGTCTGGTGTTGTTTTCACCTTCAAGGCGGCAAGACAACCTGCAGTCTGTACATGGAGGAGGCAGCTCAGTCAGTGTAGATTTCCATACAAGCTGACAAAGCTGACTAGTTGTCAACTTTCAAGTTTAGCCACCCAGGAGAGACCAAAACTATGAATAAGGGCTCAGCTACTACAGGTACGAGGTAATGCTACAGTTTAACAATTATGTTGCTCCACCTGAGAGATTAAGGAGGCTGAATGGAGTAAATGAGTTGTCACACTGAGTGGTACGCGCTGTGATAACAGGAGACATTTCTTCATAAGAGG
Organism: Labrus bergylta; assembly: GCF_963930695.1. NCBI lineage: Eukaryota > Metazoa > Chordata > Actinopteri > Labriformes > Labridae > Labrus > Labrus bergylta. The sequence goes on along the minus strand of NC_089199.1, from coordinate 20,904,033 downwards.
ATATAGCATTGTTTTGAAGAAGCTACATTTTCTGATTCATGTCTCAACTGATGAGCAATAAAAACACACATGTGTGGTGGTAATACTCAAATGGGGGTTGCAACATATTTCAGCTTCATTCTGCTGTTTATCATTTTACACTAAAAAGGACAAATAATTACACCTGTTTCAGTTCAGTTCAGCTGAGCTACCAGTAACAGGTTGTAAATTTACAAGAATTAGCATGTAATCTTTAGCATGATGATATAGCTATTAAAGGTTTAAGTGTGGCTGGAGCTCACAGGTACCACATCATTTGATTTTCAGCTGGACAAGCTACGGTTGTTATGTCCGCTCGTCTACTACATGTTATGACAATCCCTCTCTAACAGCCATCACGATGTGTCAGTGTGGACACAAAGTGTTGGACCGGCGGATCAGGAGTCCACCTCGAGCATTTGATGACGGTTGCAACTCTAACTCTTTGTTCAAACTGCAGGCAAATCTGACCTGTTTCCACCAAATCAGATATTTAGGGCGGACTGTCTGCACGGTCATTTGCAAGATATCAGATTAGATCCCTCATTTATCCGCATTTCCTTCATAGGTGTACATATGTGTAAATGAGAAGAAGATGAAGAAGATACAGTATATTAATCCCTGAGGGGAAATTCAAAATGTTCACTTTGTTGTTGAGAAATGCTACACACACACACACATAGGCTGAAATACACACACGTGCACAAACAAGTTCCTATAAACATGCACTAATGGAGAGACATCAGAGGGAGCGCCAGAGCAGTTTGGAGCCCTCACTCAAGGGGACCCTGGTCAGTACTCAGGAAGTGAGCGGACACCTCTCCAGCTATCGGGATTGACTTGATCTGCACCGGGACTTGAACACAGACGACCCTCCAGCTCCCAACCAAAGTCCCCAGAGATTGAACTACTGCCACCCCAAGTAACTATGTACGCTGGATACCAACGTATAACACCCAATTTTCACACACTTCACAGCGCCACGGTTTTGCTCCGTCGGACGGCTGGCGCCCATTCACACTGGATCCGTTTCTGGGACGTCAAGCGCAGAGGGGTGCACCAATGACACATCACAGGAGAACTACAAGATCCCGCGGGAATAAAGAGAAAAACATGCAAACAACATGTTGCTTTGTCTTTCTGAGGATGCATTGTTGTTAATTCGGTTCCTGTTTTGACGTAATGTTGATAAAGTGATGAAAAATACGATCGCGAGTCCGTATATTGTGTTTTATTTTGAAATTGACCGGATGCTCTGTGCGTTTCCTTGTCTGACTTCCTGTCCGGGCTGTCATATTCTGTCCAGCTTGACGCGTTCCTGCGGCGCTCTCCGGCGAAAACAGACTCGCTGCGTATTTGAAACGGAGCAGAGCGCAGTGCCGTCGGTGGCTCGCGCCGGAGACGGACCGCAGCGCGCGCTGTGTAAACACAGTGATAGACTAGAGTGGAAGCTAAGTACGACGTAGTGCGCGGCGCTGACGGACCGCGGCGCCCACGGAGTGTGTGTGAATTGGGGGTAAGGCATGACAAATGGAGAGCATTTATCTCACCCTCCAAACGCTTATGATGTCAAGAAGGGGTGTTAATATCGAATATATAGCAATCTGTATGCACGTATTGTGTGTTGCAATGCAATCATGACTGTGACATGTATGTAGTATTCGGATTGTACCTGCATTTCAAATCATCAAACGTGGCCTGGATCTGACTTCTTTTCTGCCATGCACACTTTTAAATAGGCTTTCCACACTATAAAGTTTGTCTTGGTTTGTCCAGAACCGGATATCTCAACAACTGCTGACCGACTTCAACACCATTGTTGCTGCTATGAAACGACGCCTAGACAAGAATTCCTAATGATTTTAACGACCATTTGAGATTTCCATCAATCTCGTCCATGACTAAATGCAGTGTGCCGTGTACAACTTATACATGACCGATATTAAAATCTATGGAGCAAATGCCATAAAACACAATCAGCACACAGATGCTCCTGAGAGGATAAAATAAATCCTCTATGTTTTAAACACTCCGTGAATTTTTAGTACTACCCTAAGGCCAACATTTAAACTGACACATAACTCATTGTGACTGCCAAAACATTTGTTTAAGAAACATTAGGTTAAAACCAGGAGAACCCTTTGATTTGGATAACCGTGAGGTCTTTCTGACATGATAAAGTCTTGAGTTTAAGGAGCACGTTTGCCAGCGTACCTCTGTCTGACATTTTCCCTTTGTAAGGTGGGATGATGAATTTTTGAAACAATAATAACTGGAGGAGGATGTGCAACATTGTACACATAAATAAAGCAGAAATCAAGTATATTCTCTGTGAGTATCTCTCTGTGTCATGACTGTCTACAATGAGTGAGAAGTGTGAGTCCTGCCAGCTGTGTTGTTGTGAGAGCCGTATTTACATCATGTTTACATGGACAGGACGGCCGTGCGTGTAAAACTGTTTTAGTCAAGGACTAGAGGAAAGAAGAATAACATACTCACTCGCTTACTTGGATGTCATGTAAGTGTCTTTAGATCACGGTCATATCGTGTCAATTTATGTGCAATACGAAGCTACGAGCTAACTAAAGTGTGCTCACATTAGCCTGCTAACACAACAAGCAGGCAACAGGCTATTACAGATCGAGCAAAGGACAATTTTGTCTGCCTCTTGCGCTTAATGGTGCTTAATTATCGTGAGTTCTAATTCATAACTCCTTCATGCGAACGCGAGTGGAGAAGGGCTTGGATGTGTGCCGCTGGAGGAGAGCGGAGATGTCACCAAACATCAGTTTGATTTGGTGTAATACTGGTGCATAAGGGCGACATCTACTGGATCAAAAAGTCGCACTTTCTTCCTTTGAAACATATTCTTTAACAAGCATAACTTCTCCAGAAATGGCAGAGAAACATTAATAGTGAATATACAATCATGATGACCCAATCAAATGCTTTTTTGTTTTTTTGTTTCAAGAGCCATTTGACAAAACACAAATTTCAGAAGAAAAAGGAACAACCACTTTTCATCCTATGATAAGGTAAGGTGATGTGACATAACGTGCCTGGCCGTCATTTCAATCACTACCGGTTCTCCTCAAAACAAAATAAATAATATCAGAAAAACTAGGAATGATCTCACTGCTTCCACAAATGCCGAAATGAAGTGGTGTCAATAACGGATGTATTTGATCTATCCAGCTCTAAGATACAGCAAACACTTCATCCACTGTTACTGCAGCTTTCAGATTCATTGATCTGTGGGCACCACTGACCTGATCCACTTTAGCTAAATAATCAAGTAATGACTGACGTAAGCCCGAATCAAACTGAGAATACAACTGACTCCATATAACGTCGATGGAGGTTAGTCCTACTATCATTATGTAGGCTTCTGAAGTTCATTGTTTCGCACAAACAATTAAAAAAGGCGACTTGTGACTTTTGAATGTAGTGAGTGTTGATGTGATTTGTCTTTAAAGCTCTAAATCTGAATAGTACATACCTGACCATAAGTCACCACAGAAAGATTGGTTTGGAGACCATTCGACGCTCTATTTACAGCATTATGAGACAGTCCATTTTGATCTTGCTGGATTGGCTCCTGCGTGCGCTCCCACGCCCCGCCAGGATCTCTGAAGCTGTCGTCAGTGGCGTCGTGCTTGTTTTTCTGCGGCGAGGCGAACGGGTTGAAGTCTTCCTGCACGTTGCGCTGGGGTTGGGTGTTGAATTCCGTCTCGAAAGAGGACAGCTGCTGGGTCACGCCGAGGAGACCTCCAACTTCTACGCTCAGAATCACCCAGATTACGTCTGAGGAGGAAAGAAGAAAAGACGTGGGGTCAGAGAAACTTTACGAGGATGTTGATGAAAAGAAGTCAGCTAAAATATATATATTGTAGTTAATAACGCAGCCCTGTTTTGTAAGAAACAAATCAAATATTGTGGGATTTCCTACCTCCGTAGAATAATCCGGTCGCTGTACACATCCTCCACTGGCCCTGGTACATGCCTGGATTTGTGGGACTTCTCATCTGCACACTCACATCTGATATCTCCTGGGGGTCTAGTGATTTAACCACTACCGTGTTTACATGCCCAAACTGATCCCCCCCAATGTACTTGAGACAAACCCCAGGTGGCCACAACTCAGCACCTACAATACACAGCAATGAGTGCAGATAAGACACAGCTCAAAAAGAACATGTAAAAAAAAAATCATGACACCGTAACTAACATTTACTCTGGCAGAAATTACAGAGAGGTTCAGAAAGGATAATTATAGAGTGTGAACTAAACATGTGATTGAAGTCTCCACCTGTGTTTTGTATTCTCCAGGTCTTCGTGAACGGCGTATCTGGAGGAACTGACTCTCCTTCCCCAATTGTCACATCTTCAACGAAGGACATGGATGGCGTGTTGACGTTGGGACTTTCAAAGTCATAATATGCACCGATAGCAGCCTGCAGGTTCCTGTGGCAACGCAAAAGGACAAGTTTGGTGTTGTCAAGGGTTAACACAATTCACGGGACCCCTACCTCCCACAGGGTCTCTTAATCACCACACTTTCCAGGATAACATCAAGAAAACTAACATTAAAGGTGTTTGTTTTATTCCCTGCAGATTGTCTGCTCCTTAGAAAACCTTATCTCAAAGTAAACAATGCATGGCAAATCCTTTGTTTTGACAAGACGGTATTTCATCCCTGGTTTAGGTCAGCTTAAAACACCGACTCCTTTACTTACCACAATGCAGCTCAATATAAAGGGAAATCAGACTCTTCCTGCATTAACGTCCATGTCTGACAATACACATTTCAAGTTTAAACCTAATACGGCCTGATCTACATTTGTTGATTAAGTAGAGATACATCTAGAAGACATTTGGCTGTTTTTTTTTTTCCAGATGTGAGAAAGCTCCTCAAGAGTCTCTGAAGACAAACAGAATAAAAGACAAACAACAAGTTTAAAACGTGTTCCACATCCCACCAGAACAGCTTGATGGTATCTTTAAAATATAAATGCATAAAAATAGAAAGCACATATAAATAAACAAAGTTTATGAGGTAGTGGTGATGTACCATTGGGACCAAAATATATCAACAAACACTTTGGAACATTTACCAAAAATGACAAAACCTTGGAGCCAGACAGCATGCAGCACAGTAAACGCTTTATCTGGATTATCTTGTTTTCATGATCATGGGAGGATATCATTTAAATCTGATTAATTGTCCAGCCATGATGACTCACATTTCCAGACATTAAATGCTCTAAGGTGAAAACACATCAATTGTTGGATGGGTTGTCCCTTTAAAATAGATTAGATCAAGGCCATGAACCACTGATTGAAGAAAAAGAAAAACTTTTATCAGTGGATAAGGGACAAAAGGACGATTTGATCAAAACTGCCTGTTGATAGATCACGACTAGTTACGTCATCAGACTATCGTGAAGTAGCTCCTTCTGCTGCCTTGAGTTTCCCAAACAGCATGGCTAAACTGGCTCTGAATACGATTATGTAATATGGCAGATAATCTTACGAGAGTCCCCCTGTGCTTAAATTAACCCTACAAGCCAGTGGGGTTAGCTTTCTTTCCGCTTTTGCAAGTTATTTCACCTTAATTTGAACTCACTGCTGGCACACACTTTACCATTTCATCTCCGTTTTGTCGTCTGTCGGTTTTTAAATAAAACTAATGCACCCTAAGGCGTTCACGTGGCGTCAGAATAATCGGAAACTTGTGCTTTGTTCACTTGAAAAACCCCACTCAGGTCAGGAAAAAAAACATCACGGAAAAGTGGGGACACAATTTTAGGTACCTGACCTGCAGAGTTGACAAACCCTGACGTCATACAAAGCTGAAAAATGGCGGACGAAATTAAATGTTGTTTTGGGGGGCAAGAAACTTTTTTTTATTAAATTCACACAATGAGTAGGCCTATCCGTTTTTTTTTTGTTTTGCTTACGTGTAACGAGTTGTATTGTATACAGCTGTAGTATTTAGCTGCACTACATTTAAGGTGATGCAAATGAATACTGAGAGATAAAACACAACACATCATCCACCTCGCTTCTCTGTTGTTTAAAATATGAACACATCGAAAACTGGGAACTCCGAGCATCCGAGGAGCATTTGAATGCAATGTGAGCGCCATGTAGCTGTGTGTTGTGTAGCATGCTCTTTAAATGCGGGTTTCACGTTTGATAATTAGCTAATTATCCAGCTATGTTTGCGTTTGGTCGCCGTCCCGATCGGAGGCCCTCGTATCCCCGCACTCACCAGTTGGTCATGTCCAGGAAGAAGGCGCAGCCGGCCGGGTTGAGCTGGAAGCCCAGCAGCCTCTGAAACTCCGAGATGAGGACGTCCTTGTCCGTGGTGCCCATACAGCTGAACTTCTGCATGAGCTCCGCGTCCACGTCCATGTCTGTGCCCTCCATGGGTGGCGGGTGTCCCGCAACAGAGACGGGGGAGGGGAGGGGGTTGGGGGGTGGGGAGGGGTCCTCTCAGTTCAGTCCGAGGCCTTGTCCAGCCATAACAACCAGCTCAACAACAACAACCCTCAGTGCGCATGGCACAACCAGGAGGGGGGGGGGGGGGGCGGGGGTGACGATGTTTGACGTTACAACAAAGCGCGCGTCACCTCTCGCCAATCACGTTGTGGGCGTCGACGTCATCTGTTGCTATTTGCAGCAACATTTTCATTGGTTTATCAATAAAAGTGGCTGTTTTTAGAGCACACGACCAAAAATATTCAGAGGTGCAGTATGGAGGACACCAAATCCCACATTACTCCATTCTTGCTATCAAAACAACAATTTTTTATGGATGCACATTTGTATTTCTGAACAGTTACACAATTAACAAGTGTAAGCTTGAGGTCTAAATTATAATCATCATCAATTAGATATTCTATATATTGTTAAATTCGCAGCTCAATATCAGATGATTAATATTTTGAATGACACTGAACACAATATTTTAACTGCTTTTAAGGTGATATTGAAATTACATTTTATTCTGCATTTGTTTTCCTTAAGATGTGGACATCATCAGTGCATAACTGTAAACCCAGGATTAAATAATAATTATAGCCTATTAATAATGCATCATACCTATTTTTTGCAGCTCAGGTGCATTGGCGGTTTATTAATTTTGATGGAATATAATATTTTTGGATCCGGCCAAAAGTTTATACATAACAAGAACCCTGTTTCCCAATGATTTGTAAATTCACATGATTTCGATGGAGAAATATTACTTAGTACATAACCTGTAGTTTAAATAAATCCCCCGGCTATATAAAGCTTTGTATTGATTTTAAAACTAACAAAAGCGAGAAATCAGAACTGTACACCTCCTTCGAAAGGTAGTTTAACCCCTTTCTTATACTATACTTGATACACAACATAAACTATTAACACACATGTCAACTTCTCTGCAGAAAAAAACATTTCTGCTGTTATCTCAATTTTCAATGCTTGGTTAAAAATAAACCTTTACTCTTAACAAAAATAAAAACTAATACTAGCTGGCAGGGTCTTTGTTGTTACAGTCGTGTGTACCAACATGCATAAATGATGAAGTGTGTAAATGATGTACTGTGTAGGTTCGTGTGAGGTTCATGCTTTTGTATGACCCCCTTTTGCTTCTTTTCCTCTTTCCAATTTTAAGACATTTTATTTTTTCTAAATTTGTTTTGGAGCTTGTTCTTAATGTGGAGGTTGTATTTGTTGTTATAGCACCTTTTTTTATTTGGATGATGAGTAATTCTGTTCCAACTTTTTTTTACAGGCATGGTAGAAAGTAGTAGTTTTATTTTTGAAGGTTTTGTCCTTGAGTATGCCACCTTCAGCAGTAACTCAACAACTTTTTTTGTAGACTCTATTGTACATTACCACTACATTTATTTTAACACGTACTTTATAGACTTGATGAGTACCGAGCTCTAAAAAAATCTGGTATCTTTTTATATGAACGTTTTGAAGTTGGAAGGACTTGGTACTAATAAGTGTCACCATAACTTGTGAAACATGAGTTTTATATGGTTTTAAATCAATAAATAATAATACAATTGCTTTATACGAAAATAAATCAATTTGACAATTATGTGGCAGTTTATAAAAACATTTCTCTACTTTAGAAGTATATGCCTTCCTAATTGTAATGAAGAAATAGATTTAACAGCTAGTTAAGGGGTGAGTATGCTAAACTTCCACTTTTGTTGAGATATAACTAACTTTTTGCCTTGGGGGGGAAACAATTACTATTTAAAGTAGACAATAGCTATCTATTTAGAGAAAAGAAACCTGTCAAGCAAAGTGTTTTTAGTTTAAAATTTTGAAAATATGTCAGTTTCAGGACAAAAACATCATATTTCTACACGCTTATATCTTCCAGTGTTTTGTTTCTTAGTTAATAAATGTGTTTTATTTTGTCTAAAAGGGGTCTGAAGCAAACGGAACCTTTCATTCTCCTCAGGCGGAACTAGCTGTCGGTTGGTGTTATATCTGATGGGAACACTTTCTTGGTAACACCGGAATCGCACTTGGCGGCGACTGCTGGGGGATCATGCCTAAGTAAGTTCAGATATTCCTTGTTTTTTTTAATGCTTATTATGAAATTCCCAGTTTTCATCGACGTTGTATTGTGCATACTTTCACCAAGTGTAAACTGAAGGTACAATTCAAGTTGAAACCGGATTTTTGAAGTCAGCTTCATTCATGATGAACGTGTGCAGCTTTGTTTGGGCTGCGTCTATTTGCTGGACTCAACCATGGCGTGAACGGAGCTACTATTCAAACTTTGTGACTTTAAAACACTAATTTCTGCTGGAGAATACGACTCAGAGCTTATTGATTTGGTCTCATCCATGCAGAGCTCTCATTAGAAGTTGTATTTTTATTCTTCTGTTTTAGTCGTGAATTGGAAACATTGAACTTGTGTGGTTTACAGCTGATTATATTTCATGAGAGGAGGAGAATATTTCGTTATTGGTGTTTTAATTTAAGATGATGTAAACGTACATTTACCTCCCAAGGTTGAAGTTGTACAAAGAGGAACAAAGTCTCCCATGCTGCTGCTGCAGAGAACAACGAGTCACAATGAAATAAGTAGATGATGAATTCAGGAGTCACACGTCGTCTTTCCCCTGAACTGTTTAATTTAGATGCATGGAAATAAAGCACGATGAATTATGAGTCAAACAGGTACTTCACGACATATACAATCCTTCAATAAAGTAAGGTAAAGGCGTCCTGCTGAGTAAGTACGGTTTTATCAGACATCTGCACATCTGCCTGCTGTGATGAGCCTCACTCTGTTTTCCCCTTCATGCTTTGCATTGAGATACTTTTAAATGTTTGTATTTATTTTCTTTAAAGGTTTCATTCAATCAGCTACCGAACAAAATCATTAGATACAAACATAAAATCTCAAATATTGAACGACAAATGAGCAGAAAGAAGAGTAATCTTATATGAACTGACTCTCTTTCACAAGACATTAACAAAGCACACATCCACATCCAGCTGTTAGTTCGTACGTTACTATCCGTCGTATACCATTCAAAGAAGATCACAAAATACTTAAACCTCCTGTTTATCCATTGTTATTCTTGTTAAACATGTTCAGGCCTTTTCTTTTCAAAGTATTTAGTCTTTGTGCTAACCTCAACCTCTTCCATCTCCCCCCCTGAGGTTTTACTGTGACTACTGTGATACCTACCTGACACATGATTCGGTAAGCTGCGTTTCTTTCTACTTTTTCCACATGATTGAAAGAAAAGGTCAACTTTTTTTTCTCCCCCGCCCACTCGTGTTAAACGTACAATCATTTATTCTTCTGTTCCAGCCATCGGTGAGGAAGACCCACTGCAGTGGCAGAAAGCACAAAGAGAATGTGAAAGACTACTATCAGAAGTGGATGGAGGAGCAGGCTCAGAGCCTGATCGATAAAACAAGTAAGGAAGTTGTGACGAACCTTTTTATAGCAGTTTAGTGTCGCTAATGAAGATTAAAACGGTTGCTTAGCAGCGAAGTGCTCAAAGACGTCCAAAGCCTGATTTCCCTTTTCTATATTTAATATCCTGGTTAGACCCCGACTTGGTGTTGGAGTAAAGCCTGTTAAAATAACCCACTCATGGCATGATTATTCACATGTGTGGGATATACCAAACCCTTTGCTTCAACAGTGTTCAGCAGCTTACCCGAGCCCCCTCTGAAATTACAGATCACTAATCCCCTTCAAAGATGCAAAGCTAAACATGGTTCTGAAGTGTAGTTCTGCTCACTGGAGAGGAATATGTCGATTTACAGACTGAATTCTGATCTGGATCATAGAGCACCTTCAAAAAGTTGTCAGACTGCACATCCTTGCTCTTTTCATTTAGCAATACAATAAATGTAGTCGATGAGAACGAACATGAGCGCTGTATCTTTGCAACGATCTGGCCTTTTTGTTTCTATGTTGATGTTTTGTCTTTGTCTCCAAACAGCGGCTGCTTTTCAACAGGGAAAGATTCCCCCCACACCGTTCCCTGGTGGTCCTCCCCCAGGTGAGTCCATTGTGTTTCAGGTGCACAGTCATGTGATTCATTGACCATTACACTGGCTCATGATGGGGAGATTCTTATTTAACAGGGAACTGATGTCAGTATTTTTCTCAATATCAAGGACCTTACTAGAAAAGTGTGTTTATTATTCACGGAGTTTACCACCGCTGCAGGATTACAACTTCTGTTGGAGTGACTGGACGTGGGCGAGACGAGACAGCTTTATGTTTTCACACGCCGTGCTTTTAGATAGGCAAAGAAAGCTAAAATGGACCAAGACACACAAACATTATAGTATTAATATAACGTACTGTCAAAGTTTGTAACAGCTTCTGAAAAAGACTCGACTTAGAAATGATTCCTCGGTTTGACCTCCAAAAGTAAACCCGACGCGCGGCGCTCAAAGATTCGAGATCTCTACGTGGTTATATCGAATGCCTCTGGGTTTGGATTCTGACAGAAGGAGCTTGTGTTTTCATTTGTTACTCTGGCACACTTTCACAGTGAGTGGTACTTTAGGCCGTCGCAAAGGAAGCAGGAAGACACCTCAACAATTACACAACGACAACAGATACTTATTGACCTTACAGACTGGTGGAACAACATCCAGCAGGTTATTTATGAAGTACTGAAGAAGAAACTCCCAAGTCTCCACCAATCAGGTTGTTCTTGGCTCAGCCACGATATTTAAAGTCTGCGACTAGTCCTAGGGGAGTGGGTGACACTGAATGACAGTTCTGCACAGCTGCTTTATGATTTGATTACAATAATTAAAAATATGAAGTAATAAATATCTTTCTATAAACTAATGTGTGTAATAAATACTTTTGTTCTGTTATCTGTGATACAGGTGGTCCTCCAAGACCAGGCATGCTACCTACACCCCCGATGGGAGGTCCCCCCATGATGCCCATGATGGGGCCTCCTCCACATGGAATGATGCCGGGCGGACCCGGTAAGAAACATTTTTTTTCTTCTCTAAAGCTTCAGTCCCTTCTTACATGTCTCATAACATCACTTTTTTAAAGTGTTGCAGAAACAAAGTGTGTTACACAGTAAAAGGTATTTTCAGAGATATCACCTCGAATGAGACGACGCTTGGTGCTTTTATCAGACATCTTTTGGTTTGTAATGGGTTCTGCACTTAAAGTCTTCAACTGTCTGTGTCGCTTTGATCCATAAGAACGTCCTCCTAAGGGATGAAAAGGATCTGACATGAAGTAGAGAAGTTTTTAGTATTCAGTCTGCCACCGGCTGCTTCAGGTAGAGACAAAACACGTTTTTATCTGTTGTCTTTGATGCCCTTATTATTCAATTCCTGTTTGTAATATAAAAAAAAAATCAGAGAACAGATTCATGTGGTTTACACAGTAAGTCCCATTCACCGATCTAATAGACGGCGGCCAGTTGTTTGCTTCTGAATTTCTCACGTTTCTTGTAACGATACATTTTAAGTTTTGCCTGGAAATAATTAATACAATTTATAAGTCAGAATTTGAAGATGTGCCGTCTTTTAAAGGAAGACTGTGCAACCTTTTACACATAAATAAAATCAAAGTCAAGTATATCCTGTGTTAAAGTCTCTGAGTCATGATTGTCTACAATGAGCGAGAAGGGGCCGTGTTTACATGGACGGGACGGCCTTGTGTATAAAAGCTGTTATAGTTTAGGACTAGAGAAAAGAAGACTAGCCTACTCACTGCTTATTTGGATGTCACGTAAGTGTGTTTAGATCTCAGTCATTCTGTGTTATGTGAAGCTACGAGCTAACCAAAGTGTGCTAACATTAGCCTGCCAACACAACAATGCAGACCACAGGCAGTTGGAGCTCGAGCAAAGGACAATTTTGTCCAAACGGTGCTTGACTATTGTGTTCTAATTGATAACTCCGTTGTGTGAATGCGAGTAGAGAGGGGTTGGAGGTGTGTTGCTGGAGGAGAGCGGAGGCTTCAGAATAGCGGAGGTGTCACCAAACAGCAGTTTGTTGTTTGTTTTGGTTTAATGCTGGTGCTCAAGGGTGACATCTACTGGATCAAAAAATTGCACATTCTTCCTTTAGACTTTATTCTTTATTGTCCCCGAGGGGAAAACATTTTTCACAGCACTGTTACTGTCCAACAGACAAGTCCCACCAAAGAACATTCATACACAGAAAAACAGAGAATAACACAAACAATAACATTAATAACCCTGTATAATATCTTTGGCTTTTAGGTGTTGATAACTGGGGCTTTGGATAATTGTTCAGCACTTGTTAAACGATCTTTGAGTGTTTAATCAATCTTAAATGCTAAACTGAACGGTCTCAAACTGGCATCACTTGAGAATGAAACCCAGTGTCTCATTGAGAGAACTTTTCTCAATAAAGATTGACTAAAGGAAGGAATGGATTCACACTTTAAAAGTAGTTTAATATATATTAATTAATAATGACTATCCTAAATGTGAAGCTTAAAGGTGCATGTTTTCAGAAAACCTGAAGAAAAACCCCAGCAGCTAGAGAGAGCTTTCTCTCTCAAACAAGAGTACGATCCCGACAAGGTTATCCTAAATGAACTCTGAAGTTTAAATTACACTGCTGTGAGTCTTCCTGTCAGGCTGTTGTCATAACGCCGTGTATCTCCTCACTGTCACATTCAGGAGGCATGAGGCCGCCAATGGGAGGACCCATGCAGATGATGCCAGGACCACCACACATGATGCGTCACCCTCGACCCATGATGATGCCAGTAGTCAGGCCGGGCATGATGCGACCAGACAGATAAGAGCGAGCCGAGGAGTTACTCCTTTCTTTGTTGCCATGAACAGCCGCTGTCTAGTGAGGACACTCGGTTTCACTCTTGGATTTATAATTACGACTTTTTAAGAATCTCAGATTTCCAATTTTTTCCACCTTGACCCACAGATCCCCGTTATGTCATTCATTTACTTTTTTTTTTTTTCCTGGAACTGTATTTATTACATGTCACCTATGTAGACTGAACGTCATTTTCCTGGTATAAAAGCCCCTTTTTTTTTTTTAATGAAACGTCCTCTCCTGTGTTGGTGTTAAGATCTAAACATGGTGCCTCACTTCGACAAACTGTTCAGCACGCACTTTTAGAGCGTGTTTGATTTGACCAATTGTTTCCTTATTTTTTGCTTTGTTTTTAGGTTTTTACATATTTGGTTGTATTTCATTGCTTTGCTTTGATAAATAAAAGCTTGATCTCAAAACCAATTTATTTAACTCTTTAATGAGGTGGAAACCCTGTGATACTTGTGCATGACATCATGTTTCTTTTACTTTATTCACCAATCAGGGCCAGACCGATATGAGACTTTGGGTCCGATATTGATATTATGTAGACAAAAAAATCTGATGCCGATATCTGTATAGATTGACGGATACATTTAGTGCGTTGATCCCTCAAATGCGGTTAACCAAAAACTTGTGGAAAAGATATATAATAAAAACAAGATGGTCACTCAACTGGAAAGTAACTGCACATGTACGCGCATCATCGCTTGACACTGGAGAGTGATGATCCATATAGCACCCTCTGCTGGTGAAAGAGAACTGCTAGTGTAATAAAACGATACTCAAATGAAATGCTATTTGACTGGTAAATAAATCTCATAATATCGGCACTAACTATTGTAAAACGTGCCGACACTGAGTCACTTGATTGGCTGATATTATCGGCTGGCTGATTAATCGGTCGAGCTCTTGCAGCAGTGATGATGATAAAAGAAGAAATGATCCTAACAGTCGGTTACAGCTATCAGGATGCCAAAGAACACATGTTGTACAGGTGAAAGTCTCATCGACTCTTCTATTAATTATTCGTTAATCTCTGTTAAATAAAGGCTAAAGCTTTAAAAACACACTTTACACTGGGCTACATGTCCCGCTCCAAACTGCAGACACAGTCGGTGTCTATCTGGTGGACAAAGATGAGCATTTAGCAGCTTGAAGAAGCAGTCGTTTCCCTCTGGAGTTAGCCGAGAGCAAGAAGAGGACAAATAGAAGAGTGAGTGTGAATCATAATCATCAGGTTGGCAGAGATTAAAACTAAATTTACGATCATGTTTCTTAATATCTCCTGGAAGTGGAAGGCGATAGCTTCCAGGATCAGTATATCAACTTTATTAGGTAATAGTATATCAGTGTATCTGCTGACACGTTCAGTTTTTCATGCTGTGAAAATTAAACCGCTGAGGTGTGAGAATGAAAGCTTTGAGTTGGCAACACCAACGCACAGATTTGTTGGCTGTTGATGATAAGTCCAAAAAACAAAGTATACACAACGTTTCTGTGATGAACATGAACCTACAAAGTGTCGGCCATGTGTGATCCAAACGCGGCAGCTGATTGTTTTCTTCTCTAAGACGATAGTTAACACGACTTCTTTTGTCGCATGAACAAAAGCAAAACCAATCAAACTCACTTTCCCATCATGCAAGAGAAAGAAATGAATCAAATTCTCCAACTTCATGACCTAGACTCATCAGTAGTGAAGCATTAGTCCTCGTTTTCTGTTGACTGATTCTAACAGCTGTAGGTCAAAACATTTGACCTTTGAACTATCCGACACATCACTGACATGAGGGTCGGTTTACTATCACCGCAAAAGGAACAAATTCAAAGAATATTCCAGTTAGATCTTGTTCATAACTGCATCAAACTTACATAACCAAAAGGGTCATATTTTCCCCCTTCTTATACCCGTCTGATCGTTGTTGTATTTATAAGCATATCCTTTCTGCTCTTTTCTAGCCTTATGTAGAGATGGAAAAGATCTGATCTAATATCGTTATCGGGTTCGATATTGACATCATTTACTCATTGGATTTTGAACTGCCGGTGCTGATCCACATCCCCGATCAAGAAAGATTGTTGGGCACTTAAAAGAGTCTCAGCTCATACAGTCTCACTATGAAGACAATCAGACTGAACTGCAAGAACCCACAATTGGTCTCCATGACGACGGTCAGTCGAGATGGAACAGCTCCTTCTATAGGATAGAAACTATGTGAAGATAGCACAATGCGATGATGTGTTTACTAAAGCTTTATGTAGCCTTACACATAATACCAACGACAACAATAACACTGTATAATAAAATCAACATCAGTATCGGTATCTGTACATAAAGTATCAGAACCAGATCAGAACTGAAAAAAATAAGAGGATCAGTGCATCTTTAGCTTTATGCAACTCAGTAGTCATCTTAAAGATAGTTATCCGTTAAATAAACATTAATAATAACTTTATTTATGTAGCACCTTTAAAAGTTATTTGACAACTGAGCAAAGCAAATCACAAAAAGACAAGAAAGAAACTCGGTAAGCAACAAAAGAAGCCACACAACACGGCTTCACACGAGAACCGAAGGGACAAAAAACTAAAAAGTAAAACACATTTAAACGTAGCGGAGAGGAAATGGAGAAGACGGGATAAAAGCAAGAAAAAGCAGTCAAAGAACTATATATGAAGCAGGAAGGAGTACAGGCACTAAAATAAAATACTTTATGGAAATTATAGAAGTAAAATAAGGAAAAGGAAAAGAACAATGAAAGAAAACAAACAAAATAAAATCATTCAAAAGATAACAAATAAAACAAAGTCAAAGTAAGCGAAAACTGTTCAAAGGCATTAGACGATGACATCACATAAAAGCATATTTTTGGAGGTTTTTTGAAGTGATGTAACAGACGTCACTGATTACTCGTCGTTGTTTTTCGCCTGACATTTGAGAGATTCAAGTAGCCACACAGTATTTAGGTTAGCCCTGTCACTGGACTGCAGAGAGGTTAGCTACCTGTGTTTCCCTGATCGAGCTTGACACGCTCTCTCTGCCCGAAGCTCCCAATGTGTATGTCAGGTGTTTCAGCTCTGTGACGGACTGGTGACCTTTTCCTGCCCAGTGCATTCTGGGAAAAGAGCCAGCCACCTAAGATCCTGAATAATACAAGCAGATGCAGAAAACAGACAGATGTGTAAATCATTGTTTCTCAAGTCAAATGAGGAGGTTGACCCGGCCCTCATTAGTCTATTCAGTGGAGCGTGTTTGAAGAATAGCAGCGGCCGTTATGTAAGAATCTGTGGCTGCTGCTAAATCATTATCTCCGCCGACATTTGTTTCTACCATGCCTTGCAAGAATTCAGCACTCTCCTCTAGCCAGAGTGTAACTCCTGGCTTCCTCTGATCACCAGTATGTGTGAGAAAAGAGTGATGAAACTGTCTCAACAGATGGAGCTAGAGAGTTATAGAGCTCTGAGTTAAGAACCGAGACACTGTTAAGATGTGTGATGAGGGATTTTGTGCTTCCCTGGACTGTTAAATGTCTTTGTATCTCATGCTTCCAGAGGTCATTCCTGTGGCTTTATGGTTGAGGACATTTCTAGGACACTTATAAATAAGGAGTAAAAAAAAAAAAGTTTAGGGGCAATAACCATATGCTTCATGCTGTGTTTGCCAATTTATATACTTTGAGTCTGCAGGAAAGGGATTGCAGAGACAATGATGTTCCAGGTGGAGGAGGTGCAGACCGTCAGACCGCTCGCTGTCAGTCATGCAGGTTGTAAAATGTGATCTTCAAAGAAGACTTTGGCAGATTACATGCGATCTGATGGCCACTCCAAGGGACGGAATCCATTAAGTGTCCTATAAACACCCACTCACCACATCAGTGAGACAGGAATAAGACCATGCTAATGCACATTTTATGCATATGCCGAGCATAGGCAGATGTCCGTGTTTCAACTGAAATCCGAAGAGTCTTTTATGAATATTCAATCTTGTCCGTGAAGTGGAGCGCTGCCCTGAAGGGAACGAAGTGGAGAGGGGGGAAAGTGTCTAGAGCTCAGCGAACGAGGATATAAGCCTCCATTATGAGAAGTGTATTTTATAATACATTTTACATGAAGGCAGCGGACCCTGCTCAGATAATTTCATAAGCATTCCTTATTTCCTCCTTTGTGCTGTACTGTAAAAACCTGTTTCCTGTATGATGAGCATCCCACAGAGGTTTGACTCTGCACATGTACTTTTTAGGGCCCGAGCACCGACCTCAGAACGAGGACCCTCTTGGAATGCAAATGTTTATTATTATTATTCTTTCTTGCCCGCCTTCAATTCAATTTTACGTAAATTTCCTGAACTCCTGATCTTGGTTCAAAAATGTGAGTTTTCTTGCATGTTAAAAACCCCAAATAAGTGATTCATTTGTGCAAAGGAAAACACTGAATCACAACGACAATTCCTTGCATTCCAATAGGGTCCTTTGCACTGTCAGTGCTTTGGGCTCTAATAAAGTGAGCCTCTTAGTGGCAAACAGGCAAACTTAGTGGCAGTATATTTGCCCTACAGGATTACATTGTAGTCATTAACCCTTTTCACACATACGGAAATCTCCTGAAAAACTCCGGAGATTTGGCTACCCGGAGGTTCTTTAGGCTGTGTGTGAACACAAACAGCCGCATTTTTCACGCGGACTTTACCCGGAGTTTATCCGGCCAGACCCCTAGTATTTTATCCGCAGAAAGTCCGAGTGAGCTGATGTCTGAACGCGGCCGAATATACTCCGGATATTTTCAATTCGAGCCAATGGGACCCGAGTGACATTTATATACAGTGACTGCCTAAAGTGTCTGCACGCGACCGCTACGATCTCTGTGCACGTAATTAAACATCTACATTATGTTTTCTGTTCATCAGTATGTTGTTCTCCACTCTTTTGTGGATGTTGTCATTCCATTGGATTACACATAGCATTAATATAAAGGCAAATATTGTCATTATAACGTCGTGTAGCGGACTCTGTTGGTTTGGCTGCTACTTCTACGTTGTTTATTTACCTCAGGAAATCCCCCGCGGCCCCTCCGCTCTGACAGGGAAAGTCCCCTGCTGTGAGGAGCGTATGTGAACGGCTAGTTCGGGAGAATCTCCGGAGAAGTCCTCCTGTAAATATCTAGTTATTATCCGGAGTGCATATGTGAAAACGGCTATTGTGAGCTGCTTTGTAGCTACTAGCTAAAGTCACATAGGCTAGTTGAGATTCACCCATAGACTGTATAAAACATTGACATGGTATCGGTGATGTCACCCATTGGTTTCTGAAGCATAGTTTTAGATGGTGGTCGCCATGTTGGAAATACTGACTTAAACTAACTTTAGGAGAACCGTGTAAAAGGGAAAGAGGTGGAGCTGAAGCCGGCCTTAAGCCTCCTGACAAACAGCTACAATGCACCAACCCATCAGTCAGATCAGCTACGCCCCCTAATTATTCATAACAATTTGCTTTAATATCATCAAAAACATGTGAGCAATAAATAGAAAAATGAAACCTCTGTACAGTGTGTGCTGATTAATAAAAGAACCATTCAGACTAATGTGTTTTTTTGGACCAGGCTGTAAACATGTTTATGTTAAAATTGGCTTTTCTGTAATGGATGTATATGTGACTAACAGGGCTTTTGCAGCCAGCATCTAGTGGACACTTTGGGGACTGCAGTATTTTCCACTTCCACAATGGCTTTATTTTTCAGCAGGCTGCTGCTTGGATATACCAAAATATTTTTCCTGATCATTATATCCCCCCAAAAAATGTGATAATAGACCCAATGTTTAATTTTTTTTTCAAAGAAACAAGAGAACATGTTTAATAATCTTGTTTTATTGCATTTTCTCAACTTAAAATTGACCTCACCTTGTTGTTTTTACAGTTCAGTTTACACTCACCTCTTTGATATTCTTGTCATACAAGTGAACACATGAATTTAACCTCTCAGGGCTCACAGGAGAGCTCTCAGAAATCCATCCTCTGCATCCCCCAGACCCATCAGCATGAGCGAGGCCATAAAGGAGAACTGCAGATTGATTAACTGTTTATACCAAACAGGTTTGACTGCGACCGCACATCGCACAGATTTACACTCCCTGAAGGATCGTTTGGGTTCTGTATTCATGATGATGCATCTTCTCCTGCACCCAGCATGCAGTTGGCATTCAACAGCCTTGGTTGAATGGGAAATGATAATCCCGCTGACTGCCGATTCCTCCTAAACCAATTGGCTCGTAACTGCATAAAGACCAGGATGATGCCTGAGAGTGAGAGCATTATCGCACAGGGCTGCAGGATGGGCTATTGACAGGAAAAATCTGAGAGAAAGAAAGCAATTTCGGTGAACTCAGTCTCCTTTTTTTTTTACCCTCCTTCCTTTTGTCTCTCTCTGCATCTCCACTCTACCTCGTTTTCCTCCTCGCTCTCGTCTCGTTCCCTCCACTGCCCTGCTACCGACACTACTCTGTAATTTAATCCATTTAGTCATGGCTCCAGATCAATATCCATTTTCCTCGGCCGTAGGGAGAGCCTATTGAAAGTGCTTGTTTCAAACTGTGGTGGTGTTGGCCAGCAGGGGCTCCCACTGGCCTGCGGGCTGACACAGATGTAGTACAACACAGCGTCTAAGGAAACAAAGCAGAATCTCGTATCTAATCTCCCACGAACTTGCTGTAAGAAGAACAGCTGTAGATGATGTAGCTTTATGTGTGTTTTCACTTTAAGCCTCTCTTCTTGTCCAAAGATAAATGACTCTCCTCCACTGAGATGTTGAAATGCAACGCCTGGCTGGTTAGCAAATGAATGACATCAAATGAGATTCAATTAAAGCTAATTTGATTAGTGGGCCTTGTAAGTGACCAGGAAGAAAGATGGAATTATTATTTCTTCTCCCTCCAGCATTGATTTACTGTCTGCACAATGAAGCACACTGGGAGGGCAGATGAAGAGCTTTATTATTCTGCATAAAAGGTTCAATCGTTGCAAACTGCCTCTGTTTGGCGCCAAAGTGTCCTTGAGCAAGCTAACCACATGCCATCAGCTAAAAGTCTAAACACGACTGTAAGAATTAGTCATTCGCTGCCACTGGGTGAACATTTTGAGCGCGCATAACATCGTTAGCTGCCCTACTTCAGTATGAACTGTCTTTAGCTGGCCCCGTGGCGTCCTGCCACCGGCCAGCTGTACGCTCTGTGGACACTGACAGTGATTCTCCTTCACCTGCTCCACTGCCTCATGCGTCGCCATGTTTTATAAATAACCGTGTTAAATATTCATCTGTCAGCATTTGCATCTAAAGTATTTTGCACCACACAGCTGAGTTTCATAAAGTCAAAAGGACGGGGAAGACAATGTGTTCAACTATTAACAGAATTAGTTAAATACTGATCACGATGATGAAATACTGGGCAGGAAATAGGACATTATGATTGTTTACACACAGGCAGCCTAGTGGTAAGTGCGCACGCCCCATGTAGGCTATAGTCCTCCAAGCGGGCAGCCGAGGTTTGAATCCGACCAGTTGCTCCTTTCCCGCATGTCATTCCCCACTCTCTCTCTCTCTCCCCCCAGCTTCTGACTCAACTGTCCTAACTCTCATTAAAGGCATGCAAAAAAGCCCCAAAATACACTTAGAAAAATTGGTTACAGATATGTCAGACTGTGGTATTAATTTTTAATGGAATTTAAAACTAGAATTATTCCCAAGCCGCCCACTCCTCATGTGGGTTAGTCACACAGTTGGAGTTTATCTCTGAAATTGTATGCGGGCCCGAGGCAAACATTTTTTTGGCAGCAAAATGAAGATAAATAATACCTACATAATTCATTTTTTTAACAAATCATGTTCAACTGAAGAAAACGGCATTCTGCGTCTTTTTGTTTGGCTGCTTAAGCTTTTTTCTTTAAAATAATTAGAGCTTCAATTTGTATTTCTTTTTCTCTGTGGTTTAAGAGCCTTTAATGAAGTGGACAGTGCTGTGATGGGCCACCAACGTTAGCTTTTCTGGTTGTTTTTAATTTATTTGGAGCCCCATTAGTGAAAACCAGGGTAGGAATGACTCTTCCTGAAGACCACAAACGTAAACATGATATCAAAACCATCACAGTTTGAATTGAACCAAGCAAGGGAATATCCAGGGGTGGCCATGGCCCGCACTTAAATCTGATTGGCCACCCCAAAATGCTGAAGTACGATTGGCTATTTGCCTTCTCAAAGGTTTAAGAAAATCTACTAAAAATTTAGGCTGTGTTGAGGATGCAAGATGCTTTCTTTACATACTTTTTTAGTATGTCTTGCTTTTAGTATGTGTGTCACAAAACTGTTTTATATTGAGTATCAGCGTCATGGTAACAAGATCCAGTGGTGTCAGATAAATTAAAAAGGATTGTTAAATTATGATTGTTTTGCAGGTGCAAAAAAAAAAGAGCCTCAGGCCCCATGAACTTCTGTGACAGTAAAAATCTCTTTTATATTTTTTTGCTGCAGATGAGGAAAAGTTCAAGTTCACGATCACAAGGTCATGTGATTTCTTTGTTCTTTTTTTTTTTTGTGTCCCTTAATTCAGAAAGTCTATATTTAGAATTACTTGACTTGATGAATTTTTCATGTAACTTCACCTCAAACTAAAGGACTTGAATTTTTCATCAGGGTCCTCATCACCTCAAACATATGGTTCTTATCCAGACATGCATAGACAAGTAGTCTACCTCTTTAGAGTCTCACTGGTCCAGCTGACGTGCCTTCACAAAGATTATTTAGATCTTTTTTTTACCACTTTGTTTGAAGAAATTCTGTCTCCCTGTTCATGTCATGTTATTCCACTTTTTTCACTTTTTGTTGCACTTTCCTCGTGTGTTTGATATCTGTTCTAACAGGATCTGCACTTTCAGTTTATCTTCTTTTGTTGTTGAAAAGTATCACTGTCCGTTAACATTTATTCATTTTTATTTTTTAAAGGAGCAAAATGTAACTCTGTCACGTACCATTTAAAATGGGTAGGCCTACTTCAGTCCAAATTCAATTCTTTGAATTGCCTGCCTGCCTCCTCTATAGAGTCAAAGCGTACGCAGGTTGCCATGTTGCTGATACGAAAAGCTTCCGCATTTAGCCGCATTTTTCTTGAAACCTCCATTTTTCTAAAGCTCCTCATATTTATCCTAGTTTCACCACATTTCTGGTCATGGAGCTTATTTGAAAAATGATGATGCTTTTTAGGTCAGATAGAATCAGTTATATCTGAAGCAGTTCACCTGCTCGCTTCCATTGATGCAACACCTGTTGGTTTGCTTTTTGCCTGGTAAACCGTGGGGCGCCCAAAAACGGATGAAAAAAAGATAATAAACATGACAGCACACAGTTTTGTCTTTATTAATCTGAATCAAACTTACAGACTCTTATTTCACTGGTTACATCACATGATAAACTCAAACCTACAAATAAATGTACATAAGTAAAAGTAAATGACCAGGGGTAACCATGGAAACGAACGTGTAGCAAAGAGTGCATGGAGAATGTTAGGGGTTGCTTGGCAACAGTCCACTTTCAGTGAAGTTTGTTCCAGCTGAGTTGGTGGAGCAAAAAATAACCTGTTGTTGGATATTTCTTTTAAATACTATCTGCTACTTGATACCTGTTGTTAGACAGTCGCAGAGCCCTTAAGAATGGTGGAAATTACAGCTAGTCTCCTGCTTCAGCTAATGTGTCTAGCTAACTATAGCGAGTAGAAATTAAAGCCATATTGCCATCTTTAGAAATTCACTCTTATTTAAAATTGCCTAACTGTCAATTTCAGTATAAAGAATTTTGACAGGCATTTTACAAAGGCTCTGCTAACTAGCTGTCTTTTTCCTAACACATTACATGAACACTGAGTGGGCATTTTGTAGGTAGAAACTTCAGTTTTTCTCCCTTGAGTTTCCATGTAGATTTTTTTAGAGGAGAAGTGCAGCTGAGTTTAATTATAGGCCAAAAGAAAAGCGTGAAACGAAGGCTCACAACCTCTTCATCTGTTATGCAGTTTGGCAGCAAGCCTGAGCATTTTTTTTTCCTCAACTTTTAAGATTCAACAATCCTGCACGAGTACTCTGCTGATATAAAGAAAATGCGGATGGAACCTCTCACTCCTGTTCATGCACTTTCTGTGTTTTCCCCTCATCAGCATCAACATGAACAATCTTCAAACCATTCAGTTCAGCTCTTTCCTCTCTTCTGTACGAGAACACACGGCACGATGAATCCAGGATGAATATGCAAAATCTGCAGTTTAATCTCCAGTGATTGTGGAAGATTACCTGCAAAGAAGTTTTACAAATCACTTCTTTTTCAGCGTCAGAGGCGAATGAAAACTGCCTCAAGTACACAAAATTGTTTCTATCGGAAAGACGTCTTCGCAATCAAGTATCTCTCTCTTATCTCCCATACAGAAATGTCGGTTCTTCTCTCCCGTAAGTCAATATGCGCCCGTAGTTGCATTGAAAAACCCATCATCTTTTACCATCTCATTCATGCATTTTTAATACAAGGACACAACTCTTGCAAGAAATGAGCAAACCCGTCTTTATCACAATATACGGTCGAGAAAGAGAGTGCTTTCCTCTGTTTGGTTTTGTTCTTTCTTTGCTTATTTCTTTATTTTGCCAAAGATTTGAGCTAGTCAGCAAATGAAAAAGTATTTTAAACAAAAGCCTGTTTCTGTTTTCAGGCACATTTGTTTTCACTGACTTCTTGCTGCCAATTGAGTGTTCCTGTTTCCCTGAAGAGTTTTTCATATTCACCTTGTCATTCATAGCAAACCTAATTTTAAGATACAAAAAAACACATGTTCATTCACACAGAACAGAAAGAACATTTTCCCTTCCTAAAATAAGACGCACAGGGTGTATTCAGATTTAGATAAAGAACTCCTTTCACGTCGCCTTTTAAATCTGTGTGATAGTCATGACTGAAAGCTAGAGCTGAATACTAGAGTGCTGCTTTGCTTTTTACTCCAGCAACAAGTCAAATAGCTTCTAAAAATGTGCTCAATATAGAGCCAAGGTCAGGGTCTATTTTTAAGGAAGGAAAGAACTCTTACGCTCTTAAATACTTTGATGTTCCAAAGTTAAAAAGTCTGAAAGCCCTCTGCTGAGCTCTGTGTTTCATAAGATGTGGGCAGATATCGCCTTCCAACTAAAC
Organism: Labrus bergylta; assembly: GCF_963930695.1. Classification (NCBI taxonomy): domain Eukaryota; kingdom Metazoa; phylum Chordata; class Actinopteri; order Labriformes; family Labridae; genus Labrus; species Labrus bergylta. The sequence goes on along the minus strand of NC_089199.1, from coordinate 20,879,469 downwards.
TTCTGCACATAAAAGAATGAAAGAGTTGATGCAACAAGGTGTGATTTGGGATACCAGAAAGATTTTTCACCATTTTCTAAACTGTGGGGGAAACGAGACACTTAGTGCGTTTACATGGACTTGAGTATCCCGGTTATGAGCGTCATCCTGGTTTTGATCATATTCGGGATATGGGTTTCCATGCACACAGAGAGACCTGGTTATTCATATCCCTGTATACATATTTAATACCAGTATGCACTTCTTTTATTCTGTATTTGACCAGTTAGTTATGTTATTTAGTAACCTACTTTCAAACTTGACCTCACTTGCTCCACCCTGCGTGTTGGGAAAACAGTATCCTGCAGCCTGTTCACCACAGACTTGTAAGCATTTTTCTTGCTTTTTCTCATCAAAACTTCCAATTTTACTTAATTCTTTCATTACCAAAAGTCAAAACTGTGTATTCATCTCTCTAGTGGGACGATTGGCCATGTTTGTTTTGCTGAAGTCACTTGTCTGAGGTCGTGCCTGCAGGTTGTCAGAAACTAAGATCTATACATGCCACAGTTTCCTCTATTCCTTCTGATTTTACCAGGTAGAAAAATGGGATTTGCCAAAGTCAGGATAAGGGCTTATCTCAGTTTCTGAAATCAGGATATGATATTTTCATAAACAAACGCAAAACGGGAGACGGGAAACGGATCAAAACCGGGATATTCAAGTCCATGTAAACACATTCAGTGACATCACCAATGGGTTTGTTATCCACCTTTGGAAGCATTATGCTCTGCTTTTGTTCCATATTGGTTTTCTTTTCTTTGGAGCTGAGGGGGTTTGCAAACACAAAGTTTTGAATGCTTTACCATCTGTGCCCATAGTGAATGCGTTAGATCAGGCGCGGAGCCTATGGCTCATTGCAGAGGGGGCGGGGACCAATAGTGGGCCCTTAAACTGTCTATAGGCTATATAGCATATGCTGTAGCCTATATAGTAATATAGTATAGCATTTATGGTGTAGTATCGGCTGTATGAAGATACAAGATGGGGCGGGACGAAGAGAAATGCCGCTGCAGATTACAAAGGGTGCTATTACAGTGACAGGGACTTATCAGTGAGTGACCTGCTGATGTTTAAGCAGAACAAGTGCTGACATGTCTGTGCGCATATTCCACCGATTAAACAAGTGAAGCAGACTTCATTAGCTGGACGGGAAACCAAAGATAGAAGGCAACTACAGTTTGACATTCAGTGAAGTTGGACGCTCATCCAGCCAAACAGACAATACAATAAAACCACACATTAACCAAGCAGACACGGCGGTCTACAACACATGCACCCACAAACAAAAGACCAGCATCTAAGCGTAATCTCAAATAATGATGAAACAATTTACTAATTAAGTTTTCATCAGCACTGTTGCTTTCCTGCAGCTAGCTGGGTGCTCCTCGCTAACATGTTTATTTGCTTGGCTAGTTTCGTTTACATTAGTCGAGCTAGCAACGGGAGGAGACTTACCAGGTTGAGTTGTTGAGGGTTGAGTTGTCGATGAGAAAACATTTTTTATTTAGTTTTTTACACTTTTAATGATATGAAAAACTGCGAGGTAAACAGAAATAAAGCAGACAGACGACTAGGTTTTTAAAACTCCAGACAGCAGCGGGGGCCCAGCAAAGGGGGTGCTAAGAGGTGGAATCAATGACATTACAAACAGGCCACAGCACCCCGCTGGTGCTGTTTGCTGCCGAAGTTGAGAACCCCCTTGGCAGTGGAGGGGGGCCCCTCTCTGCTCTACAAAATGCATTGTGTGTTTTGATTGCGGCAAAAGAAAAGAGAGACTCAGACCTTGTCAAACTAACTTTATTCGAAAATTCAACTAAATAACAAAATGCATGTTAAATTTGGCTCAAAGTGGGCCCCTTGAGACAACAGTGGGCCCGGGGCGGCCGCACCTTCTGCCCCCACACTCGCTCCGCTCCTGCGTTAGATGTTTAATAAGCTAGTTTCCCACATAGGGAGATTCTATTTGTGGTATTGGCTGACATAGAGGCCTCAACACTTGCTTTCCTGCATCTGCATTGGTTGAGCGATAATGAACCTTCTGAGCTGAGGAACTTCAAAGAACACTTTTTTCTCAGTCCACTTCCTATATTAACACATAAATAATCTTATACTAGAATCTCAATCACAGAAAGGGCATAAACAAACTGGGTAGTCTGTTCAATATACACAGAGTGAGCCGTAATATTTGTCTGACATTTACAAGATTTTATCCCCAAAAGGGCCCTACACCACAAACTTGGCCAAAATGTCAAGATTGGAGACTGATCCCTCTGAGGTGACATCTAGCAGACAGCTAACAGCACCCATCTGTCATTTAAAGCCTCCTTCCCCCAAACAATCCATGACTTCTTATTCAACCCCTGGCAAATTTTCAGAAATAGAAAAATATACTTTTTAGACAGATAACAATAACAGGCTGTAAACATGCTGAATAAGTCAGTAAAGTTGGGGATAGTAAAATGGGGTTTAATGGGGATTCTTGCCGTTAGTGCCAGCCTCATGTGGTCACTTGAGGTACTGCAGTTTTTTCACTTCGTCATTAATATTTAATTACAGAGACGTGAGGCAACCAGGTTTTTGGTTGTAGTCCGAGTGAAATAATCTACTTGCATTTTAACAGGCCTTGTGTCTATGCAGGCTTTGCTGGAAAACAGTCCATGTGGAGGCCGAAGGGTTCGAACACAATCTGCCATAATGCAATCCTAGAACCCATTGGCACTCATCTATCAACAATTGTCTTTAAACATAAATCTGCATACAAGTGCAGCTCTCAACACCAAACCCATTCTTGCTTTTCAAGTTTCTGGAAAAGGACATTTTTGGCGTAAACACCTTTATGGTTAATGGCTGTCCACACCAGAAGCCTCCGACAAGTTGGCTGTCCCAGAGGCTCTATAATCATCAGACGATTGCTGATGGGTTCGGAGTATACTTGTTCATTGGCTTCATTTTCACCCCACTCGATGCACACTCTTCATTTATAAATGGATTCCCCCTCAGGTGACAACAGCAGAATAATGTCTTTATTTCATTGTGTGTTTTTAACCTATCTTAAAATGCTGTGTAAGCCATCTTATAATGCTAGTGGATTGTCTAACATTATCACGCCCCTGAGAATAGATTTCCTGACTCTCAGCTGGAAATATTGAGCATGTCTGATTGATTCATGACTGCCAATATCATTAGGATCGTGAAGGCATACATCTCCGGTACTCTTGGAATATGGAGCTTGCCAAGGGCAGCTATTATGGTGATTTTACGTTGAATGTGACCCGGCTTTGAACTGTCAGCATTATCTGTGGATTAATTAAGGGGCCAGAAGCCTTGACGTCAGATTAAGGGGGGGGTTCATGTGTGATCACTTCCCTACCTTATTATCATCGCTGTACTGTGTGGATCTTTACATCTTTTCCTCATTGTCCTTGCTTCCTTTGTTTTAAATGTGTCAGTCTGTCATTTTCTTTCCATATTCCCTTGATAAGACATAAAGGACTGATAGCTTTTATATTAAACTGTTTTTTTTCTAGTGTTTTGTCCTACAGTCGTTGCAGACTGAAAAGAAACAGGGAATGTGTTTCATCTGTCAGCAGCCATTGTCATCATCCACCTCCCCTGATGTGAAATTCAGAAACATGGAGCTGTGCCCATTGTTTTCACTGAGAGCAGCACAGAGAGCATTAACCCAACACAGCGTGCCTCTGGCTGCAACACAAACATTTACCCCTCCATGCATACATGCACATATATGTGCAGTGTGCACACGGGGACACATGTGCATGCATAGATGAATACTCTGTAGGTGAAAACTCTGGAGACCATGCCATCATTTCTCCTTGTTTACAAATGAAGGTGGTACAGTTTGATTTCACGCTGCACTGTGATTCTTATCTTTCCAGCCTGCTGTATTTATCTGTTAAATTTATCTCTCTCCTGATGTGGCCTGCAGCGGATGTTGTGGCACATGATGCTACACAGCAGGACAGAAAAAGAATAAGCAATCCCTTATCACGCCAGAAAATAAGGATGCAGTCTCAATGTTGTTTTAACATCACTGATAACCGTTTTGAAGGTGGAAATTCTTGGCAACTTCTCCGTCCTGTTTGGCTTAGAATTGATTGCTTCTTATTTCACATTGTCACAACAATGAATCTTGTCCAAATGAATCTGCAAGCTAACAGCACTTCTTCAAGCCTTTTTCAGATTTCCATCCTTCATGGAATGTGAAAATAACCACACACGGTTCAGGATGCTATAAAGCATGCACAGCACTAATGTGTGAGGTTTTACTCACACATTACACGGGCGGCTGTAGCTGTGTCCTTGGGCAAGACACTTAACCCTGCATTGCTCCCGCTTCTTCAGTGGCGGTGTATGAATGGATCAGTGTTGTACTTACTCTCTGATGTACGTCGCTTTGGATAAAAGCGTCTGCTAAGTGAATTGTAACTTGTAACTTGTGCTCGCTTTGAGCTGTGTTATTATTTTCCCAGTAGAGCTCCACCTAATCCCACCTCTTATTCTATAACTGGCTAGTGCTACCTTACTGTGATTGGCTAGCATTCTTTGATTCACAGTTTGCCTTCAGGCCTTTCTGCTGGGAGCTCTTTCACCCCTGAGCCATGTTCTTATTTCAGCCAGGAGAATAGGAGCCGTCTGTTTGAGTTAATGAAAAGTCAGTAATTACTTTTTGGTTTGGTTTGTGACTGACACTGTTTAAGAATCAAACTTCTTGTCTTGGTATGGTGACACAAGGCTCCAACCGTAGCAGTATGCTGATATCTGACGTAGGGCATGACTGAGCCTTAAGCGACTGTCCGGTGTTTGATTTTTCAGCTTTTCCAGCCAATCACAGCAAATGAGGGCGGGATTTTTGAGCTCTAATGACTGCTTTTGCCATGCCAACAAATAAACAACAATTGAGTTTACAGGGAATGTGATACGTTTATATTAAGGCTAAGAGTTTTGCATAATAAGAGGCGTGGTTGAATTGACTGACAGGTGGCTGCATTGTAGCTCTTTGCATGGAGGCTTTACTATCGCTGAATCCCCTTTTATCTGTTTGTGTTGTTTTCATCGTTAGTGAAATGCTAGCTAGATAACATGCTATACAAGCTAGATGGGAGTGTTTCAGTGACCATTTCAGCCAACATAATGTACCGGTATGCCTACTTCTCAATTAGAAGGAAGTTAGTTGGAGTCAAAAATACTATACTTTCTTTTTTATGTTTTGGTTTTGGTTCTGTATTCAGAAGATCACTACACTGCATTCAAATTCATGGAAATCTCTTGAGTATACTTTTAAAAAAAATACTTTTTGTAGGAAGGTCATAATACCTTCCTCAAAAACACTCGAGATGAAGATAAACTTGTGATAAAATGTAGGGTGTATTGTATTGTTATTACATTGCTTATTGTTGTACATGGGATTCATCTTTGCAAGAAAATAAATGTCTGAAGAAAGTTAAGTTGCAATCTATGTCGAAAAGTAAAAGAGAGACCCTACTGATAAAAGTCAGCAACAAAGAATCTGGGCTACATCTCCTGGAAACCATGAATATCTTAACTAAATTTGAAGGCAAAACATCCAGAAAGTCTTGAGCCGTTTCACCAAAATCAACACCAGCTTATGCAACTTATGGGCTAATGTCAAAAGCCAGTAGTCTCCACAGAAGAAGAATATCTCGATCCTTTTGCTTTGCTCTCATGTCGATTTTCCCATAACGTACACGTGTTAGAGATGCTACTTGATAAGAGGGTATTTGAGGAAATTCACAGAATAACCCAGTGAGATTACCAACCAAACCCGGTAAGACGCTGAGAAAAGATCGTATCTCTCCCCTCCAGTCCCTCTGTCTCGCTCCACCTCTCCAACACTGATGGATATCCAGCGTTACGTCTCCACTCAGCCATGCACACTCGCCCGCCCATTTCCCTGCTGAGGGGTCAGCTCTGCTCGCCTCTGTCGGAAAGCTTTTCGAGGAGCCTCATCTTTAGCTGCTCTGAGCTAACAGCAGGTAGTTTCACTGTTGAGTCCCACAAAGTGATTTATTGCATCCCTTGACTTTGAAGTAACTTTTGCACGGAGGTAATATTTGAAGAATGGCGTTTCAAAGCGAGACACCTGTGCAAGATAGCTCCATAATAATGAGAAAATATGAGCTTTTACTGCCTTTATATTGAGTTTGTTTTGAAGATGTTTCAACATCTTATGGTGATGACCTTTAAATGACCCATTTTTCCTGACATTTTTAGCACAAGTCAATCTACCACATAATTTATTTCTTGGATTTCTCACCTTATCCTGAGAAAAAAACCCACTATGAATTCCCACATTTCGTAGATGTGAAAATGAAAAGCTTGGTTGAATGGCATCTCTGCCGCCTCGGGGAACAGATGACCTTAAAGGTTAGCGTCAGAGCATTCTTGTCCGTGACTCTCGGGTTAACATCCTCTCAAACTCTCCAAGGAGAAGAAGCCAAACAAAGCACTATGGGATTTCACAGAATGAAACACATGTGACATGTCATTAAGGTCTGAAGATTCCCAGGCAAATGTGTAATTATAGGGCTCATCTTGTGGTGTTTATGAGAGGCTGATTTTGAGTTTTTGTTGTTTGTCTTGAAGCCAAACCGACTACATCCAAAGGTAATAGCTTCCGAGGTTGATTAACTTTATTCGATCTCTACCCTGTGGCCTCATTCTTTGTCTCCGTTACGCTGTCTGATCTTGTGGGAACTGCAGGGCACCAAATTGCAGAAGAAGAATTGTGATTTATAGTCTGGAGTAGAGAGTAAAACGTGGTTTCAGAACTTGTGCAGTATTATTAAAAATGTCAATTATGGGCCTGGGGACATATCTAACAGGTGGAAAGAAGAAACCTGAAAACAAACAATTTGGAGGCAAATAACCGACAGACACAAGCACCAAGCACATGAAAAAAAGAATTGCACTCCAGAGTGTGTTTACAGTATGTGCTGTCTCTCTGTGACTTGCAGTGTGCATGTCTTTGTTGGAGAAGAGGTTCATGAGTCACTGCCGTCTTTAGCCCGAGGCGCAGCAGCCAGCCAGCTGAGGGAGCGGATGCATGTTTTATTTTAGTCGCTCTAATATGCCGTGAAGACATCATTATCTTGAAACATGTTGTATTCCAGAAACTCTATTGTTCAAAATGGCACAGAAGACGTGGATAAATGTTTCATCCTCATCGCAGTCATATAGCTCATTAGACGTGCGATTCATTAGATGTGGCTTCTGTTATTGCCAGCTAAGCAGTGTGTGACTGTGTGAACCCTCCACTGCGAGAGAGGGATGTTATCTTTTCTGTCATGCACATACCAGTGCTGTCCATAGGGAAGAGGTGAGCATGCAAGGAAGTTGGCTGATTGAGGGCATGGGGCACAGAGGAGCGCTGCACATGGCTACACAGCTTGCCTGTGAATGCAAAGGATGTCTCACAAGATATCCTTTTGTCAGCATCAACTCCCTTTGAAAAGAATGAAGAGATGAAGAGCACAAAGTGTGAGAGATATTTTCTACATCCTCACATTTCAGCCATATTTTCTCTCGAGATCCATTTCTTACCTCTGCAGATTTAAAGAGTTTACATTTCATTCCATGCTTTCTTCGTGCTACAAGTGTTGTAAGAGCTTTTTGACCTCTTCAAGCCTTTTACTCTTCATGCACCTTGGTAGCTGGTGAAATTGTGCCGGAAAATCCCGCTCTCCTTCTCCATGCTTTCAAGTCAAAGAACACAATGAAACAATTTATGGGATGTATTGCTTAATCATAGTGATGTGAAATTTTCCTTCAAGTACATCAGAATTAAGTTAAAAAATAAGACGAAGTAAAATGATTTTGACATCTAGGTGATTGTCGATGAGAAGGTTCACCACTTTGGTCTGACTGAAATTGTGTAAAATATGTGCATGACAGTTTATGACAAGCAGAAATGTATGGATAAAAATGAACCTACATATTAAGACAGACAGCCCTGAGGGCCAAGACACACATCAAACAATCACATCTCTAAAAACATTGTTTTAGAGAGCACAACGTTATTCTGAACACAGCCACATTTAGGGATGTGTGACTCGGCCTTGGATAAGCTGAAGGTAATGGATGGATGCATTACTATTCAAAACTGTTAATTATTCAAATGTAATTCAAATAACTGCCAATCTAATTCATATAATAATGCCAAATAAAATAGATTGTAGTATAAGTAAGGAGATGACTAGTTAGCGTCTTAGCATCTCTAAACTCTGTAACGCTACAGTTGATACATTTCACAAAACGCATTTTATAAAAAATATACATTTTACAAAATCAAGATATTTTCCAGATATAACAGAATTTCACAGAGAACAAAGCAACATGTAACAAACAACTGTACTATTACTAAAGCACAACTTCACAGTCCGGCACCAACAAAAAGCAAGTATCAACCTTTCAAAAAAACACCAAACTCAACATTTCACAAAACTCAACCGGAGAAGTGAAGGTTAACTTATTTACGCTGCGTGTTCCCAACAACAATAAAATCAAACTCAGTGACCTCTGTCTCATGCAAACACACACATACACACACACACACACACACACACACACACACACACACTCAGACACACACACACCCTCAAACACATGCAGTCAGAAAGGAGGAATCCCGGCTCTCCCTCCTTTAAAATGGAGCAGCCACCCAGCGCGTTCGTAACCTGATTACCCCAGCTGTCAGTCTGAATAAGGCCAGGCTTCTGGATCCTCCCGTCCACCGGTCTTCAGAACGAGACAGAGCCGGTCCTCCTGAAGAGTCTGGAAACAGGATAAGAGCAAGACAGACACGAAAAACACAGCACCGGGGAAACAAGTCAGCAGGTAAGAGGATGCAGGAATGTTGACTTTTTTTTTTTAACTTTCAGTTGATAGTAATGAGTTTAAGTTTTAAAACCATCATGTCTGGTTTATCTTCAAGTACAACACTGTGCGTGTGTTTGAAAGGGTTGCACTTAGGTGTAAAGATATGAAGTAAAGGAGAAGGATTGTTGTCATTATATTCTTCTTGTAATATGTTGAACCAACCCTAACAGCATGTCAAACTTTTAAATAGACAGAAAATCTCTATGAATGATAAATATAAACAAACTTCAAAATGATATGCTTCTGTATTCATTTAATACAGGTCTGATTCCTATTTCAGAAAAAGGAAACTTTCTAGTGTCCTGGACCAGTGCATGGTGCAGAGACAGCTTCTCAACGAGTAAAACATTTGACCATTTAAAGACAGCAGAATTATATTTTTTAAATAAAAACTTAACTTTCATATGAACAGGACAAAAAGAAAAGTTTTCATTCTTTCTTCTGGGATTATTGCCTTGATGATTGAAGCACTTAAACCTCATGTGAGGAGTTTTTAGGTGGTTATGTATCACACTTCAATAAGTATTCGTGGCCCTCTATCAGCTGCATAATTAATCTAAACCAGCTGGACAAGATCTGATTATTTCTATAAAGTGATTTTGAATGTCTGCACTGCCGCAGGGAAGGTGTCACAGCATGTTGTAGAAACAGTCTTTTTCCTACATTTTCCACGGCAAAGATTCGCCTTGAGTGATACATTTGAGTGTTTAAAGAAAGCAGAATTAGATTTTTGTTAAAAACTCTTCTTGCATATGTACAGGACAAAATCAGCAAAGAGATAAAAGAAAATAAAAGGAAAAAAAACAAACCTTTAACATTTTAAATCTTGCACTTGAATACTTGAAACTTCCACTTATATACTAATTCATGACAAAGGTTTAGTTTAACATTCTGTTTTAGAAGATTATTTTTTTAGTAAGCCAAACTGAATATGAATATGAAGATGTTAAATGCAACGTCTTAATGTCTTTGAGGATTAAAAAGTTCCATCACATTACAGGTCAAAGTGGAAATGAAAGTGTCTGACCATGTGCTCTGTTTAAGATAATCTAACAAGAAGTCACAGTTCAGAGGATAAAGGAGGGGTATACTTGAGGCAGCGAGTCACTAAGGGGAGGGGTAACAGGATACAACATGTGGGTGGACCTTTGTGATTGTTTCTGTACACACAACAAGTCACTTACTTTCACACTCACTTTCCCTCTGAACAGCAGCACTTTCTATGTTTCAAAGTCGACTGGAGCCTTTGATTCCTCAAGTCAGCGCTGATATTTCAATTATCTGTGTCTATCAGGGCTGCCTTTGACTGACTTAAAGTCTGAATCCTGCAGGAAACTGAGCTGCTCTTGGCAGCTCCAAAACCATGGCAGAGTGCACACCGGACACAAACCCAGCCGCAAAGGTGATCCAGAATGCAGACAAGGCTGACTGTAAGGACACATGTGGAGTTTCAGCTGAGTCTGCAGCTGTTGCAGCGGTCAAAGTCAGACCTTCAGACCTGGGGCTGATTCGAAGCATGTCCAAGTCGGACTCTGACTTGTTGGCGTCACCGCTCGGGGAGGAGGATGGAGGAGGTCTAGCCGGCCGCAGTGGGTCCGTGTCTAACTGCAGCTCTGGGCAGCCGTCCATGCAGCGCATGCCTTCTTTTGCCTCCGAGTGGGATGAGGTAATACTCAAGCTCTCTGGGGATGGGAAAGAAGTGGGAGGATGTGGAGGAGAGAGGGAGTGGAACTGTCGGGGTTAACAAATGGGCACACTTCCAAGCAGAGTTGATGTCTTTAAGAGGGAGTGTGTTAAAGAGTGTGAAAGTGTTAGAAAAAAACAAGATGCAGCTAAAAAAGAGGAGAGAAAATGAGGCAATACATTTCAGGGAAGAGAAAGGAAGGAAGGAAGGAAGGAAGGAAGGAAGGAGTAAGGAGGAGGGGGGCAGAGGCTGCAGTTGGAGAGCGATCAGGAGTCCAGCAGTGATAGACTGTAGTAACTTTACCCAGGCTGTTGGCGAGGAGCGCCTGCGGCTGAGTGCTTGAATGCATGAATGGCTTGATCACTTGCACCGACCTCCCTGTAGCAGCCCTGGCATCCAAGACTAATTGGGCTTGTGCTGTCATCCCACATCCACTCAGTACATGTCTCAGGGGCCGGCCCACGCTTCCTCTGTCTCCTCCTGCACTCCTCTGGATCCTTTGCTACGTCTTGCGCCATCTACTTTCAGCTCACTGTGAGCAACCCCGATTCCCTGTCCTGCCCCTCCATAAGTCTGAACTTGTGAATTTCTTTTAGCACGATGGAGCATCAGTGCAGCAGACCTTAAAGCAATGCAAATATGAATTATTACATTTTACCAAAACTTCTTAACACACATAAATATTGAAACCTTTAGGAACAATGACTGAGGCTATTATTATAACAGTACACAGCTTGCAGGCAAAATTATGAAATCATGAAAAACGTCTTCAGAAAAATAGAACGTGTCTAACACTGTTTAGTGAGTGCTGGAAACCTCAATCACACACAAATCAAAAACTGTTTATCTTATTCATACAGCAAGTTAAAAGTATGCATATGGTACACAAAATACCCCCAAAATAAGTAATGCAGGTTTAGTCATCCCTGAGTAAAATTCAGAACGCTTAAAGAAAAAAGCCTTTACCATGGTGACTGCTGTAGTACAGTAAAAGCACGCAATAAGACGGGCTTATTAATGAATGTACTTTATTGTTTTTCGAGGGGGATCTATAACTATTTTACGTTTTTTCAGAATCAGAATCATTATCTTATTGTCAGGAATGGGAAGAATTTGACCCTAATCAAAACAATGAGCAATAAATAGAGCACAAATAGTTAGAAGCTATTAAACAGTAGTGGTCCTGCTGGATATATAATTACTTCACAGAATTATGACTGAGTGATCCAAAGTATATTATTCGACTATTGCTGTAAACAATAGTAAGGATGTAGTTACGATGAGTATAATTGAACTACTTTGTATCATTTTGTCTTAGTCTTGCCGTGGCCCAGTGTTTAACGCACTTGAACTTGCAGTGATCTCAAAACCGCACAGACTTGGACTTGGTTAGCGATCGCTCTTGGAGTCTTTACAAGTGCTTTGGTGAAGCGATGCTCAAAGGTGGTCATGGTCATATAAGCAGGGTCATTCTTTCACAGTATGTCTGGAGCATGTAGCTCTTCAGTGCATACAACAAGGGCAGTCGGGTGTCACTTCAGACATGTTGAACTTTAGCTTGGCTCTTTGCGCCCCTCTGTTTGTCAGGGCTTTCTGTCCAGTGCTAGCTCTCTGCTCCACGCCTTTGCCCTCTGACAGACATGTTTATTCAGGCCGCGTTGGGTGGGGTGTCCTGTTCTCAAGGGCATCCTGTTTTGCAGCTGCTACCGAGTGTCTGTTTCTCTTCCAGATTTCAAGGGATTTGTTTGGGTTGGCGATATGTGTGTGTTTGTTTCTGTGTGAGGGTGTGTGTGGGTGGCGAGGGGCAAAAAATGACTCTGCCTGGTGAGTTTATCTCATGAAGCGATCAACTACCACCACACATTAAAAGTGACACACGAGGCTCAGAGGGAGGCTGAGCTCATGGTCGGGCACATACACACACACACACACACACACATACTGTATGTGCACATGCACTCACATAAAGCAGTGCTGAATACAAATGCTGACATTCTGATGTTAATTTAGAAAGAAATTTACAAGATGGAAAATAACCTTTAAACCCCATTGACATTTTAGCTGCATATAAATTTAACATTTATTATTGTTATCACCTCATACTGTATTAAATGTCCTTGGTATTGTATTTAGATTAGATTTATATCCTTAAAATATGCCTCTATATATATATATATATATATATATAAAAAGGACCATAAAGAATCTGGATGTTTCTGTTAAAATATACATTTTCAATTATTCAAATAAAAGACTGATTATATCGCAGCAAAAATAAATATGAATAGTGTAGGACACAGCACAATAACAGCAATAACGTGCAGAGGAAACACTACTATTCCTAAAAAACAAAACTCAAAAGCTGTTCTGAAAGATGGGTTGTTATGTAACATACATTTATGCATCTCACTTCCCCCCGCACATGTATTTATACTTTATACTAGTTTGAGCAGTGAATGTTAATGACAAAACAAAGCCTGTCTTTTACCTTAAATATATAGCTAAAAGATTAAACTCATGAGCATTTAGCCTTTAGTTCCTGACGAACAAAGCTGACTTTAACTGGTTTATGATTTAAAATAAAGCTTATAGTGAAACAAGTTATTAAGCATATGCAATTTTTCTTTCACCTGTTAGACTCAGTTGTGTCTGACTGGAACTATTCAACATGCTCCCGTCGATTTTTGGCCAGTAATCTTCAAAAAAAAAGGAAACATAACCACTAAACCACAGAACGGATCTATGAGTGCAAGGTACATCCACTCTTGCTTTTTTTGTGTTGATGCATTTTTTATATGCCCTTCAGTTTGATACTAAAAATAACCTTATTATGTAAGGATCTTGCATTTAACTGACCATCACACAGTTAACTAATTACAGAAATGAAGCAGCATATATGATTAAGGTGATTGACGTCTACATCACAGCTGTTCCATATACTCACAAGGCAAAGGTTAAAAAAAAACACATGTTACAGATGCTTGAGTGGCTTCATTCGTGCGTACTCTAAATTTCCCAGTGGTATTCCTCAGTTCATTACACATGCAAGCTTTTAAATATGTGTTTGTGTTCATATGTGGCTGTAATGGCTGTGGTTTTACTAAACACAAACGTATGCAGATTAGGGTGACTGATTTAAAGAACATATAATTATGTTATGTTTTAATCTTTAAGAATAAGAATATGTGTTGTATGCCATTGTTATGAATTTATTTTAAACTCATAGTGTTAAACAGATCAACTTGAGGCTTTGTTATGATTTCTAATCCTGCATTACGTTTCACTGTTTATGAAATGGAAATGGCCACAATGAAAATGAAAAAGAAGGAGTGTGTTAATGTCGGTAAATTCAGTTCATAAAGCAGGAATATTTTGTGTAATGTGTAAGCTGGTCTATAATTCATATAGAGGGCTACGGCAGAGTGAACACATCCCAAGATCTGGTTAGACAGATGTGGTACATGAATATGAGAGTGGAGGTGATGGTGTTAGGGGGATGCTGGGCGGGGGGGAGTGGTCCTTTTTCACGTGCCTTATTGTCCGTAAAATTTATCATTGCGTGTAACACATGAGAAACCACATTGCATCTAACCTTGTATCTATAATTCCAAACATACAAGAGCTACACCTAAGCTATTGTGTGGTTTTAAAAATGGATGTTCGCCAGTTTGACAATACAGGCTCTTAGATTTGCAGTCACAAGGGTAACCTAGTTTCACAATGTTTAAATGATCATTTATAAGTAAAGAAACCTTTTCTTTAATTTAAGTAAATCCCAAACTTAAAGCCTGCTTGCTTATGAATGATCACCAGCTGAAAACTCAGATTTAATTTTCATGAATTGTATTGACTAATCTACTTTTGTCTCTCTGTTTTAGCTGTTTAAACAGATTATTGTCAGATGGTACTATGTAGCATGAGGCAAGTTTTGGTTTTGGATACCTGAACCGTGCAGCGTCTCAAAGAAACAAAATGAGGCAGTAAAATTACTCCCCAGATGTGGTTGTTCAAAAGTATCAAAAGCAGATTTTTGTTACGTCATTTTTTGAAATAAGACTAGCAAAAAAAAAAAAAAAAGTAATATTGTAAGTGAAGTTGAATAAATTCCTTGATATTAAAATCCTGCTCTTTTTAGAGGTGTTATAAGAGTAATTGGTTTGTCATTTAAATTGGTGTGTGCCATGATAACAGGCTCATAATTTACAACAGAAATCTCAAATATCTGATAGCAAATGTTTCTCATTTTTGCTTTAAAAAATAAATATTATAAGGATGTTTTAAGGTTCTTGACAAAACCAGACCTTTGAAGACATTACATTTTGTTTCCAAAATTATAATCAGAAAAATAATTGTCTGACTATTCAAAAATGAAAACAGCTCTTTGTTGTGACCTGACCTCTTATTATCCATCAGTTACATATCAAGGTGATAAAACTTGTTTTGTATACAGGTGTAACAATAAGAACGGAGGAATTTTATTTATTATAATCTGACTTTACCCAGCATAAAGTCCCATTTAAAGCTCTACCTGACAAGCTGGATACTACAGTATGTCGGATCATTCAGCAGAGGTGGCACTGCCAGAATATACATTTTAAGAAAGCATTGAATAGCGTTTGAAGAACGAGGCTGGTCGTCACCATGAATCACTGACAAAAATCAATACAGAGAGCATTAAAGAAATGCAATTTCTTTTGACCTTTAGGCCATAAGAATCAATCTGTTTGACACTACTTAATAAAATAGTTGTAACTAAAATAAGATCATCTTTTTTTTTTATTAAGATTTATTTTTGGGCTTTTTGCCTTTAATGTAGAGATAGGACAGTGGATCGAGTCAGAAATCAGGGAATAACATGCAGGAAAGGAGCCACAGGTGGGATTCAAACCCTGGCTGCCCGCTTGGAGGACCACAGCCTCTATACATGGGGCGCGCGCGCACTAACCACTGCGCCACTAGCACCCCGAAATAAGAGAATCTTTTAAGATAAAAAAATTCCTCTCCATACACAGATGATACATGTAGAGACACAACGCCGCACCTTTGTCATCTCTCATGGCCACATTAACAGGACGCCATGAAGGCCATCACGGCTTAACTGTTATTATTCTTCGGGGCGACTTGCTTTATTTATGTTGTGTGGTTTCAAAGCTGTCAAATAAATAAAAATCAATCCAAATCATGAGCACTGCTGGATGGAATTAGGGGATCTGGGTCTTGTATTGCGAGGAGCTTCTGGCCCATCTGTCTTTATTGACAGTGATACTGAGACGGTAATCCTGTTTCCAGAGCAGAGCCAGTGAAGCAGGAAGCCATTTTGGTTAGTTTCTTTTATCCAGCCATCATTTCCATTTTTTTAACTGAATTGCTGTGATTTATTTGCAAACATTTGCTCCCAGAACAATTTTGTACTCTTCATCTTTAAAGTACGTTATTTAAGATGATTTCAGGTGTTGATAGACAAAGAAGAAGAGAGCAGGAAGAGGAGCAATTGGATGCAAAAAACCTGAAAGGGCATGCCGAGAAAACACACGTCCGCCTACATAGGTCAATAGTCCGCAGTGCTCTTCCATGATACTCAGATATGCAGGCAAAAAAACACTCCCTGTTTCTGGATAGAATTTTAAAACTTTGAGAATGTTTTTTTTTGATCCAGTGATAGCTGATTTATTTGTCCGATCCAGATCTCGTTTAAAATTCTCATCACATTTCATGAACTTCCTGCCATTAGTGTTCTGTAATCATGCTAAAAGCCTAACGAACCAACAAACAAACTGAAAGGGTAACCATGACTCCTCGGAGTAGGTGTTTTTAAGGTTAAATGTAAGTAGAAAGTAGCAAATATGCCTGGATTCACTTAAAGATGTATAATGCACATCAAACACTTGCTGTGTCACATTTTTTAAAGTAATTTTCCTGCCAGTTTTGAGATTTTTATGGTTTTAAATGCTGAAAAAGTGACAAAATTCTGTAATTCAAATCTGTCAGTATTTATAGCAAATTATCTCAACTTGCCATTGGTGTAGTGATGAACTACGTTCTTATTAGGATATTGAGAAGCAGTTCACAGCTTGACAAACAGTTTGTCATGAGACAGCTGCAGCAACAGAAAGTAAACAGTTTGTTTTCTCCTTGTTAAGTTTAATTGGCTGTCGTGTTTCACAGTCACAGTGTGATGGACAGCTCATATCTCAAACAGGTAGTGCACAAATTATGAAGTATAGTAACGTTGTATTGTAGCTGATATGAAACTGACTCACTACATATGGGTTCATTACTAAATAAAACAGTTCTTCCTATAAGTAACCATGACAATCCTACCACACACTGAATGATACATAAAAAATGAATCAAAAATCTGACTAACTAAGGACAATGCATCAGTGACTGTAACCTAAGGCTATACCTGTGTATAACATTAACATTATGCAAGCATTTTAGGATAGTGACTTGAGCTTTGAGTTTCCACATATAGAGTACTTTTAGGGTGCATATAATGAGTATAATAAGTCCTGAGGAACTCACAGAGGCTGATGGACTCTTTGCCAATATGGAGATCGCTTTACACTAACAAGCTCAGTTAACAATCTGTTGTCCTTTGATTTACTGAAAAAAAAGAGAACGCAGCATATGTCGCTCTTCTTATCTTTGGCTTCTTTTGGGCCAATCAAAATCCTAAATCCAGCTTCAGTAGAAACTTGTGTTAAATCAGACTTTGTTGTCCTTCTGTAGCCCTTTCTGGCTTTTGGAAAAGGGGCTTTTAAAAACATGAAGTATATAATCTTTAGATTTAGACTGTGAGAAAGTTATCTGACCATCAAGTTTTTATGCTCTAATATTGATCTATCAACTTTAAACAAGACCAGTTTTCAGACCATAGTGAGCCCCGGGAAATCTCTCTTAACTTTTCTCTCAGATATTTTGATTTCATAGTTTGTAATTATTAAAAAGTCAGTCTGCGATTTTACTCATTTTCTTTGTCCACCTGTTTCAAGCTTGAACAGAACAAGTCATAAATGGAAAGTCTTTGCAGTGTGTGCAGGTATTAAAGAGCAGATCAACCTGTATTAATATGTAAATCACTTCAGGATACAGTGCTATCAGTCAGAGTTGAGCACTGCTGATTTAATGACAGTCCACTCAGAGCCCCATTTGATTCATAACTGCACCGTCAGATACATTTCTGTGTGAATAGATCCTCTGATAGTTTCCTTCCTGCTACCAGACATTCACTGGAGAGCAGTCTTTGAGTTCAATTAATTTTCGGTTTAGAGCTGGTTTACAGATTGGGGTCTTTAAACTTAAAATGTTATCCCATGTACATTTACTAAGTCTCTTTAAGGGATTGTATTGGTTTCCCTGTTGAACATTTGTATAATACAGAGATGTTTCTGTTGCCTCTTATTGATATAAACGGGTTGTTATTGGTACCTGCTGTTAAAGGATGTTGATAGAAAGTCAGCTGTCGAAAAAAGAATGGGGTGGCATGGTGCAATTTTAGTATTTGGCTTGGATAGTTTTGGATAGGGACTTTCAAGGACTATCAGGACTGAGGGTAATGTGAACAGAAGTTAATTTGCCACAGAAGAAACTGACAGCCTTATAACAGAAAATAGAAAAAGACAAAGACAGCATCGTGTAGTATCATATAGGGCTGAAACGGTTCCTCGAAACAAATTAGGACCTCGATTTCTAAAAAGCCTCAAGGTTATTTTTTGTTGCCTCAAGGCTTCGTTTAAGTCAGGACTATTATAGGGCACTCTGTCGAAAGGAACAAAATACTTAATATATATATATATATATATATATATACTAAGTAAATCACCAGAATAATCAATATATTACTTGATTACTAAAAGAATTGGTTACTGCAGCTCTAATTGCATTATATTGTACCCACCGATTTCCTTGTCTCTTTCTCTAGGTGTTTTGGTACAGTCACACAGTGAAAGGTTAGATAGCGATTCTAGATACCTGTAAGGTCTGAGTGTTAAAGTAAAGGACATACTGAATGTCTGGTCCACTGTCACCTGGAAATGCCTTCAGCCCTCTGCGAACTTCTTGGGGTAGATGGATAAATCTAATAAATGGTTAATGAAGCACTTGAATTTAGTTCACATGGCAACTTTAAATTGATGAAAACAATTAATTGGAAAACAAAATACAAACTATACTTCAGCAGACATCGAGCTACTCATACAGTGACTCCGGCTGATACAACATATGTCAGCACACTAACTATGATGCTGCTGGTTTCCCTCCGCAGCATTTTGGTGACAGGTTATGATAAGGTGCACTTAGGTTCAGATGTAATGCAGTCCTGCTGAGTGTGTGTATGATATAGAATGTAACTGGGTTAATTCAGAGAGTAATGTGAGGTCTGTATTGCTTAAGGCGTATGCTACGCGTCCCACGTGCCTGACTTCCAAATGAATCAAGGCCTCTCCACAGTGTTGATGCCACTAGCGAAGTGCATGGGGCTTTTTCAAACACTAAATATTACATCAAATAAGCCTGGCTGTGTCTCTGGTGTCACTAGTGAAAGCAGAATCAGCTTTTCAGGCTTGCAAAAATCTTCCTCACTGATTGTGAATAGACTACTCCAGTGATTCTAAATTTAGTTTCCAGCCTGATTTGCAAGATGTTTTTAAAGGTGTTCCCAGGCTGAGCCTGCTACTTGCCTCGTTTTAAAACTGTCAAATGAAGACTGAGATATACTCTTTTCCACACATGCTAGTGTGTATTGTTGGATATTTTATGATAGGGCAAATGTTGCATTTGTTCTGTGCATGAGGTCCTGTTGTCCTTGATGCATGACGTGTCAGCCAGCAGTGTGTTGCTCTGTACATAAGTTGCCAAGATATGTATGTATTATTTAAAATATGCCATATATTTGTTAAGACACAGACTGCTTGCATATGTTATATATCAGGAATAAGACTTAAGATCCATACAAGCTAATACAAGCGAATTGATGAGAGAGAGTCCTTGTTAATTAATGCGTATAAGAGGGAACAGAAACAGGACAGATTGGGATAAATATATTTTACATCTGATGTAAATGCCCCCATCCTACTCAGTTCCCAAGCTGTTGTATTTAAAAGAGTACGTTGACATTTAAGGAAGTGTACTGCTTACTTACTTGGTTTCTGAGTCAATGAGAAGCTTTCTACCGTTCTCTCAGCTGTCGCTCTCTCATTTGCCTTGTAGCCACTTTGCTTTAATGAGTGAGTAAAGGAACAGAAACTGTAAAACTGAAACAGTGACTTGCTGTCAAAACAATGACTTTGACAGGAAGTCACTGATACCCCCCCGAAGAATAGCAGATGGCTGGTTTTTTTTTACTTTCTTTTTGTCTGGATTAAACAAATGAGATGCATAATGACACAGTAAATCACTCAGCTGTAGAAGTCCTGGTAGTTTTACTGGTGGTTATCTAACCTTCTGACCAAGTTGGCTTGGCTGTTTGTGCTCTGTGCTAAGACGAGCAAATCAGCTGCTGGCTGTGGCTTCATTTAACTGTACAGAGGACAATTCTACAATTCTTTTAGCGGATGCCAAGGGTCTAGAAAAGAGGAAACAATGTCAGTTAGTGCAAATGATCAGCTTTGAGTCCGATTGGACACACAGGTGCCGACAGGTATTGCGCAAAGGCAAAGCACAACTGCGGTTTCTTGAGAGCTCTAATCAGTATAGAAACCATCTTAAAAATTGTCGTTATCAAACAAACCATCGTCATTACTATCATCAATAATATAAAACCCATTGTCACCATCATCATTAAGGTCTTAGGTGTTCATGAAAGAGACTAGGGTTTGGCAAATGGACGTGGCTGGCATTATCCAGCACTTGACATCACCTGACAGTCATCGACCACTGACACTGCAATCCCAACACTGGGATTTAAAAGCCCCCTTCACACAACTATCGCTCAATTATTTAAGTTCAGTTTAAAATGTGTAATGGGAACAAGGGTGTCCTCTTAAACCATGTTAGTGAGTTTATGTCCTTCTAAACCATTTTAGCGAGTTTATATGAAGTCTTCTTTCAATCACGTCAGTAAAAGTGTCCACCTGAATGCATCAGAGTATCTCTGTTTGTGTCTATCCAATGTAACTCCCTGGTACAAAGTATCCATGTCAGTAAGTTCCTAATTGACGTGCGACCTTGAGCTTGCCTCCCTTTCACACAGGGAGGGTACTCATCTGCATCCAGCGAGGGATAACGGTGCTGCAAAACAACTTTGTTTCTCATGAACACTCTGAAGTTGTGTCGTGTACAGAGCTCTGTGTTGATCCTTTTTTGCAAAAAGCCTCGCAATATATACACAAAGACAAGTCATTGTTTGATCTTTATTTATCAGATTTCCACCAGAAATGTGAGACTTTTTAAGTCTTCTTCTTTATCTGGGATTTGAGAGCATCTAATTTCAGGACATTCTTTGGAAGGTAACATGTTCACCCTCCTTGTTAAACCCGAACTATGTAGCCACAATTGTCTAGTTAAACAGCAGATATGGACTCCACAGACTTTGTTTGAGCAGGGGAGCATCAGAGCCGCAAAGAAACTGACTTTTATCTTTATTTTGTTTTGCTTTTGTTTGTGTTTATTTTGAGATTTGGTTTGTGAGTTTCAAAAGCCTGCTCATGCTGTTGCTCCTGCATTGCTCCCCTGCAAGAATATCATTGTCCAACGTTAGTGTTTCCCTTTAGACAGGTTCACATGTCAATACAATTGACTTTTCCCAACCCTAAGAGTGCCATCAAATCTTCTCATCTAACTCGCAGAAAGAACTAAAATGTGTCTAATATCATTATCAACACTGTTGATATCAGTAAGCGTAGGTTAGACATTAGAAACAATTCTTTGCACACACTACTTCCTACATGAGTGTGCACAATCATGCTGTCATGTCCTGTACTGTAAATGTCCGGTGACCCTGACCTGTAAGCAATTCCTAATGGGAAAAAATTTGGTCTTTCCACTTATTTTTTATCAGAGTAGAAGTGAATTCATCAAGATTTGTTCACACGGGAAGTTATTTATAGTGCAGTCACAAAGCACCCTCTGTCATACTTCTCTCATTTAACTGACAGAAATGAGAGTGGTTTTGATATTTTGATAAAACTTGGCAAGGGAGCCCCCCCACGAAAAAAACAAACATTTTTTTTCCACTAAACTGGGGCAAAATGCCATTGCATGTCCTGCTTTAGCCCCAACAGTGTTTGATAATGTACTGCACCAAAAGCACTTTGTTGGAACTTGTGATTGTTCAGCTGACAAGAAAAGTAAACAAAAGTAAACCACCTGGAAATGTATTTTTGCTCGCATAGAAAGTCAGAGACTATTTGAATAAACAGCCGTGGCTCTAAGCCCCTAAACAACTCTGCTCTGAATTCCTCTGTAATCTCCTGCATGCAGCATTGTGCTCAACTAACCTTGCAATAAACTGTTGCCTTATTCTGTGAAGCTTAAATAATACAGGTCTGAGAGGGCAATCAAATCCTCACCGAGAAGCAGTCAGAAACAGATCTGAATCTCTGGAGGGTCGGATTGGACTTGAATACAAGGTTGTCTTTAATAGGCCCAAACAGTTTGGCGTTTTAAAAGCTTCTGGGTTGTAATTCACCTTATCACCTTGCTGTGTTTTTGCTGAGTTGTTGCGGGTTGCTCAATAAATTACTCTCCATGTTTGAATGTTACTTGTTATCCAGGACATCTTCCCAATTCTCCCAGCGGCAACTCTCTCTCCTAACCCCTCACACAGCACTACTCCTCCAGTCTTACTGTTTTTATTTTTGATATGTTGAAAGGAGGAGGGCTAGATAGGAGTTCATTGGATGTGTTGAATTAATAACAAATGTTTAAAGATACTGAGTGAAGATCAACATCGAATGCCCACTGTTCTGTATTCAGTTCTTATGCAAGAGTTTGTCGGCGTTCTTTTTTTGTCTAAAGGTTTATATTTGTTCTCTCTAACAGATTGAGAAGATCATGAACTTGATTGGAGCAGGCATTGAAACGTCCAAAAAGAAACAGCCCACACCAAGTTCAGGTAAAGCTTCTCAAACTATTACATTTCCATGCTGGTGGAGCATTTAATTCATACTGAATTTAGTGGATTTTTTTTTTCTTCCAGAGATAACCATGTGTTGTGTAATTTATTGGTTAGTTAATGTAAAAAGACAAGTGGGTCTGGGGGATTGAGTGAGTGTTATGCATTAACCATTTATAAAGCTCTTATCTGCCCTCAGTGCTGCTTTGATAATACGCTGCATAGTTTGTGTAGGGATGTACCCTTTACAGACTTTCCGATCATGATTTTGCTCTATACTTAATGAGATCTTTCATGTCGTGGTTTGATTATGCTGAATTATTTCAGATTTTCTTCCTAACATATAGAGGCCTGAAGAAACCAGACACTTTTTGTTTGTTGAACCTCATAGTAATGGTAATTGATGTGCACTTGGGCTGTCTTACACATTTTTAAAGGCTCTGATTTTCACTTATTTATACTCAAAATAATTTGATCTGGTAAGGTTATTAATTAGAGAAGTTCTATCGGGAGACAAATTATCAGTGGAGCGCTTCTCCTCTCCAAAAACAAAAACATAACTGGTGATTAAAACTTCAAGTTTCAGCGAGACAGTCTGTAGCGGCTGTTAGGGGGGCTGTGAGCCGAGCTGCGGGGTATTGAAGCTCAGCTCGTTTCTCTCTTGACTTCATGATGTCTGATGACTGTAATCCTTCATCTGGTGAAATTTACAGGTGACACGGATCACAAATCTCACAGTTTCGATCACATCACAGATTTTGGTCATGGATCAGATCTAATTTCAGATTCAGCCAAAAAAAGATATTTATAAAATAACTTAAAGAGCCCATATTCTGCCCTTTTTGGGGTTTGTATATTTAATCTATGTTCCTACTTTTGTACGTTCACAACAGCTAATGTTCCAAAAAAGTGTCTGTTTTCATGTACTGCTCCTCGTTGCTCCCTCTATGCTCTGAGTCCGTCAGCTACACTCTGTTGAGCCCACACTGTTAGACCCCACGTGGGCCAAGTCTGCTCTGATTGGTCTGCCGATCCGCTCTGTTGTTATTGGTCAGTTGCTCAGCACGCGTCTCGGAAATTTCAACATGAGCTGCAGGGCTTGCCACAACGAGCCAATGGGCTTAGATCAGTGATCTCACACTGACAATGACGCCGCACTGACAAATTTTTATCGAGGGGGGCTAGAACCGAGCGTTACATGCAGCTAATGCTACAGCTAACAGGAGGAGGTAGGAGAAGCCGCGTTTCTGCAGACTTTGAATTTTTGCACATAGATGTGCCTAAACATGCACAGGACACTTGGAAAACACACTAAAGGGCATATAAAACCAGAAAAAGCATAAGATGGGACCTTTAATGTTCTTCACTATAGCCACTCAGGGTCTCCTATTTTTACTTGTTTGCATCAGATATTCTCTTAACTCTTGCTCATGGTCATCTATAAACCCCAGCACACCCTGGAGTTTCTCTCCTGCTGTGCTGCTTCCAGTATTGTCACCTGAAGAGTCAGTCAAATTTGCAAGCAGTACAGGAGGTTGTACCACCATCTGGCTCAAAAGTGGTTTAGTGGACATAATTTACATCACAACTGGAGAAGAGTGACTCAAAATAGCAAACACATATGAGTATAGCTGGGAGGCCTTATTCTTTCATGCATGAGGAAAGCATCATCCTTAACCGCTTCCATCACAGTTGGTTTTGTGTTTTTAGTCATTTTCAGACGTTAACCTGTCATGCTGCTACGCTTTTCTTCATTGCTAATGGACAGTGACAACGCTAATAAAATACAGCAATTCAACGAGCGAGGATAGGATAGGATAGGATATTACTTTATTGATCCCTAGAGGGGAAATTCAGGCGTTACAGCAGCACAGACAAGAAAGCTCAAATACACATTAAACAGAATAAATGAAAATAAATATAAATATATATATAAAATTAAAAATAAATAAATAATAAAAATCTATCTACAGTATCTACAGTACAAAATGAATGATGAAGTTAACTGGGGGGAATTGAGAATTGAGACAGTATTCGCAGAGAATGACAAGATAAAGTGACAAGTAATTAAAGTGACTTGGTATGATAAATAGCAGCAAGTCATGTAAGCAGCAGAGAAGAGAGGCAGTGTTGTACCACAGTACTGCAGAGTGCAGTTATATAATATAATGTAGTATAATATAATAAAATAACATAATATAGTGCAATATGAACAATATAGTGTAATATAATGAAATGTTACATAATATAGACTAGTATAATACAATAATAAAATATATAGACTGTACAGTGTATATGTATATATATATATTGACCTAAATAATAATAATAATACAATAATACAATGATAATAATGAAGCAGGTCATGTGGGTAGTGTTTTATGGGGGTGAAGTTTCGTGTCAAGGATGGATTGTTATTGTTGTCATAGGCTGCTGTTGTACAGTCTTATTGCAGTGGGCACTAATGCTCAACTCTTGACTTGTATCATTGAGTTTTAGAGGTCAGCCCTATTTGAATGTTTACATAACGTCAGCAGCAACCAAACTTTGTTCACCCTCTATCTGATTGCATTTGTGTGCAGCTCTTCCAAGAGCTGCTGTTTAGTATTCAAATAAATCCTCAGAAGAGATGGAGAGTAGTTTTGTTATAAATCACAGAGATTCAAGCTGACATTTGTTTGGCACATTACTGTTGTTATTTTCACTCACGATGTTTCCGCTTTATGGAAAATCTAATTTTAAATGCAACTCACTGACTGTCACATTTTTTCCTGGAGTTACTATGTATCTCAATAGGGTCTGAATTGAAAGTACGCTTCATCAGGTGTCCTTCAGGCGGTGCGGAGGGAGAAGCCAGCTGGCAGCAGCTCAGTTTGTTTAGATTACACTCCAGAGTTGCTACAGTGTAAACCTACCTCCATTAGATACTCTGCCATAAGGTGGTTTCATCACACTGTATTGTATAACAGCTCGTCCACGACGGCCTATGCACAGCCTCATCAGATTTTCAAGATAATATTTTAATTAGTAATGTGAAGGACCTTCATGGATTAAAAATCTGCTGACCACAGCAAAGCGTAAAAACCACTTGAGCTTAAGAAGGAACAGAAACTGTAAAAGTGTAGTCGTGATAAAAGTAAATTTAGTAAAGGCTAATAAAAAGAGAAAAGATATGACATTGGAATTAGGTGAGTTAAGACTTTAATTGCTGCACCAGCATTTAACGCTTTATGTGTCAGAGTGCCAGAGGTATTTACATTACTTATCTTACATAACCCCCATTACAAGGTCTGAATACTGATGTACAAGACTTTAACTAGATAAATGTAAAGAATAGTTTGCAATTAAGTAAACGCTGGTTCAATGTTTCACTCAGAATGATGGTACCTGAGGTGGTGGTGATCGCCAGGAGGGGGGAGGTATTTAGTTTTCCTCTTGAAAATATTTAATTAAAAACAAACTATTATATCACATTAGGTTTTATATTATGTCATTATATCATGTTTATATTGTGCTTTTTAGCCTTAATTAAGCAAAAAAAAATGACTTTAATTTGCTCATCTTGCTTTCCTCACACACACACACACACACACACACACACACACACACACACACACACACACACACACACACACACACACACACACACACACACACACACACACACACACACACACACACACACACACACACACACACACACACACACACACACACAACACACACACACACACACACTTCACCTTTGACAATCTTCATCAATCTTCACACACCTTTTTGATAGATGCGCTCAAACTACACACCTCCATTTCAAAAAGTTTCCCTCATGATGCCGTTATCACAACGGGCGATTGGCTTGCAGGGAGGCTTGTTACTGATGACGTAACCAAAACTGAGAGTACAGAATGACATCATCTTTGTTGACTGTATACCAATTGCACTGTATGTTTTGAACTTGCTTTAATAAGAATATGTTGATTAAAAGAAAAAAAGAATAACATCGTCTGCAACCAGCTGCACAAAACAATTGCTTTCTCTGATTATCTGCAGAGCATAATATGACACCACTCGTAACATGTACCTCAAAGATATACAACGAGTTCAGCTCGTCTCCTTGTTTATCGATCTTATTGGATAAAAAAAGGACTCAGGAAATATTTTCTGGAAATATACTGCGGCGGTCATAAATGTACATAGACATATAGGCAATCACGTCTAATCAAAATCAAATTTTATTCTTGAAATGGACACATAGATAAGGTGTTTGAAGAGAGCTGATTTATTCAGTCCTTGGGATAAATAATACCTGAATGTGATAGTAAATGAAAATGTTTGAATTGTAAGTTTATAATAAGATTAAAGCTATCATTAATGATGAAGCTTCTTCATAAACAAAATTAAGCTCAAAGCTGTTTCATAAATAAAAAGAGCAAACAACCAAAACAACCTTTTAAATATATGAATCCATTTCATTAGAAGCAAGCGAGGAATACATTTTTTTTATTAGTATTATTCACAAGATTATTTTAGGTTAAACGGAGAAAATATATTAGCTAAGCAGTCCTGAAGCAAAACAGTTTTTTTTTTTTGCAGTGCTAATTTATGATTTTAATTGTTACTTGTCCTCCTGAACACCCAGGCATTCTTATATTATTTGCTTTCCTAACCATTCAGACCTGAGGCTATTCCATGTTACATAAGTGGCAATATGTTCTGTGTTTGTTTTTCCCCCCTCCACACATACATGTATAGGTGTGTGCTATTAATAGACACCGAAAGTGTCCCAGATTCAGCTGAGTCATACAGATGCTGCTCCGATTTTAATCTGAGATTGTGCACAAGAAGATCTTGAGTTTGCAAGGATGGTTTCGTTACCGTTTTTGTAGGTGTTGCTTGGTAAAGAGGTCACATTTAAAAAAACATGATCTGAAAGAGAACAATCAGATACACTGTAGAGTTGTCACTGTGAGAGGAAGAGAGAAAGAAAAAAAGAGCAAGGAAGGGGATTGCACAAAGATCAAAACCTAAATTGTCTCTTTATCTTCTATTGTGACAGAACTGGGAAAACCTTATCCTTTATACTTGTTTTGTGTATTCTTACTCCAGCCCCCTTTTCCTTGTATATTGTCCCTCTCATATCAGCAGTCAAGGACAGCTATTCATCTTCAGATATCTCAACACCAGATTTTTGTTGCTGCTGAAAAACCAGCCCTGCAATTCAGTGTCACCCTGCTTGCTCAAGGATGAGGTTGTTTGTGTTGTGTGCCCGTCACCAGTGCCTCGATTGTGTGCTAAGAGAGCAATGAGTAAATGAGCTTAAACAGACAGAGGCAGTGGAGAGAGAGAGAGAGAGAGAGAGAGAGCTCAGCTAACAGCACACAGGAGGCATCAGCTCAGTTTGTGTACAGGCACACTCTGACGTTCAAAGGAAAAGAGTCCGCCCTCAGTTTCCCTGAATTAATTCAGCTTTGCGGCTCATTTTCTTCAGTGCTTGGGTGTGTTGACAAGGAGCTAGTGCTTTTCTCCTGCCCTGATAAAGAGGCACGGTGTTTATCTCGGCACAACCTCTTCCTCTTCAGCTGTGAAAAAGTCTCTCCGGGCGCTCCTCGGAGTCAAGTCTAGACCAAGCAGTTCTCAAAAAGCAAAGACCCACTCGGATAGATTTGACAGCTTGGTCTGTTTAAAAGAGGATAAGACAGTGTTCCAGTTCCCCCCCCCCCCCCCCCCCCCCCCAAGGAGTAGTGGATACTCTGACAGTCAGTAATTAAATCCTACTACTGTGGGAGGTGTTACTCTCCCAAATGAATGGAAGTAACTGGAGAGGTGGCTGGTATGTTTTAATAGTGTTTGTCTGGATATTGTGGTGCAAGAGCTGACTTTGGTTTGAGGCTCAAGAGAAGAGCATAACGAAGGAGGAGTTGTGGGATCAGGTTGTGAATCATAATTAGTCCACTTCAATCCTTCTTACGTTCTATTGCCATCTTATCTCGCCCATATGTTTCTTCACCTCCTCCCTCAGTCGTCTTTTCTTTCTGTCTCTTATCTGCTCATTCTCTCCCTCTCCTGTCTCTCTCTCGCTCCTTCCATCCATCCATCATTTCACTCCTCCGTCAGAGCACTCCTGACGGCAGCTTCTCTTCCTGATAACAAGCAATGTGCAGTGGTCCTGGTGGACAGGTCAGGGAGACCGGACTTGGCCTTTTACCTGCTCATTAACGCCAGAGCAACAGGGGTACGGGCGGCCAATTACGGGGGAGGTTCAATCAATAGCCCGTCACTTTGCCTCCCTCTGTTGGCATTGCCTCTCCTTGCCCTGACTGCTTTACTGACTGCCCATCTGGGAGTGTGTGAGGTTATTGCAAGCAGCTTGAAAGCCTGCATAATTACGCTCTGCCTGCAGCTGTACCCAGATAACACTAGTGATGGACGCATCCAGCAACCCTGCATAGGTGGGTGGATTTGAAAGCCTACCACTCCCTGAGTAGACTGTTACAATTCTTTCAGAGTCTAATGACGCTGTTTTTTTTTGTGGATCCCTTCTACCCAAACCTAAATCTAAATTTTACATTATCTCGCTTGTTTAACCAGTAAGTATCCTCTGTTGTGCGCTTCAAATGGTTGATTTGACGCAAGCATCTGGAAGAACATAATGGAATTTCCTTTTTTCTGTCTTGCTTTATGACTCTGTAAGAAGACAAGGCTTGAAGTGTGATAGTGTGTCTTTGCCCCTCTCCTGTTCTTCATCTCCTGTACAAGTGAATTAGAGACTTCTGCTGACTTGAGTCAATGCTGCCCCCCCTTGTCCTCTCATCAAAGTAAGATGTATGAATTAAAGCCATCTGATAATAAAGCAGGGGCTTCGGAAGGTTTTTTGTTAGCTTAAAAAAAAAAACTGGCCTTCCTCCTGCAGAAGAGGATCCTCTTTTTAGCCATCCCTTTACATTCAAGTCATCCTTTCCAGAAAAGACTGTGATTCCAGGCTCTCAGTGCTTGTTCCTTGCCTCTGATGGTGGTGTCCTTTCTGCACTGGCAAGATCAGAGTGCCTCTGTGCAATTCTAATCAGTGCAGTGGAGGGAGAGACGGGGTGAGGTGGGGTAAGGTTAGAGAGAGACAAAGACAGAGAAGAGTGAATGTGTGTGCATTTGGATGAGGAAGAAAGGGGGGTGAGATGGAAAGAGAGGAGAGATAGATGGTGAAGAGAGAGAGAAAAAGAGTGTGTGCATCTGTCTGTGTGTTTGAGAACCAGAGGCAGAGAGCGAGACAGTGAGAGAGAGTGCAAGCCAGAAAGGGGGAGAGAGAGAGAGAGAGAGAGAGAGAGAGAAAGAGAGAGACAGAGGGAGGGGAATTGATATAGTGGGAGAGTGAGGGAGAGCGAGAGAGAGAGAGAGAGAGAGAAAAAGTGGTTACGTGGAGCAGCACCCCACTTCATCAGGCAGCATACGGCAACCCTGCAGTGCGATCACACACTATGGGAATGGGGTTATGAGATCGAGAGCGAGAGAAAGAAAGCAGAGAGAGACGAGAGTGAGAAAGGAGGGAGTCAAAAAAGAAGGGCTTGAGGGATTTGCTTGGATGAGAAGAGG
Organism: Labrus bergylta; assembly: GCF_963930695.1. Taxonomy (NCBI): domain Eukaryota; kingdom Metazoa; phylum Chordata; class Actinopteri; order Labriformes; family Labridae; genus Labrus; species Labrus bergylta. The sequence continues at coordinate 20,849,188 of NC_089199.1, read as the reverse complement.
GGGGGGGGATGATCACTGAGTCCGTTGCCTGTTGTGGATGTGGGAAGGACGTGGCAGCAGCAGCAGCAGCGGCTGAGGTTGAGGCAGATCTGAGGTCTCCTGTGTAGAAGTAGTCGGCGTCAGGACGTTATGCCCTGCGAGCAGTGAGGGGTAGCGTGTGAGAGCCAGGAGCAGCTGCTGTGACTGCATCTGCGCTGCCTGCATGTCTCAGACAGGCAGGGGATGCAGCAAAGCTCTGCCCTGAGCACACAGGCTGCTAGCTGTACCCAGCAAGGAGAAGAACCAGGTGGGCTGGGGTTGGATTGGGGGGGCGTCTGCCTCAGGAAGGAGCTAGCTGTGGTCCTGCAGTCATCCTCGCTTTCAGAGTCTCAGAGGCTCACCTGCCGTCTGTTGGATCTGAACCTGGATTTACTGCTTTGAGAGATGAGAGGCACGTTCTCCTCAGCAGCCCGGAGAAGAGTGTGAATGCTGGGCAGCAAAGGAAGCACTGGCACCACCAAGGACAACAAGGTTTTTCTCACTGGTAGACAGCTTACCTGGAGCTTTATCGAGGAACCTGTTCTTGGATTTTATTATGAATTGAGGAGTTTGGTATCACTGTGGAAATCCTAAGCCAACGTTTCTTCCTTTTTTTGAAGTAGGATCTTACAATATGTCTACCTGAGCGTACTCCCTGTGGGTCTGGAGTAAGGAAGAGAAGTATTTTAATCAAATGTGTATTCCTTGATCAGAAATAACACAAGTACCTCAACAGTACATTAGAATGCTGCTACCTTCATTGTATGAGCCGTGTCCTAGCTCTCAAAGAGGTTGACCAATGAAGCCATGGGACTCAGCCAGAGCTTTACAAGTATGTGGTGAAAACACTGACAGATTTCTTTTGGGGGAACTGAATATTTCTGTGTTATAGCCTGATGGTGTTATTTCTAATTTTAGAAAAAAATGGCGGGGATAATTTTAGCAGAGTAAACATTTGTGATGTATGAAAATGTCTGACATAATGATAATATTTCCATTTTTCCTAAGCCTGAAAATTATTTACTCTCTTGACTTGTCGTGTTCAGTAGTATTATGTTAATGGACTAGCTAGACACTTGTTTTAACACTCGCTCATCTGCTCACTAAAGGAATGTTTAGTGAACCCTGTTTGTTGGAAGATGCCGTAGTGGCTTAGTCCAACATAACTAACGTTACCAAGCTTCAGATGGGCTTCCTTCCCTGCACTACCTCCACCCTCGCCTGACATTTCCAGTCAGTCACATTAACACCAGTGGGTGTACATTAGCCTAGTCAGTCCCCTGCAGGGCTTGAGCTTGGCCTGCAGCACTTCCTACCCTCCTCCTGTGTTTGAGTTAGCTGGGCCCCCGCCTTTACCTTGGGAGCCCCTCACCCCCGGCCTGGACCCTGTCTCCCCCCCACCCCGCCTGGTGCTGCTGCACTCGGCTCTGCCTCTGCTGGCCGAGGATGATGTGGCAATGCCATGTGTCGTCCTCTGAGTGCCGCTGCTACCGGCTGAACGGCTTCTCCCTGCTGAAGCGCTTCCCTCTCTCGGCAGATGGGGCCTGTGGTAAAGCCCTGGACCAGCCGGTCGGAGAGTGGCTGGAGCACGTGGGGCTGCCGCAGTACGAGAGCAAGTTCCTGCTCAATGGCTTCGACGACCTACGATTCATGGTGAGTCACCTGCAGCACGTCAGCTCAGGGGTCGCTTCCACTTTACATCACCCTGTCTCTGCCTGTGTCAACCTAGTTGCATTTGTCTTTTTCTGTCACTGCTCTCCTCTCTCACCCTCTGCATGTCTCTCAGTGGCTCCACTCACCCCCCCCCCCCCCCCCCCTCTCTCCTTTTTCTCACTCCCCCCTGCACCCTTTCCCTTCCTTCCCCCTTCATAACTCCTCTTTACCTCTGTGCAATGCTCCTCCTGCTCCTGCTAAGATGAATGGCCTCACACTGAATCTCTGTAAGGACTATGGGCTCTCACCAAAGGGAAGACAAATGACAACCAAAACCTATTACCTTTCACTCAGCCTTCCCAATAATGCAATATCATTCACTGTACAATTGAATAGCCAATCTTCTGATTTACTGTCACCTCACTTGACCTCTCTTGACCCAGATAAACCTGCAAAAACTGTCCTCAGTCTAAACAAACTCTAGTTAAATACATTTTTGCATGGTTGATCACCAAATCTCATTAAATCCTCTTCAAATAGTGCTCTGCTCGTGGTGCTTATGAGACTGTCTTGTTAAGACTGCACAGTGTATAATTACACTGCAGCAGCGTGCTCGAATGCTGTATTTATGCACTGAATACTCAAGATTTTTAGATTTTGATGAAACATTTATTTTCTAAATGTATCATTTGAATAGTAAGTAAATTATGGAAAGCTATTTGTCCGCTGTGATGGATTAGAAGACATGATCAGACAGATTAGTGTTTCTGAAAGGCATTGACACATTTTGCATGATGCTTTGCATTTTTAAACGCCTCTGTATGATTACATATTGATAATTTCATTTAACTGCAGCCAAAAGTACGTCCAAAATTTGACTAAAAGCATTATCATGTTTCCTGTAAAAGCGCGTGTGTAAGGGAACTTGATTTTGCATTTAGCTATGATTGTAGAAAACACAATTACGTTTTCAATCCTCAGGTGATGTTACTTTGAAAAACATGGCAGTACACTGTAAATAACTAGACCCAAAGGGCAAATCTGTACATTTTTCAGACCACAGAGCTGCATTAGCACAATAGGCTGTATGTTACATCAGTTTCTCACAGTTGAGCTGAGATAAGTGGGACCAGTAAGCTCAGAGGGAAAGTGGTTGTATTCACAAAGTGTTTCAGTGGAGGACCGCTGCTCTCTGGTCTGTTTTTCTTTCTAGTGAGGTATGAGTTCACACATAATAGTAATTCTATGACCATGTGACACCTCTTACTACAAAACAGGGTCAGAAATGTATTTGAACCTGCACACATACTCCATGCCACAAAAAGTAGAATTATCACAACTGGATTATATTCTGTCAAAAGGTTGCAACTTGACTTGAGCAGTAGTATTTCACATCAGAGAATATAGTCAGATCAAATAATTACAATATGATATGGATGCTGAGAAATCATCATGGCTGGTGTAAGTCTCAAACAAAAAGGCACCAAGACATTGCAGTACCCAAATGCCAAAATATACTGTATGGTATTAAGAGACAGAGTCAACATTACATAGTTTCTCAGACAGAGACAAATAAGAAATATTGTAGCAACACATCACCAAATCCATGGTTCAGATAAAATCATCATTTTTAATCCAGGTTTGGATCAATTTTAAGCAAAACTAGACAAACATAACTTTGCTTTTCACTCCAAGCAACTTAAATTATTTGGCTTCCAATGAAGCTCGTGAAATTCTTCCCCCTTCTCCGTTAGCCATGACCACCCCTCTTGCAACCCGCCCATCCCTGATTGATTTGGATTCCACATGCCTTTTTCACATGAACACACAGCAGCTTTTTTTATGCCTAATCAACCGATCGTTATGCTACTGAAACACAACATAAATCCGTCTTCTCTGTCTTTTTTACTGCACCTCTGCAGGGAACAATTGGCTTTTAAAACTAACAGTGGTACTATTACTCTTTAACACATATTGATTTGTAAATGTATACGTATATACACACTGAAAAGATAACAGGAATGGTATGTAACAAAGGATTCTAGGCTCTTACCAAATCAATGATCATGCATTCATAAAAAATGCAATGCACCTTTACCACAGGAGCACCTGGACCCCAAAGATCCTTCATCATATTAATATTAGAATATTAAAATTATTATTATTGTTATCCTCCTCAATTCTCATCCGGGCTTTTGTATGGCTTTTCTATAATCTCTCTCTATAGTCAGAACTTGAATACTATTGTTTCACAAATGCACTAAATTGAACCCCTAACCAACCAACGTGATCATTAAATTAATAGACAACACTGGTAAACCCAGTGCCATAAATCAGTCCTGCTTAATGACATGCAACATTTCTCTCAATAGCCCAATTTAGCCCAAGGTATCAAATAATTATCAAGCTTATTATTAAAAGTATTGGTGTATGTCATTGTATTGCCTTACACATTATTCAGACAATTGTAAAATAAAAAACAGTGCAACTTTTTTATCTTCTTGTGTTGCAAGATTCTGACATTGGAGATCTCTGGAATATAATTTGAAGAAGACTATGGATCATTAGTCATTCTGATGTTCATTTTCACGCCACAAGTAATGTGTCTTCGGGACTTGATGTATCAGGGAAATAAATCATTAGCTTCACAAGGCAAATTACCCATGGATATTTACAAGGATGTAGAAGATGCAAACAAGGGAAAGGTCAGAGTAGTCAGACAGACATGGTGAATGTTTTATATCTTGCCCTTTCAGAATGTGCTGGACATGTTCAGATGTGATCAATCTCAGTGGACTTGAACATCACTTGAATGCTCTGATCTCCTAACTTGTGTTGAAACGAGGCAAAAAAAAGTTCCCCATCGTGCATTTACATTGCATCTTTTCTGCATTAATATTTCATCAGATCCTGCAGCCTGCTCTCTCTAAAATGTTAGAATGTAGAATTGAACATCCATATTGTTACACATATGACTTTTGGAAAAACTCACAAAATTAGATTTTTTCCCAAACACTTCCTCTGTGGTGCAGAGCAGCAGAGCAATTCTAATTCACTGTTGAATTAACTGAGCGCATTTAGAGAGATGAAGGACTTCTACCATGGCTGCATCTGCAAGTCGTATCATGTTAAATCAAACCACGATAGCTCATAAGCTATGTAAGAACTGAACCATACATTCCCGTTACATGTTTCAAATGCAGCATGAAATAATAAGTTTACAGAGTCTCCCGAGGCATCATCAAACTTCAAACCGTGTTAATAAAAGTGGAGAGTCTATTTTGGGCCTCCCTTACATCAGACCCTGCCTCATTTTGACCTTTATTCTCGCGATCAGTGAGTAATCTCCAGACTGCACCCTGATACAGGCCTGTGAACACTGCTGCATTGTGCTCTGAAACCAATCCAGTAAGAGCAGATTGAGTAAAGACTACAGAACATTTTAACATTCTTGGCCGGGAAGAATCAATCTGCGGCAGCCCAGTGGGGAAAAAACGCTTAGCTCCACATTTTCAGGGTTTCTCCTTGTATCTTTATTCCTGCCTATAAACCAGAATAAGATGACAAAGCAGCTGGAGCGGCAAATATGTACGGCTACATGAAATAGACAAGAATCTGCTTGTCAGGGAAGATTTCAGGAGGTGGAAAAAGATTGTTGTTCGTTGTTCTAAATTAAGAAATTTGTACAAAGTGTAGTGCAATGTTCTGCACTTCTTCTTTGAGAATTTGGTTTGCCTCAACGAAACACAGCCGCACAGAGATCCAGTAGATGCTGCTGCAGCTATGAAGGCTTTGTTCCCTCTGAGTCGCACCAGATCAGATTGATTACTCTTGGCATGCTCAATTCATTTGACTTCATTGTCCTCCCACTCTGCTTGTGTGCATATTCTGCCTGTGTGTTCATGTGTGTAATTTATAAGAATGAGTGTGTTTGCACTGCTATCATTATGCCTAAGTAGTAGTTGCATTGTAGAACAAGTCATGATATTTTGATTGACCTATGTCCTCATGTATGTATGTCAGTACTATATTTCATGTGAAGACTCTGCTGAGTGTGCAGATATGTACATCACTTCACGATTCACAGTATTACGGTATTATTTTCATATATTGTACTGTTGTATGTCCCTATTGTGTATTGTTTCTGTGCCTTCGCTTGTGTGTGTGTGTGAATGTTTGCCTGCATGTGTTTGAGTATGGCTCTGTGTGTGTGTGTGTGTGTGTGTGTGTGTGTGTGTGTGTGTGTGTGCCTGTGCGTGAATGCGTTTACTTGTGTGTGTCTCTTGCGTTTGTGCTCGTGCAGGGAAGTAACGTGATGGAGGACCAGGATCTCAGAGACATGGGGATCACCGACCCAGGACACAGAAAGAAAATCCTTCATGCGGCACGCAGCTTGCCCAAGGTACTTAACATCATAATTTAACCTCGGCACTGAGGAGAAACAGTGACTGACAGGGTCTCAGGAGGAGGTCAACATTTCAGGATGTTTATCAAAATAATGGCAAGCAAAATAAACAGTAAAGGGAAAACAAGGTTTTAGTGGATGTCGGTAAATACAAATGCAGTTTTGTTTACCTGAATAGCAACGACCCAAGAATAAACAGTCCATAATTTACCATTTTTAACCACAGACACTTGGATTTAGAGGCAAAAAACCCCAATATAATTGGAAGGTTTGAACATTAACTTCAAAAGGGGAGAAAAAAAACAAGGAACTCTCCTTTTAAAAAAGTAGAAGTTCTTTACTCAATTGGCTATTTCATTATGAAAATCTTAAAAACATGGACAGGTCCCATCCTGAAGAAGACTGGTATTGCGATTATGTTTGGGTTTCACTTCATTCTTGGGTTTTAGCTTGACTTGTGAAACCATAGAGCATTTTCATTGAATTAACAAATACACAATAAAGGTTATTTTCCTTCCGTTCCAATTCTGATATGTATTATATATAAAGCATAGACGGAAGTTTGCATGCTACATTTTTAAATAATGTATAACGTATGCTGCTTTTCAATAGCATTGGGTTTTCAGGTATTTAATCAAGAACAAAAGTATTTGACTACACAGTTTTGATGTGATGGTGATTTCAGAAAAAACGTTAGGAAAAGCAGATTTATGAACAAAATTTCTAAGCAATTATATAATATTTTCATTCCTACTTCAAGTCCCTTTCTCCGTAGAGAAAGTTACAGTAGCTGCTCTCCTACATTTGTCTTTCCCTTCACTGCAGGTAAAAGCACTGGGCTGTGATGGCAGCACATCTCTTGCCTCGTGGCTAGATGGTCTGGGTCTGCATGAATATCTGCCCAACTTTCTCTCAAGTGGCTACCGCACACTGGAGTGTGTGAAGAACCTGTGGGAGCTGGAGATTGTCAATGTAAGAAGCTGTCTCTTTTATTTTATCCAGGACTATGTTGGATTTTGGCCTCTTCTGGATGATGGAATGAGAATTAAATTGTCTCTAAAGCTCTTAAAAAAACAGGATTGTTCATGGCCTCATGTGTTGAGACATTCAGGACCAGGTGTCACAGAGTGGTCTCACATAGAGTGGTCTTATCAGAGTTATGGATCATGTTGGAGATTAAGAGGTTTTTTTAAAAAACAATCCTGAAATAACAGAGAGATGCTCAATAATGAAAGTGTTTGCATTAAATTACAACAGAAACATCGCTTAGTAATTAGTAGATACTTAGCTGATACAATCTAAATTGAAGAGCAATGTGGTGATCGATGACGGGGGATTACGATTCATTTTAATCTTCTTGGCAATAAAGTAAAATTGTATGCCAATTTTTTAATTATAAAGCAATAATTTCTGGTGGAATAAACTTGTGAAAGGGACGGAGAAATGATGCTGAATTCGGTTGGTTTGTCCGTTAGTGAGTTTGTGTGTGTTCAGACTAAAGCAGTGGTGTCCCCATGGCTTCCTGAGATTCTGAGCCTTTGTAAGATGATAAGAAGGAGAGGAAAGACACTTAAGGCATATGCTATAAAAAGTCTATTTTTTTTACTTATCTGAAATGCCTTATTTGTTGTGGAATGAAACACAATTTACTTCCACTTCATTGCAGAGACCATCAAGTTTCTCCTAAAGTGGTATTAATATATTGATTGATATATTTATTTGGGTAATTTGTCACTACTGATGTTAAAGCCTTTATAAGCTGATTACAATGATGTGCTGACATTATATTTGTTAAAGTTTAAGACTTAAAGCAGTAAAAACTAATAGTGTAGACAAATACATTGTTTATGTTGTGACAGGCTACCAGACAATCCAAACAGGCTCGAACATGGCTGATAACCAGCGTCTGAGAAGTGATTAGCTTCTTTACAGAGATCATATTTTTCCGACTTATCCGCACATTTCCATGTGTGTTTTGTTGCGATAAGTTCAAAGACAGCGGTGGCAAAATGGCAGAGAGCTGCAACAGCTGCTGCAGCAGCAGTAGCCAGACATACAGTATGCAGTGTTAGAGGGATGGTGTCCAGCAGACCGCGACTTAGTACAGAAAGATGGGTGTGAGAGCAGGGCACATTACTTTCAGTGTGCAGAATAGCAGAACTGCCTCTGAGCATCTTGGCAGAACTTGCGCTGCCCATTTCATTTTCCTTCAGCCTCTCTAGCATCTTTCAGCAAATAGTAGGAACCATCAATTTGATCTATGGGCTGGTTTACACTCCCATATAATCCCACGGCTCTTTATTAGTATTTAAATCTTCTCCTATATCACATACCTCATGCATACTGGCCTCAGTGGAATTCTGCACATGAAAATAATGAAAACAGCACCAGAGATCCAGAGGAAAGACCAGTTGCATCTCCGTCCTCTGACTCTCACTGAATAAATAATTGAAGCCCTCAGACAAAGAAGCATATGAGCCTGTTATGGAATATTTTGTACCAGCGACATAATTACAAATGTAACATTAATCACTCGACATCCACCTTCACTGGATGAGCATGAATGTTAATAGCCAATTATGCAAATATACAGTGTTAGGATAATGAGTTTTGACTACATAAAATTAACCTATACTACCTCCTCAGTGGGTTTTAGCCACAGAAGCGGAGAAAGAATTTGTAAAAGGTTTAGAGAGACAGAGATGCTGGGGATAGAGGTGTGACAGGGTGAAATTGCAGCATTAAAATTCCCTTAATTAAAAACATATATCCAAATTGTGACAAATGAAATGGGTCTTTGCAAAACAGTTTTTGAATGGCATGGTTATTTACATATTCTGTCCCATAAATCGTCAAATTCTCCTCTGTTATTTAAGCACTGTGTAAAAAAAAAAAAAAAAATGGGTCGTGAATTATAGAGCGTCCTGGGAAGGAGACAGTGCTGTACTTTAAGCTTACGGCAAAACAGATTGAGGCTGAATTATTGACGAGAGTCATTTCTGTTTGCTAGTGGAAGCCTGCCAGAGAGGGGTTCATGCCACCAACTGTGTGTCAGTGTATTTTAGATATATCTCTATTAGCTTAGTCCACAGTAGATAGATGATGTGTGTGTTTGAGATATTTATGAGAAGCTTGCCTTATATGTGCCCTGAACTTCCCTCTCTAGGTTATTAAGGTTGGTCCCCTGGGCCACAGAAAGAGGATCATTGCTTCTTTAGCAGAGAGACCGTATGAAGAGGCTCCTTCTAAGTCCCGTCGTTTGTCTCCAATCTTGGTAAGACTGGTGATATAGAACCTGATACTCATTTGCATTGTGATGAAGTCTTTATTGTTGTGCTTTAATAGCCATTTTATCAAGGTGGCATTTTTCCTGACATCACGCTCAAGGAAGGAAGGAAGCTCAATTACTGATATCAAAAGTGTATTAAAAGATTGCTGTTTCAGGTTGCCAATCCTACTGGTATGGAATCCACAAAATCAGCACCATTTTTCACAGCTTCACGATTATACAGAAATTAAAAAGACAATGAACAGTGATAATCCAAAGGGATATTTGGCCTGAAAAAACCCATTACCAACTGTCACTCAAAAAGCTAACCTCAGCATTATACCCAAAGTGATCATGACGAAAATTTGTCAGAATCTTTCTGTTTTTGGGACTTGCAATCAGGAACACAGAGATTCAAAATGATAAATAAGTATTTGAGCCTCCTACCCTGAGCCTCATGGTAGAGGAAAATGAATGCATGTATTGTGGCATTGACTTGATCTTGACCCTTCCTTGAAGCTAGAAAAAAAGAGAGTGCAGTTGAAAACAATGTTTTAAAGCTCCTAGTCACACAAGTGTGTAAATCAGACATCAGCATTGTTAGATCTACAATTTAGGGTGCGGAAACATGATGTTAATGCTAATTAAGTTAACAGATGGGTATTCTCAATATGGCCAATTAAAAGTGGTAGGTCTGCTCAACTCTCCAATATAACCCAAATTTAGTGATCACTAAAAAAGCTAAAAAAAGGGTTCACATATGTTGTTCTAGTGCTCAGTATTTAAATAGAGATCAGTGATTACACCCTGTTATCTTTCTTTTTGAACCACAATCCAAACAGAGCTTCAGATAGAAGGTAAACAACGTTTCATGAGAAGCTTTATTTCCATGCCAACATCATTTTGTGAGAAAATGGATCCTTTTTTTTAGCAACCGATGTCTAATTTTGGAAAGAGATTCTTCAATATCATTATGTTCACAACAGTTAAATACTCAGGGCTGATTTCCCAGGCAGATTATACTGGCCTGAAAAGAACTGAGTATCTCCTTGGAAGAGGCTCTTTTGTTGAGGATTAGTCTTGGCTGTAGATCAGGGAAAAAAGCCGTGTAGACAGTGCTGTCAAACCATTAATTTGTGCTGTTTGTGTGTTTGTTTGTATGTGGCAGTTTCATGACCTCCTGTCCCAGACCACATCCCCCCTCAGTCAGATGGACCCCTACACCAGTCGCTCCATGGACATGCTCCTGCCCTTGACTGAGACGGACCGGAGGCGGAGAGGAGTCGACCAAGACTGTAGTGTTTCTCTGCGCTCATATTGCGAGAGGCCGCGCTCTGTAGTGAGTCCTTCCTCTTTTATCTTCTTCTGGGAAAACACCAAAGAACAGACTTTCAGTGAACGACTGGCTGAATAATAGAGGAGGAGGCTGTACACAGCCGGATGTGTCAGGCTGTCTTGTCACATGCTGTTGGAGTTGTAGTCACATTTTTCTGACGCAGTGGGCTAACCCAGAGAACCACAGCCACATCAGACTGTAACCAATAAAGACCTTAAAGGAGTATTAAAGGTTTTCCATAAGATACAAGACAGCAATATGATATGGCTTCAAAATGCTTCACTTCAAACATTATGATTTCAAGGATAAAATAATGCTCGAATTTGAATATGCTCATTGGGAAATGGCTGCTTTTGTGTGCATTTACATTATGAGTCACCACGAGTAAAAAGCTAAAATGAAACAAAGAAACAATTTTGTCTAGTAGCTGGTATAATAGATTGTAGATGTGATGATAAAGACTTTAAGAGTTTGGAAATTTGGTTTGGTAGCTTGGGAGTGCTTGAATTTTTCTTTTTAGGCTGTACAAACTCTGTGTTAGAGATTCACATGCTGACACTGTGATAGCTTTCGTAACTCATTAATATACCTGGGTGGAACTTACCCATTCAGTATATATATTTGTGGTCAGTGCGTCACTTCCCCTCCTTTTGTATGAATTCTGCCAAAATACTCCCATGACGGGCATTGAGCTATTGTGCTGGATTATGTCATTTGGAGCCAAGACATATACAGAAGGGATCTGGCTGGTGGAGCCACAGTATAGATGTCCTGCCCCTTAACCAAAGCCCATATTTGACTTACGTATAACGGGGCAAAGATCCCGCAGGTTGGTACAGAATGCAGCAGAACAGAGTCTGTTCTTTCACTGTTCCCAGATTCAATCATTTGTGTTAATCTTCATTACGTTAACTCTTGCCTTTCTTGGTCTACTGTGTTTATTTGGTGAAGAAAGTTTCGGGAGCTGCATTTGTAAACAGAGCTGGTATTCTTGACGTCACATCCACTCTTTTTAGCACAAAAAAAACCAAAACAAATTAAACTGGTGATGAAGAAGGTACAAAAAGCAAACTCATTCGGGAAAAGAGAAGCTTTGTAAGAGAATTGTCTCAAATCAGCTCTGTGATTGAAGAAATATTCAGTTACTCTGTGCTTCCCTGAAGTTCTTTGATTCCTATTGAAGAATAAAAACCAAGAATAACCCAGTGATCAAATTCGACCAACTGCTTAAGGTCAGTTTACGACACATTCAAAGTCAAGATGGCAGCCCTAGTTTTTCTGACTCACAGACGCCGACGAGAAAACACATGGGAGCATCCACAGATCAGGGAAATGTTGCCTGATTGCACTCACAGGGATCCATTAAGTTTAAAATCAATACTCATCATTTCCCCCAAATGCTTAGTGGATTATTTCCAATGGTATATTTTACTCTGACAAGTGATTTATGAGAGAGCCAAGCAAAGCCCACTTTGACCAAAAGGCCCAAACCTTGTCATGAATATTCATGAGCAAACCAGCAGATCATAAAGGACTTCTAGAGAAACGCTGACCAAGCAGACTTCAGCTGCTTTTACACTAATGTGCAACAGTCAGATGTTGTACCTCACTACCTTGACTGAGATGCAACTGTACATGGAGTCATTGTCTCTACAAACGTTCAGTTCCAGTAATGATTATAATAATAGTCCTTTATACAGACTCAGCTTTGTATATGTGTGAAAAAATAGATGAGAGGTTAAAACTGCGAGGACTGCCATTTCCGTAAGCTTTTTTTCCAAGTAAAACATGTTGGTAATGTTTCCTCTTCCTGGTGCGTTCACTGTACAGGACAGACAGAGTGAACGACATAAAGACTCTCGTTTAAACCTCCGGCCGCCGAGCCAGTCTGCTACCTACGCCACCGTATCCGCCTGGCATCACCAGCCTGAGAAACTCATCCTGGAATCCTGCGGATACGAGGCAACTGTAAGTCATTTTTGTTGTCTGTTTTTTTTAGCAAGGACACAGACCTGCAATTTTTTATACCATATTCCTGCTTTTTGTCTAAAAACTGAACTGAAGTGTTTCCATCTTGTGCTCTTTAGTCAGTTTGAAGCATGTCAGCAACATAGGCTGTATATGAAGTTGTGGATGTAATCTCTAGTTCAACTGAAGCCAAATGCAAAAGTGACTTAAACCTGCATTCTTTCTTGTGGCCAGCAGGAGAAGACTGCACTGGTTGTCCCATGTATGAAGCCCATTTGAAAAATGGAACATTTTAAGATTCCCAATTACTAGTTTTAAGTGTTATTAAATACAGCATGATTCTTATTTAGTTAATTATGGTCCGATTTATTGATGATAAATAAGGGTATCCTTAAAGGGATACTTCACCCGTTGAAACATGAATCTGTATTGACATTGGGTCATATGTAGAAATGTGAAATCAATTTTGAAGTTGGTGCCTTCTTGGCTGAGAAAAGGCAGAAAGTGTCTTTTTTGACTCGTGGATGAGAGACACCAAATCCCAGAATGCACAGCACCGCAGGACACTTCCACTAAGGTCAGGTTTACAGACATGTTTACTTCAACACATAAGGCCGTTTCCTCAACTGATTCCGGGATTTCTTCCAGAAGGAATTAGCATCTTGGAAATTCCTGGCAAAAAACAGGTTCTATGTCTGTGTCCATAGGCAAACAGTGAGAGCACCGACACTACCAGTCCGCCCCAGCTCGAGCCGCCCTGGGCTCCTCGTCCTCACCGCCCCCGACAGGCAGGCATTATGTCTCGGTTGCTGAGCTGGCACCGGCGGCAGACAGCAGTATAGCAATATAGCCGTAAAACGGCAGCCAGCGGCCGAAGCTCCCAAAACAGACCGGCCTGTCGCAGCAGCCGTCTCACCGCTATATTTATATTTTTTTGGCATTATCAGCTTTCTCCATAGCGCCTGTTAGCATAGCTTCTAAGAAATATGGCGGATGTTAAGTTTCGATTCTGGGAGTGAGTTCCCACCCACTGATCTGTGATAGGTCTGTAGCTTCAGTGGTCGAAAATATGAGGAACTAGCGTTGTAGTTTCACCCTGCTAACCGCAACAGCTTCGAGTGATGCAAAAATCGTCATTTTGTGTCACTGGAAGCTCCTTATCAGATTTAGAAATACAAAGATTTCCCATCTCAGGGGAAAATGAGGGCGGGATGCACAACCATTAAAAAATACTACCAGGTTTCTAATGATACAAAGCTTAATGCAAATGGGTGAAGTATCCCTTTAAGGGCATGGCCTCCTGTGAGTGAAATTTCACTCTCTCGTTGGAATGTCTGAGTTAGTATAGAAACATAACGATGCATATACACCCAAATATGGTACTTCTACTTCCCAAAAAACAAGATGGCAGCTACCAAATGCTAAACTTTAAGCTACACTCACTTCTTCATACATTCTGTGGTCAGAACCCATGTTGGAATAGTATTAAACCAACCTTGTTGTGTTTTGATTTGTTCTTTTAGTACCTAGGATCAATGATAATCAGGGATCTTCGAGGTATTGAATCCACACAAGATGCCTGTGCCAAAATTAGGGTAAGTAAAACTGAAATGCTTTAACAATTCCCTTCACTTCAAAGAACAAAAGCTTAAGTGTTTTATCAAATTGAGTAAATTCCAGCAAATAAACTATAAAAATGTCAGACATGAGAAGAAAAAACAAAACTGACTTTCACTGTTCCCATTCTGTGCACGTCGTAGTTCATAAATATTACTGTTTATAGTGCTAGAACCATTGTGTTTTGTTTTACCGTGTACACTAACCACTCACTCCTTATTGCAGAAATCAAAGGATTCCAGAAAGGGTCCAGTAGTCATACTATCCATTACCTATAGAGGGGTCAAGTTCATTGATGCAGCCACAAAGGTAATGGGAAAGAATGTTTGTGTGTCTCAGTGTGTATTGATTTGTTAATCACAAACATTTCAGCGAACTCTCTCAGCCCCCATTAGGACCTGATTTCCAGGTAGTACTCACTCCCCTCCTCTTTCCATTAGACCATAGTTGCGGAGCACGAGATCAGGAACATCTCATGTGCCGCTCAGGACCCAGATGACCTCTGCACTTTTGCTTATATTACCAAGGATCTGAAGAGTGGCCACCACTTCTGCCATGTCTTCAGCACTGTGGAAGTGGTGAGTAGTACAGCTCTCTCTGGAGAAAGGGAGACAAATATTAACAATCCCTGTCTACTCAAAACACAAGCATTAAGACTCACTTTCATCTGGAAAAACATTAGATTCCTCACGATCCATTGAGAAAATTACTCAGTCTTCATATAATATTTGAGATGTATGACGGAAATTCATCAATTACTAGTCTTGAACATTTTCTTTTGTGTGATGTCGGGTATCCCGCTGTTAAAACAACATGAAGCATCCTGCAGACATTATCTCCTTGATTGGCTCATCGAATTACTTGATTGAGGTTTTGCTCCTGCTATGCATGGCATTTTGGCATTTCCATTTACAGGCATAGAAAATTATATCATTTGTGTCTGAGCTTCTGTAAAGGTCAATGGCAATCTTTTATCTTTGGCAGATGAACCACCGTCAAGTGTCTGTTAACTGCAGGGATTTTTTTTTTTTAAGTTTAACGAGGCCGCAACACAATTTTCTGCCTTCTTTATTTTAATTTAACGCAACTGCTCCATGTGCACAGTGTATTGTTTAATAGCTCTGGCTTTTCCCTAACACTCCGTGGGATATTCAAGCAAGAGCCCAACATATAATTACACAAAGTCACTATCCTGACAACGTGAGGAGCAGCACTTTTGTATGCAAAACAATATTGTTTTGTGGGATCTACAAATAATTGTTAAAGATTTTGTAAAACCCAATTAAATAACAGTGACGGAGTCTGAAGTCATACAAATTATATTAACTTTTGAATGTATTATCCCAAGCTTCTTGGCTAAAAAGTACAAAAAACAAAATGTTTAGTCAGGTTTGTAAAAAAATGGCTTATCTTCGACAAACGCTGTGAAGAAGTTGTTTGTGTAAACACCAGCTGACATTGCAAATTATTGTCTTGTATCACTGAGTCAATACTAAAAATTATACTGATTCAACACTTTATTTTTTTATTCACACAGACACAGACCTACGAGATCATCCTCACACTGGGGCAGGCATTTGAAGTGGCCTATCAGATGGCAATGCAGACCAGGGCGAGACAATATGTCCCTCCTACGTCTCTGAGCCCAGAGGTCATAGAAACCAAAACCAGCCGTCCTGTTTCTCAGTCCTGGAATAGTATGCGGAGATCAGCAGTGAGTACCACCTTCACAACCTCTTTACAAATACCTGTTGAATGTGTTTTCTGTGTGTGTTCCTGTGTTTGCGTGTGTTGAATTTGCTCCACTTTTCTAAGGGACAGAGGTAAAGTAGAAAAGTAATCGTGATTCAGAAAAGGTTCACCGACCTCGTGACTGACTTTCCCCCCTCCTGAAACCCCAAAAGACCTCCTAGAAAGTGAGATTTGCTGTGTATGTGGCTGGAAGTGATGAGTCATTACTTTGCTAACAATTTCATCACGCCCACCCCTCAAATCTGAGTCACTCAGATCAGGGGGAGATTTCTTTTTTTGTGCATATGTGAAACATGATGAATGAGGATTTTTATTTGTTGCCCACAGGCAGGTTTATGATTTCCTCCGGGACGTTCCTGAGGGCTCAGGCCTGTTGGTTAGACCGATCCACTGCTACCTCACTATTGATTAAGTGTGTTGCCTAAATGTCGACGTATACTCTGAGCCACGCAGTGATGCATTGACCTCTCAGGCTGCATATAATGAGCACTCTGTGATCACTGTCACCTAAGAGAGCTGCACAGCCAGAAGCACGCACACTGTTAGACCACATGCTTCTCCAGAGACAAATCACTTTGTTTTACTACCTGCCTGTGAGGATAATATATGGAGTAATCACAGAGCTGCGTAATGAGTCTGGCTGGTTGTTTAAGTTTTAAATGAGATGGGGGGGGGACTTCTATCTCCTGCAATTTGTTTTAATGTGTTTTATGGCTGTGTGAATGCTAAAAAAAAATAGCAGTTTGAAAAGAAAATGTTTTAGCCGTAAAGTTTTTTGTCATTTGACCGACCATTTAGCTCCCACCCCGTGAGTTACTGCTGCTACAGCTGTGTAGTTTGCAAGGCACAATCAATTAAATTAACAATATTTTTTTATAACAATCGGTCCTTGCTTTCAAACAGAAGTGCACAATGACAGGCTTCAGTCGAAATGAGTCTTGCTGTAAAAACGAGTGTTGCTGGCAGAATTTATCGGCTGAAGCTAGTTGGGCTGTAAGGATTATGTTAGATCAGGGAGTGTGTTGAACAAGCTAGCTCCTGCTGGAGAAAGACAGTTGTACTGTATTGCAAAGTAAAGCTAAGACTTTTTACACATGCACTACAACAACAACAACACAAAAGCTAGCCGTGAAATCTTTCTGAGTTGTCTTGTTCCATTTGCAACTCACAGCTAGAGACTCTCCCTGTCAGATGGCGGGGGGGGGGGGGGGGGTCTCAGGCAGGACATGATGTTAAAAGGGCGATGCAGAAGCGGCGGACAAGACAACAAAGTCCGATGCTATTTTTGCCTTTCTATCACTGCTGTGTTTACATATATATTACACTGCTGAACATATTCACAGTATCAACGAGTAAGTGTACAGTACATGGAGCAGGAAAGAGTATTGCTGCTTCACTACATGCACTATGACAGCACTGGTTGCATTGCCTCCACCTGCATGCTGGCAGTGGATTTTCTTACATGTCTCCTGCTGCATTTACACATTGGTTGACCCCAACTTCACACAAACATTTTACTAGGATGCTGACCGGAAGAATTCCAGGTAAATCTGGACTTTTTTTGTATGAAAACACCACTAGTTAGTCCTGGTATTTAAATCATGATCGGGACTCATGTAAGCTCAAAGTGTTTGTATAACCTGGTTTGGCTGCTTATTTTTACACACCTATTTTGAAATGATGCTTTCATTTGTAGAAATGAAAGTTGGTGTAACAGGACCTTACTCTGTGAGGAGCAACATGCTCATACATTTCAGCTTCGGTTGCTGAAGTGTTCGTTTCTGTCAAAAGAAAGATGGGGCTGCTGAAGTTAACTTTCACTGAGTAGTATCTATTTTAGTCTTGCTTCCACACTGTGGGAAACTATGTGTATGTGAACCAGGCTTTTCAAAAAAAAAATCCTGCAACCATATAAAGCTGTTACATAATGATGTGCTTCTTTGCCTCCGCAGTAACACTGCGTGGCTACAGTAGTAACCTAGTTAGCGGAGCATGCAATGTAAGCAGCTCACGTTACAGAAGATGAACACTGAAAATATAACTCCTCACTATTTATTTGTTTGTTTGTCGGAAGGCTAAAAAAAGACACTACACTCCCAGAATCTTAAATCCTTACAAGAGCCTCAGCACACCGCTTCAACATGTGTACAAATCCAAACCTTGACAGACCTGCCGTGCCTAGTTACGGTTGCTAAGCTGTGATTGGACAGGCACTCTTTAGGGGAGGGTTGTAGCGAATGTCAATTACAAGAACACAAGAAGTAGCAGAATAATTTTCTTGATTAATTTGCCTTCTTCAGCTCCAGACAGGTGACAACAGCTCCTACTGCCGCTATTTAATAATCTGTTTGGTGCGTTTTAATGCTCTGTCCCTCTATTCTCTCATTTTTTTTTAACATGTCTTTGTTCTTGTCTTCTTGGTCCTCCTGCTTCCCAGGGTGCCCCTCTGCTCGAATGCCGCTGCTGTCACTGTCACACGTGTACTACCCACCGTCCTTCCTTCCTCCCGTTGCACTCTGTTAGCCCTGGAGTCCAGGTCCTTCTCTTTCCTTTCCTCTATTAAACCTGTAATCACCACACATCAGCTTACACAATTATCCCTCCTCTTCTTTCTTTTCTTTCTGTTTTCGGTTGTTGTTGATCGGGTGCTGCGATGCACTTTGTCTCCTTGTCATACGGATATTTATATATCAGGCATAAATGTTCTTCTCATCCCTTTACTTTCCCATCTCTCATCTTCATTGCACATTTTAGAATTTAGTTCATTTCTGTGGTTAAATACATTCAGGAAGAAAAGGGCTTCTTGATGTGATTTGCTTCCTCTATATTTACGCTTCTCTGAGGACTGTTGGCTTAATTGTGCCAGGGAGGGTTCGTAAACAAGATGGTTGAAGTTGTCTGTTGGATGGTTTTAAGCTCCCGCTCTTATTCTTTGTGTTACTATCTTTTTGAGCTGAAGATGTCATCCATTCGCAGGGAATTAAAAATATATTAAAATGCCTTATCTTGAGAGGGTTTTTTTAGCCATTTAAAATTCATTTTTAGCTCGCAGTAAATTTATCAGTGTGTGTGTTTTGACTGCTTATATAATGAAAACAGCCCCCATGTTTGTAGGAGCCACTGTTGTAGAGCAGACATTGCTTTTGAACAACTAATCAGGGCTTTTTTTTTTTTTTTTTTTTTACTCCCAGAGGGTTGTGGCTTTGGTTTACTGCTGCGTCTAACACAGAGTATTTTCTGTCAGACATCATCCATGTTGTGGATTGAGCCCTGAGTGTCTGTGATTATAACATGATCACTGGACTGTACCTCTAATCCACATGCACGTGTGTGAGCTGAGGACTTGTCAGTGTGACGCAATGGCCTCGGCTGCTGCCCGTCTCACACCCTCCTCTCGTCCCTCCTCCCTCCCTCCCCTCCGGCAGATTGACCCCCTGGAGATGGACCCAGACATGCAGTCCCTGGGCAGCACCACCTGGCTCTTGGACCACCGGGACTCCAACAGGCGCCCCGTCAGCACCAAGTACGAGACCACCATATTCTGAGGCGGGATCCCCACAGCCGCCCCTCTGCACCCCCTCGTGCTTCCCTCTCTCCCCCCTGCATCCGGTTCTTGATTTATCTCACACACACACAGACACTCAAACATAAACATGCGAGCCCCGTGCCTTTTCACTGTGATGGTATAGCATCCCTCAGGGCTGCCCACTCCTGCAACCTCCTTTGCCCTGCCCAGCGACCCACACAAACCTCTCTACCCGTCATGACAAACACTCCTGCGCCCCCCCCCCCCCCCATTCCTCCCCACCTGGCAGCCTCCCTCGCCTGTTGCTGCTACAGCCCATGCCGGAGCCCTGGACCGGATGATCCTGGACCGATGTCATTTTACAGTGGCCCTGCTCTCTCAACCAAACTGCCTCTTCCTCCTCATCCTCCTCCTCCTGACAACTTGCATCTGCCTCCAAATCCCAGATAGATCCCAGAGGTTGCATCTTTATTATTCTTTTCTCTTTCAGGCCTTTAAAAAACATTGATTCTTCACAGGCAAAACGAGCATGCTCATTTTTATTTTGCTCTCTATGTAGACTTCGGATTGGCTTTAAGTCGCAACAAATTTATATTTCAGGAAGGTTGAGGTTGCACTTTCAAGAATACAGAAGAGTTGCACAGTTTCATATAATATCTAAGGTATTACAGTTTGTGTAACTGTTAAAAGAAAAGTTTAAAAAATGTACGCTTAATGATCGTCTTGATCAGAACTCTATCAGAATATATCTATATCACCCTCTCTTCTGAACTGTTAGATTTATTATTTTATTTGTCTTGGGACCATGTAAAAAAAAGTTCATCCCGACAAATTTGAGAACTATACAAGCTATAAAGCTACGATCTAATCTCCTTTACAAGAAGCTATTGCCAGCTGCCAGCTAATTTAGCTTAGCTTAAAGACTGCAAATAAGCGAGGAACAGCTAGCCTGGCTGTGAAAAAAAGCAACAAAAGATAAGAACCAGCATTGAAATAACACAAACACTAAATCTTGTAACCCCTATGTGTACAAAAATGACAAATTGGTGCTTTGAGAAGTGCTACATGCTGAACTAGTTCCTTTTCCTGAGTGAGACTGCAACCCCCTTATAGCTCCCAGAAGTCCCTCCTATGTTATTCTTCTTTCAGATTATTGAATTATTTTATATTAGTATTTTATTCAAGGAAAATGATCTTTATTTAGAAATCCAAACTGGTTTGACGTAATTACTGGGAGTCTGCAAGAAATAGTCCAGCACGTTCCCCCCCCACCCAAAACGTTACACAACATTTTCACTTTTTACTCTTTATTTTCTGCAAGGATCAAACCATGCAGAATCAGCATGTGAATTAGTGAGCAGTACAGTTGATTTTTCTAACCCTGACATCGTGCAAATCGAGCTGCTTCCCCGTTATCAGTCTTTATTTTAGGCTCAGTTTGCCGGCTCCTGGTGGGAGCTTCAATTATTAGACACAAGCATTTGAGGGATATTAACAGTACTCCAGTGAATCTTTAACTTTTCTTTGAACAGACACTTCAGATACAAAGTCTTTAAAACAGAAGAATGATTATTTTTAGTTTTCTTTTTCAATATCATTTCTTTTTTTTTAATTTAATGAATTATTTGATTGTTTGGTTGTTTTGCCTCAAGACAGTTATATATTTATTTTTTTCTTTCTCCATCTTTTAGCCTGTCCTGTCTTACCAGGCATCTACCACTGTGAGGCACTATGAGGAGGCTGCTTTGCTAGCATGGGATGCAAGACGGACAATTAATCAATGAAAGATAAAAAAAACAGCAACATGCAGCAAAACAACCTGTTTTTTTTTTCTACTCATTTGTACAGTAGTCATATTACAACCCGATGGATCGATCATGAATCCATCACTGATGTCTGAACTCATATGGACCAAGAACTGAACCCGTGTACACACACAGGAGGACAACTTTACCACACTTTACCGAGGACGACAGCCTTACTTTATTTCGGGTTATCTATAATCAACTTAAGCCCCAAATCTTCCTGAATATCACACCCACCACAACCCAACAACTGCACGCCAACCCCTTGCTTCTAGAAGAAGAAAAAAAAAAAAAAGACGACACTGCTGATTTCCTGGTGTTTTTCAATGACTGTGACCCGCTGCGTTGGGACGGTGATCTAATGATGGTACAGTTCTGTCCAGATGAGAGCCTTTGCCCTGGCCTTGTACTGCCCGTTCTGCAGTCTCTCAGCATTCATGGTAGCAATGAGAGACTGCAGATAATCACAGCATCTTCTTCTTGTCAATTAAAAAAAAGAAATCACTGTGTTAAAACATGGCACTATCCCTTTTAATATCTTTTCTTCTTTTCTTTTCTTACCGTGCAAACGGTGCGTTTTGTGATGCTTCTTGATAGACCAGGTCTGACTGAGATACTTGGGGGGGAGAAGAGTGAATAAAAGGGGACCGTAAAGTATCCGGATATTGAGGCAAAAAAACAAAAAAACATGATACAACCCAAAAGACATAGATAACACAAGCGTATTGAGTGAACCGACATAGGTTGCACATTTCACAATTTTGTAATCCAAACAAAAAACATCCTCCAGTCTGCACGATTTCATTTGACTCGACGACTGTATTAATGAGCCTCGAGCACAATTTGCCGCATGTCGCCCAACATAGCATCTTATTATCATGATTACATGGGTAGGTATCCATGCTGTTTCACACCAATTTAAAAATTCGGTTCAGTTCATGCAAAAGTATGTCACTTGAGGACAAACGGCAGTGAAAAGGTTTTAACGCCACCACATTAAAAAGGAGCCAAATCCAAGTGCTGCTCTGGTGTCATGTTAATGAGAATAGATTTGTTATGCCGAGAACAACCCCCCCCCCCCTTTAAAAAATATAATTCCTCACTGCACTGTGACTCAAAAATGCTCGTTGTGGAGTCGACACGAATCTGTGGGTTCTCCCCCGTGTGCACTACCTGCTGTGCGTGCTGTATGCCTTGTTCCTTGTCTGTCCTCATGGGAGTTTGGACTGTTAACATCACTGTCCGCTGTCCTTGTTTTTTCATGTGTGCTGCAGGAGAAGGGAGGCATTGAGCTCCTGTGTGGCTGCAGACTGACTGTTAAAAAGATGTAGCTGGTCTGTGTGTGGTACCGTGGCTGTGTCTTTGCCACCTTGTTCTGACTGTTAACTGTTAGCTTCCACTGATGATGCATGATGGCAGTGTTTCTTTGTGTTTTGTACCCTTTGATGCACTCGGCCTGAGCAGTCTTTGTATGTACCGTAGCAGTGTCTCGTCTCTCTTCACTCATCTGCCATTTGCTTTTTATGTTCCCTCACCAAAAAAAAAATACAGCGTTTCATCCTCATCCCTTCCATGTCTCCATTTGCCTTTCATTCCTCCAACATTTTGTCACGTATGTTCTTCCATTTTGTGTGTCACCAAGACAACCTGCTCTAGTATGGATGCATAATGTAAAAGCATTACACTTTAATGAGCAGCAGCTATTTAAAGCAAGTTTTGGTGGCATGATATGGCTGTGCATGTACCGGTCTTTTTTAACATTGGTGTTTTCCTTGTGTAGCTCACCCCAGCGTTCAAGTTTCCGGATACCAAGCTGTGAGTTGAAGGGGAGCAGCCGATGCGAAGTGTGTTTAGCGTGTGTTCAGTTAGCGGGCAGAGCAGTGGAAAAGAGAATAAAAGGGAGAGGAAAATGAGAGGTAAGCCTTATGCAACATGCAGGGCCAAAACCAGCGCTACTATGACATTTTAGATCTCACTCTGTATATCCCCTTTGGTCCTCCACTGCCCCCTGATACGACTCCAAACACACAGACAAACGGTAAACCTGTTGTCTGGCTAAGCAGGACCTGTGTATCACTCCTGTCTTTAGAGAGGCCAGTCGGAAAGGCTCAGTCTATTTCCTGGCCTCTTAAGTGACTTTCTGATCTTGTCATGTAGGTACTGTAATGTTTAGAGCACTGTAGACCATTTATGATATAGACCATTACTGAGCATTTCTATTGATTCAGGTCTATTGGAGATAGAAACTGGGAATTATTAAGGGAAATGAAATGTCGAGGGGGAAAAAAAAAAAAGAAACTGTACCAGCATACAATGCTCTGCCCATGTTTGTGGACAGAGTGTGGTTTGTCAAAGAAAATGTGATACTGTTTCAAATTTCAAAGCAATATTATATTAATGAAATTAAATAATACAATGACAAAAGAATCCCCTCTCCAGTCTGTTGTCAACTTTGAGTTTGTTTTTTTTTTATCATCGAGTAAACAAACACAGAGAGAAACTTTACACCAGCTGTTCAGATTTTAAAGTGACAAATTCAACACCAGGCTAATTACTGTACAATTACACGTTCAGTGTTTTCCCTGCTATGGAGATTAGTGGGTGGTTCAACTTCTAATCTCAACAAACGCCCTGGTTTGTGATTATCGTGTTCTATTAAATTCAAGTCACAGAGCTAAGCATCCCATTTTCTTAAGTGCCTGCTGATCACAATCCTATAAAAGTCCTCTGTCATTTTGATGCTAAATACTTGGTGTGCTGCATGATTAAAAAAAGATTTACAGCTCATTTCCCGAGATCTGACTCCTCCGAACAAATCCCAACATGAAGCAGGAATCCACATAATCTGTGCTTGAATTGCAAAACATTTTATCATTTGTTTATAATAATGTTGCCTTTAATTATTCTACACTGCACAATAACACTAGATATAAAATTGAATGCTGCAGTAGACTGAATATGTTCTTATTCGTACTTGGTTGGAGGAGTCATTGACGATTCAGAAAATCTTTAAATCAGAGGGGAGTGTTGCTGCAAGACCTGATTGGTTTCAAAAGATTGCAAGGCATTAATCTGAGACAATCTCTGAGACAATGCTTAACCCTGTGACTCCTGCAGGTTTCCTCATCCCTCTGCTGTGAGATGTAGCAAATTCAAAGGACAACAGCGATTGGCTCAAAAGTTTTAGCACATTTTAGTTTGCGTACCACGATTGGAATTACACAACACTTTATCATGACTAGTATCTCAGTTATCCACTCGTATGTATTCATGTCCTTAAAGCAACACTATATCACTTTTCCACCTTAAAACAAAAGTTTCAAAGTCGATCTAATAGAACAATAAACTTTCGACTTTTAGGATGGCTTCTGATGTGTCCACTGAGCGCCCTGGTCACCTGCACGATGTAACCCACTGATAATGGGAAAGTGACAATCCTGCAGATTTTATTTATAACACATAGCGCCATAACGTTAGGCTGTAACGTTATCTGTGTCATCGTTGCCTCGAGTTTAGCAGCTGAACCGGGTGCAGAAACTCATCTAACCCAAGTTGCGTCTCATGCAAAAAAAAAAAGTTGTGTGTCGATCTTAAAGTTTGGAACCGTACAAACCTATCTCAACTCGCATTATAAGTTAGCCTCCCCAATGTAGCCGTCTAGCCACAGCCTGTAGACATCGAGGTAACAGCTGAATACACCTGCAAACAGTTTGCAAACAACAGAATGATAACACTAGAAAAGTCAGATTTGCACAAAATCTGGTTATTTTACTGTATCTAGTCAGTCAACATGCTTCTTTGGCTTCTCACGCCACCCAACAAACACATGCTGTCTATGAAGAGGTGGAGTAACAGCTTCCTTTGTGTTTCACAATGGTGCAGTTGCACTCTGAGACCTTTGGAGGGCGCCAAAACTAAGCACACCAAACTGAATCCCTACATAATGTTGCTTTAAGATACAGAAATACGATAGATCACTGATGAAAAAAGAAAGTTTTATAATTTATCATAGTGAACATTTTTTTTCTGCCCAAGTTGTTCCAAGTTACATCATCTGTCTTTTTCTCTGCAATGTTTACCGTTCTTATCAATTTGTTGAATTTGATTAAAATGGATATAAACCTCATGTCCTCTTTGTTGGATAATACAACATAAAACAAGTCTGTAAAATGATTGTAAGATTGAACAGAAATGCAAAGGAAGGAACTGGAGGAACAAAACATCCAATCTCTCCTTTCAAAGTTTTAGCTTTCACAGGCTTTTATAATAATCACACTCACAGGAAGTAGACCATATTTATAAAACCCTCCTGTTGGTCGCACATCAAAGACTGAATTGTCCTCCCGTTAGGCTGAATGTGTGTTATTGTTTTCAACTTTCCAGCCACTTAGTGAGACTTACAAGCTGAAAATGATGAGTTTTGACAAAGATTTGGATTGTGCAGCAAACCAGGCCTTCCATACGTCTCCTTATCTATCATGAGCTTTTCAACGTCAGTCCATTTTGTTTTTTACCTCACTGTTACATCCTGGGCTTTGCGTTGTTGGAGAAAAAGCTTTTAGTTTGCTTCCCTTTATGATTAACTCAGCCTGTTGTAAGTGTAACCATGGTTACTCACAGGATATTAATACTTTTATTCTATTAGTTCTATTTTGGCTCCTCCCCCACTAACCCCTACAACCTCAGGGGAAACACTGAGTACATTTTGGGTTTATATGCAAAGGTGTTTAAAGAAAGAAAAGAGAAGAAAGTGCACGCTGTCTTTGGTAAATTCTACAAAATAATCTGTGAACGTCAAGCTAAGAAAAGAAACCAGCATCATTTCAAAATGAGAAGTACTATTTACAACCTGTTAGCATCATCTTTGGTACTTTTGTGTTTTCCTG
Source organism: Labrus bergylta (assembly GCF_963930695.1). Lineage (NCBI taxonomy): Eukaryota > Metazoa > Chordata > Actinopteri > Labriformes > Labridae > Labrus > Labrus bergylta. Next base: position 20,822,954 of record NC_089199.1, on the reverse strand, counting down.
AGTGTGTTTTTATCTCGAGATGAATTCAATCGTTTGAAATCTAACAAATGTGTTTAACAGGAAAATTAAAAAAAGGTGCACAAAAAGGTTTTAAGAATTTACATCAGGTACTTGTAACAACTCTTAATGCCATGTCTCATTAACACGTTACAAAGAACTATTCATTATTTTCTGTCCAGGTATAAACTGGCTTGTTTTTTTTCACACGGCGTTTTAGGTTTTCATGTTTTTCTGCTGCTTATGATTCAGCATCTGCCTCATGAACTGATAAATGTTTTTTTGTTGAAAAACTAAAAAAAATATAATATACATATATTCTGTGACTATAAACGTCTTTCTCTCAAACACTCCCACACACTGTATTTACACTCCATGGCTAATGCTAGCCATCAAATTGCAGCTTATGTTTAGTTCACCGGGACGCTGTCTGGGTCACCCTCAGCTCAGCGTGAGTCCTCCGCGGTCTCGGCCTCTCCTGGTGGGAGCAGCAGCCTCCTGAGGATGGGTGCAAAGAAAGGACCAAAGACCGTTCTGTTGAAGTGGACGATTCGCCCAAAGGCCGTCCCCAGCTCGGCTAGCTCAGCGCCCACTAGCCTGAGGGAAGCAGGCAGCTCTGGACTCCTCTTAGCAGGGCCGCCCTGCAGCATGGCCTGGAGGAAGCCCTGTACCCTTTCTCCTGTTTGATCAAGAGGAGGAGGAGAGAGAGAGAGGTGAGAGGGAGGAAGAAGAGGAGAGAGAGAGAGAGGAAGAAGAGAGAGAGAGGGATGAGAGGGAGAAAAGAGAGAGAGAGGGAGAGACAGAGGGAGAGAGAGAGAGAGAGGGGTGAGAGGGAGGAAGAAGAGAGAGAGAGAGGGTGAGAATGAGGAAGAAGAGAGAGAGAGAGAGAGAGGGGTGAGAGGGAGGAAGAAGAGAGAGAGAGGGGGGTGAGAGGGAGGAAGAAGAGAGAGAGAGGGGGGAAAAAGAGAGAGAGAGGGGTGAGAGGGAGGAAGAAGAGGAGAGAGAGAGAGGGAGGAAGAAGAGAGAGAGAGAGGGGTGAGAGGGAGGAAGAAGAGGAGAGAGAGAGAGGGATGAAGAAGAGAGAGAGAGGGGTGAGAGGGAGGAAGAAGAGGAGAGAGAGAGAGGGATGAAGAAGAGAGAGAGAGATGAGAGGGAGAAAAGAGAGAGAGAGAGAGGGAGGAAGAAGAGAGAGAGAGGAAGATGAGAGAGAGGGGTGAGAGGGAGGAAGAAGAGATAGAGAGGGGTGAGAGGGAGGAAGAAGAGAGAGAGAGGGGGGAAGAAGAGAGAGAGGTGAGAGGGAGGAAGAAGAGAGAGAGAGAGAGAGAGGGGTGAGAGGGAGGAAGAAGAGAGAGAGAGAGAGAGAGGGGTGAGAGGGAGGAAGAAGAGAGAGAGAGAGAGAGAGGGGTGAGAGGGAGGAAGAAGAGAGAGAGAGAGAGAGGGAGGGGTGAGAGGGAGGAAGAAGAGAGAGAGGGAGGAAGAAGAGAGAGAGAGAGAGAGGGGTGAGAGGGAGGAAGAAGAGAGAGAAGGAGGAAGAAGAGAGAGAGGGAGGAAGAAGAGAGAGAGGAAGGAAGAAGACAGAGAGAGAAGTCAGCTCTCTGCAGCAGCACACATTTCATTTCAACATGTAGACAAAGATAACCTAAACTAATTTACATGATACATGTTTCAACTGTTTAGTGAAGTTTGTGCATCTCTTACATTTTAAAATATACAACCAGGCTGTGAAGGCTTTTATGGTAAATGGACTTGAGCTTTTCTGACCTTCTGACTACTCAAAGCGCTTTCACACTACAGGTCACACCTACACATTCACACACTGATGGCAGAGGCTGCTGAGTGTGTCCATCAGTTTTAACTAGTCCCATTCATACACCGTCGGCGACGCAGCAGGAGCAACTTAGGGTTAGGTGTCTTGCCCAAGAACACATCGGACATGTGGCTGTAGGAGCCAATAAAAACCCTAAAAAGTCAGAGTTCTCAAAAAAAAAAAAAAAAAAAAACAGTGACCGACCTGGACTCATCTATCTACACTTACATACTCACCAATAACAACTCTGAAAGTGATGTGCTTCAATTAATCAGTTAACAGAATACTATTCTGTGACTATTTTGATATTGACTAAATTATTGGATTCATTTTTAAAGAGAAGAAAACCCAACAGTTCTCTGGTTCCAGCTCATTAAATATAAGAATTGTTTTTTGTTTTTTTCTCCATATCGCAATCAGAATCTGGTATATTACCAAGTAGGTTTACACACATAAGGAACTGACCTTTGTGTTTTTGTGAAGGTACAATGAACATAGAAGAAGAGTAAAAAAAAGAAGACAACTAGTAAGTACAGTCAGAGGCGTTAAATATAATAAGATAAATAATTAGTGTAGAATAGAAATAGATAAAACATGACGATGGTGATTGGAGGTTAACTTGGAGTGTCGACTGGAGAAAACAACCAATACAAGGACGTCACTTTGGCCTCAAGGGAATAGCCACACAACACCTTTGACTTTAAAAAAATATATATTTCAGACATGAACATCATTCACGTAAATGATGGGAAGATGAATCTCAGGGGGAAAAAAAACACTGATTGAGAGCTGATATCTTCTGACAGGTAAAAATATTCTTCACTCTCTTTATCTGTAATAGTTTTAAATAGCTCTGGAAGTTTTCTTTTTTCTTCTGTCTGATGGATCATCATTTTCTTAACCACATCTTAAATAAAGAACCATAAAATAATAATCTGGTAGAAATTAAATTTGTGTCGCTCTCTCGGGCTGACCTATGAGTGTGCGGACAGGGTTGTTGTGCTTCCACAGCTCAGATATTTGTCCTCTCAGCAGATCCAGGCTCTCCTTGGGCAGCGCTGCTCCTCCCTGGCCGCTCACAGCTTCGGTCACCTGCTGCAGTACGACATCCCCGATCCCCAGCAGTGCAGCCTTCAGCTCAGCCTCCCTGCAGCAGCACAAAACCAGCGTCAGACAAATCACCAGCAGGCTTCATTAGATATGTATCAGGTCACAGGGCTATGAGAGTATCCATTTATAAGTACTGTTGAGCAAAGGAACTCGGGGGGGGGGGGAGTCAATAAATGAGGGTCTTTAATAGCATCACAGTCTCAAAAGAGGTTTGGATTAAATTAAAGGACATTTTAATAAAGGTGATTAAGGGAGAAATAGCCTGTGCTACTTTTTTATTGCAGCTTGGACCAGAGTGTGAGCAGGCTTTGAATATCACAAGCTGCTGCTGCTGCTCCACATTTATCCTCTAATCATGACGGCCCTTCTCTCGAACAGAAAGAATGAGGTTAGCTGCATCGGTCTTGACAAGCTAGTAGCCTGCTGTCACCTCCATTGGTTTCCTTCTCATACAATACCTGTTCTCCATGACAGCCAGTACAAGCATCACCAAATCCTCCTCTTACCTGGTGTGACTGCCCTCCAGCAGGGCAGCGATGGCGGGCCTGAGTTTACCTACAAACCCCTGCAGGGAGAAAACAGAGCCTCCACAATGAGCGCTGGTCAAGAGCAGCACCGAGGCCTCCAAGACCAACATCTGGAGCTGCTGTCCCAGAGCGTCCAGGCGAGCTCGGTCCATCAGAGCAGTCTGTGTGAGGAAGTAAACAGCTCAATTTAGCCAAATATATAAACAACCAAAAAATAACTCCTGTGGACACATAGATGAAACAGTTAGCTTATAGTGATGGGTAAACCTACTTAAGTAGGTAAAGTAATAGACATGTGGTTGAAATTGTTTAAGGCTAAAATAGATTGTTTACAATGATAGCTTATGAAGAAAAAATCATTTGAAAAAGTCAAATAGATAAGCTGTTCCTTAATTCCTTAATGAAGTTAAAAAAAATCAACAGCTGAGATTTTTAGCTCAAAGAAAGAGATATTAGACCCTCCACCGATAAGTTTTTTTTATTATCAAGAAAACTAATTTGTCTTTGTGTTTAAGACCAGTGGTTCTCAAAGTGGGGGTTGGGACCCCTGGGAGAGACACTAAGAAGGGGGTCGTGAAAATTCTTCCAAAACATATAAAAATATACAAACTTAAAATTGCATATTTGAACCATTATTGTGACAATATACAAAAAGGTAGTTCAAGAAATGACTCATGTTCTACTTGTAGTATTTCTTACAATACATTACTAAAATTTAGTTACGCTGTTCAGACTGTTGTGTTCTAATGTTCTAGTGTTCAGTCTCTAGCACCTATTTTTGGGGGTCATGGGCCGAGACGTTTGGAAACCCACTGCTGATCAGACAAAAGAAGCAGTTAAAAGATGATCATTTGGCCTCTGGGTCTTGTCGATCATGAGCATATGAGATAAAAGTAAAAATAGAAATGACTTCTGACTAGTTTATTAGTTCAATGTGAAAACATTCCTAAACTTTAAGTATCATGAACATAAATTGATATAGATCTATAATGTTTCATGATTTATGGTGTGAAATAACAGTTTTTGAGATCATTTCCAGTGAACACATTAGGATCATGTTGGCTGATGTTGATGAAGGGGTACTTGATTCAACCTGACAGGGCTGCGTGGCTGCCTCAGATAAAAAAAAAAAAAGGTTGTGAGCCTCTGATCTACAACGCCACATGAGCTCTAATGTGGTGTCACATGCTTTAACATGCGGCAGGGTGAGGAGGAGTGTGTAGGGAAAGTTGAAAATTCCCCCATAATCAATAAAATATCACCGCGATGAAAAAAGACAGAGTGCTGTGTGACATAATTTTTGACCTCGGGATATTTCTGGTCGTGTGGGTCCCAGTGAAGCAGGCGCATGTAGGCCCTGGTGAGGACAGCAGTGGGGCTGACAGGACCTCTGCTGTCAGGAGCGGGAGAGTCAGACTGAGCTCTGACGGCCATCGCCTCCTCTGACGCTGCTGCCAGGAGCCAAGCGCTGGTGTAGTCCAGAGAGGCTGGAGAAAAACAATACAATACAGATGACAAAGACATCAACAGGTACACGAGGCACACGTATTTACACTTAATCAATAGATTTAAAAGGTAGTTATTGCCATATACAGACAAGGTGTTTCTTGTTCAGTTTAAAATAAATTAGTTGTTTTAAGTGTTAAAACTTAAACTAATTTTATTGTGTTTGCAGCAAGAGAAGCCCGAACGCCAGGCGTACATTTCAGGCCGATTTAAAACCCGCTTTTGAGTCTTATGACTCGAGGCAGGACATTTGATCGCGTCCCGATCAGCTGCTCCCGACCCCTCGGATGATTTTCTGGCATGTTTGATATTTTTGGTTGTTACCACTGCACACACACGCACAGCGAGTGCAGAGCCACGAGCCAAATTCCCCCGACTTCAGGGCTTTCTTTCCCTAATTGTGTCTGCGCAAAAAGTGACAGACAGCAGACAAAATCACCATGACAATAACAGGCATGCCTGTTCAAATGTGTCTTCCCCTCCTATCGTTACAGAAACAGTGAAAGGAAATGTATGCAGACCTCTAACTGAAAGGGAATATTTGTTGTCATTTAGCTGCTAGTAGACTTGTGTATATGGAAGAAGCTGATGTGTGGGAGAGAGAGAGAGAGAGAGAGAGAGCGTTTTGGCAGGTGTGAATGTTTGAGCTAAGCATATGAAACAATGTAAATACACATAAATCAGACTTCAACCTCCGTCTGTGGGAGTTTTCTATTGATAATTGTGAATGCTCCATCACGACTTTACTCGTACAGTGTGAGCTCTCAGGTCGTCGTGCAGTGTGAGCACATGAATCATGAGTTTTGGTCATGCATCGTAAACAATTCAGTCGTACGGCGACGCCGGGCTGACATAAATCCACAGATATTATTTTACTCAGTTTTCCCTGTGATAACTGAGAAAATAATTCCCGGTAGCTTTCTCCAGACCTTGACGTATTCATCTGGTAACTTCAGGATAACAAGGCTGGTTTTCTTGAGTTCTCGAGAACACGGCATCAACTCATTATCTCACCAGAATTCTTAGCTCAAGACTACAACATAAATAAGTCAAGATCCTGAGAAAAACCATGTTTACTTGTTACCACAATGTAAGATAAATTGTATGGATGCAGGTCCTCTCAGGGCTTCTGTATGCAGCACATTTGCTTCACTCTACAAAGATGAAAAAATGCTTGAAATACATTTGCTGACCAATTCTCCCCGATTTACTTATAGGGGATAAAATAAACTCTTTAGTAGCAGGGCTAACATCACTGTGTCAGCACTGAGGGTCCTGTCACTCTGCCAGCTGCACTCAGACAGAATAAAGTTCACTGATTGGCTGTCATGCTCTTCACCTAATCTATGAAACGCTGAGAAATGGCAGGCTCCTGCTTTACAGCGTCAAGGGTCAAAATCACTTTAATTGAAAAGTGAAATATGCCACAACCATATATTTTACTGCCAGAAAGTCACCTTCCTCATCCATCACGCCTCCTCGTCCTTACCTGACTGCTGGTCCAGGATCTGCTGGAACTTGGTCCTCTCGTACTGCACGGCCTGCTGCAGGAGGTGAGGCCTCAGGCTCTGGACGGTGAAGTTTACCATGTCTGTCTTCATCAGACCCAGGACGCGGAAGATCTCCCTGAGCAACAGGCAGGAGGATTATATGCGAGTGTATTGTTGTAAGTTACTGAAAAACGTTTAAACCCAAGAAAGCTTTTTTAAGTCATACCCAATCCTGAAAACAGAAGAAGTGCTCTACATAAAGAAGAGGAAGAGGGACAGAGGGAAAGAAGAAACCAATAAGTAAAATAAAGGTCTTCTTCTCAGTGACTGGAGGTATGGATGCATAATTAGATGTACAGCATCTCAAGTGAAGCTGGCAGGCTTCCTTTAATCACTGATGTCTAATATTTACTGGTAACCTCCGAATGCGAGTCAGATTTAGCTCCAGTTTGCGCCTCATTTACAGACTAAAAGATGACTCTGTAGTGTTTTCACAATGCCTAATGGTTGTTTAATGCTTCTTAAAGATTTCTCATCATCTGCATGAGTAGTATGGTGTACTGTAAGCTTCAGAGTGAAAAAAAAATCATTAGTCCACTCACAAAGTGGTTCCCCTTTCTATTCAATCTGAGGGAGTGCATGTTGGCTCAAAACATCACTCAAGAAATCCTTCAAATGGGACCTTCTTGGTGTGCGGATCTTGTTTGCTTTTCTTCACAGGTGCCTGTCAGGCTAAAATTCAGAAACCAACATTTTTTTTAAACGTTTTTTAAAAGCTCATACTACAAAACATTGAGATCAAAAGGTAGACTAAATGACTCAGGGGAGTGTCCCGACTGTTGACCTGCATGGGTGGCCCAACCGACTCAACTGGCACAGACTTATGAAGGGGTGGCATGAAGTTTGTCATTCACTAGTTTTAAGAATAGCAAGAACTTACTAAGAACTGAGGAGAGGCTTTAATTACAAAGTTGGAGAGAGACCTTTACACCTGTTGCATTCCAGTCAGGATAATAAATGAAGAATGTTTCATTATTAAAATCCTGTCAAGAAAAATAACAGCAGAAAGTTGTGTTACCTGCAGCATATTGACCCTGCTGCACTGGCAGCTGATGTAAAATGTCATTACTTTATTACGGCCTATTATTGATCTGAAGGTCAGAAACTCAGCTGTTTTATTTTTTAGAGTAAAGACAGTGTTTTAAATTGGAGGCCATAATGCAGTCTAGCATTGTTATAAAGGGAAATGCATTCAGCTACAGGACTGGGGAATAGGTCATACAACCACCATGAGTTGTACATATTTCTTCTTTTAAACACAGGTATTCTCTTGAAGGTTCATGTGAACCGGCCCCTCACCTCAGGAGCTCCACAGGGTCCTGCAGGTCCCTGAGTGCTCGGATGTGTGGGTCACGTACAGGTGCGCATAAAGAGGCCATGGTGTTGATGATGTATGCAGACAGTCTGTGGAGATCCAGAGCTCCATGGTCCACCTGCTGGCGGATCAGATCCATGTCCAGGACCTCATCCAGCTGGGACCTCAGTCTGACGTGACCCGGCAGCAGCAGGGACTGAAGCATCTGGAAACACATGAGAGGCTGTCTTTAGTCTGTTTATCCTTCAGGGTTCATGTTGTTAAGAGCATCAGTGCTGTGGATTATAACAAGGTACTCGACATAAAAACAGATTATATATATCAGTTAATCCTACGAATGTAATCCAAAATAAATCTAATAAAATTAATCCCTGGTAGAGCTTAACTGATTAATCAGCAGGCTGGTGCTGTGATTTGCTTTTTTATGCTTAAAGAGGGATAGTGTTGTGTTTGTGTACATGCTGTTCAAAGATGTGTTTGAGGCACAGACCCACACGGAGTTCTCATTAACCATGTGTTCATACAGAGGCTCCTTAATTATAATACATACAGTATGTATATCTGATTCTTTTTCACTGTATGATTCTGTGTCAACGCAGGAAACAAATCGTCATCACACTGAGAAGAACAGTCCACAGTGTCTACACTTGTGTGCTTTTTTACTCAGAGAAGTTCTTTAGTCGGTGTGAGGTTGCCAGGCGACCAGTGGACATTCCAGGAAGTAACAAAGCCTGCCCGTGATAAAGCATGTGTCTGTGTGCATCCTTTTTTTTTTTAGTGCACAAGTATTTCTCACATTAATAACTGTAGCATAAGCTGTAGGGCTGGGCAATTTATCGAGATTCATTTTCAGTTTTGGCGTCCCACGATGGTGAAAACAAGAGCATTTACACCGCAGGTCACACCTACACATTCACACAGATGGTAATGGTTTATATGTAAAGTGTCCATTAGTATTAAATAATCCAAGCAGCGGGAGCAACTTGGGGATAAGTGTCTTGCCCAAGGTAACATCTGACATGTTAGACTTAGACTTAGACTTAGACTTTCTTTATTGTCATTCAAACTTGTACTTTACAGTGCAGATAAGAACGAAATTTCGTTGCATTTGGCCCGTTGTAGTGCAGGATAAAAACAGCAGCATTGTATGTTGCTGCAGGAGCTGGGTATTGAACCCCCAACCTTCCAGTTGAGAGACGGCCGACTCTACCACTGAGCCCCAGCCGCCCCAGCAATAAAACTCTGGTAAATATATCATGTTTATTTCCAAGTCGCTCTAATAGATAGCTCTAATAGGGTCTGAAATCATGCCCATCTATGCGTCATTTGTCTATATTTCACACACTGTTGTGCTGATCTGTAAATATATGAGGATGAATGGCATCAGAGAGCTCAGTAGACCCTTCTCCTTTGTCTCTAATGCCTCTGATTTAATACCATAAAACACTCACAGTCTTGACTTCTTGGAGCAGAACGACGGCGTGGCTGTAGTTTGGAGGATCAGTGTTCAGCTGCTCTTGAAGACTGTCCCAAAACGCCCTATGAACAATCTCTGTCACTCTGCCCTCCAGGCTACACAAGAAAAAAAAAAACAGATCAGAGGAACAGCTCAAAGACATTAAACCATCCATTTATTTTGGGTAATAAGATCAACGCAGGTCACTCAGGCTGTGATGGAGAGTGTTTTTCTTGCCTGTCTGTAGGAGGGCTTTTGGGTTTGAAGCAGAAGTCTCTGTTCACCACTATCTCGTGTGCGAGGCTCAGGTTGGAGACACAATTTTCCAGCTCCATCAGACTGGATAATGAGGCGGTGGGTGGGCTCCCTGACACCACCGACAGGACACACACACCCACAGATAATTAAAACTGCCACCGTGGTAATAATTCAATTACTGATGGTCCCTGAACGTGCCTGAAAACAATAACCAGCGTCATAAAGCGTCTTACCCGTAGGAGAGTCAAGTTTTTCCAGACAGGGAAGGTCAGCGGGGGAATCGCCAGCCGCCTCGTCTCTTTGATTCGGCATTTCTGCAACAACATAGACATTTAAATGACTCGGTGAACAATCAACCCAACAGAGCTTGAAGAAATCAGTCGAAATGGATGTAACATTGGGTACAAAGAAAAATACAATTAAGTCTAATTATCGTTAGAATAAATAGTGACACATCTAACAGAACATAGGCTTTATACCTGCAAAACAGAAAATGACAGAATTTCAACTATTCAAATGTGTAAATCAAAGCTCTTCTTTGTCATCAGTGAACTCTATATTTTTGTTTTGGATTATCAAACAAATCTGAGTACATCTCAAAGGGCAGCAAGGCAATAACACATGAATCATTAAACCCATAAGCAGCCTCATAACAATGAAAACAAGCCATTTAAAACCCTAAAAAATAATTGTATTAGGGAGGGAGTGATGGTTCATTTACAGTATGTGGTCATATATTTGTACATTGTAGTTGACGATTAATAAAAACAATGTTCAAAAAATATAATTTTATTGGCAGAAACTAAAACTGTCATTTAAAAACGTCACAATGTGATTTTAGTTTAAATAAGCCGTGATGGAGGATGAACTCAGTCCATAAAAGAACTGTAATATTTATTACATTAATCTATTAATGACATATGATGATATAATGGATGTTCTTTTTTGGAAAAGGTCTTCCATTAATGTTGATTTCTTCTGGTTAGATGATTATGAAAAATTTGAGTTTTGAATTGGAAGAGGAACCTTTTTTGTAGCAGATTTTATCTGCAAAGCATGCTGGGAGAAAAGACCAAATACACTGTTTAAGACTGAACTGTAAAAGGAACATTTCACTTTGTATTGTTGTGAAATGTTAAACCACTGCAACTGAATATTTAGTGTCTTATAAACCCATGAGGGTTGGGCACTTTGTGTGCATGACACATAAATAAATGCAATTAATCACAATCAATCTATAAATATTACAGACAATGAGTAAAGCTTACTGCAGATAAGCCCGTTTCAGTGTAGTGGATTATTATTTACCTTTCTTAGTTTAAAGGCATGGTCATTTATCCTACTTCAAAACCTTTTTATCATAACCAATCTGAGAATTACCGAGAAAGAGTAATGAAGTTTTGTTTCCTAACTTATAACTAATGAAACTGAATTTATTGACTTTGATTCGTACTGTAACTTAGTCTCAATGTGAAAGTAAAACGTTTAAAATTGTGTAAAAAAATATATATATATCTTAGTGTTTTGAGTAGTTTCTTTCCTCACCTGGTAAAAACATCTGTAATTAAAAATCTACCATTATGTCAGGAAATTATTGAAAATCCGGTCAAACTTACCTGTTGTTGGCTTTTCGTTGACCTTGAAAGAAATTCAACAAAAGAAAAATGTAATGTAAAACTTTGTAACATTCAAATGTTACGTTGTTGTTACGTTCAGGTAACAATGTATCAGCCGTTTAAAATCCACGTACAGCAACATCATCGAGTTTGAACCTGGACTAAACCATTCTCATTTAGATATGGGGGTGGTTTAAACAAAAAAAAGGACGCTTTAATCGTTGTAACACATGTTCAATTCAACTTAAAACAGCGTAACTCGATTGATAGGAGAATATACATGTTTAGAGTGATTTACTTTTATTCGTTTGTACACAGAAATCAGTAAAAGGCGACGCTTTACTTGGTACGGTCCGTTCTCAAATGAAAACAGGGGGGCGGGTCGGTCGTGTCTGCTCTCGCCCCTCTGACGGTACAAACAGCTGACACAATACAGCGTTTGAAAGAAAACTCATCGTACCTGTTTATTGTTTGAATCTGAATTTGTAACTCACTGGAAACAACGCAGAAAGCAGCAGCTGTGTTCGCACGAGCGGCTCATTGTTACAGATAAATAGCTGGAATCAGTCACGTTTCCTATAAAACACCCGGAACTTCGAGTCTGTGCACTGAAACGGGACCCTCTGCTTTAATGTTAACCAGTGATGTAAACAGACAAAGTCCGTGAATGAATATGAACAATAACGCTGTTTTTTTAAACCAGAACACTCCTTCACAGTCCGTGTTTGAAGTCTTTCTCATCCTCTGAAATGAATGCTTCCCTTTTAACACTTTTATGAACTGTCTTTAGGATATCTAAAGAAAAACGAATAGGACCCCTCCCCACTTTTTGAATTGTCTCTGACTTATTTTATTCCAACATTACCGGTTTTAATAGACTTGTAATGTTGTAATGAGTTAAAAAAAAAAATAAAGATTAATGATTAATTGATGATGTGATTAAAATCCATTTTTTTTTTTTTTTTTTACGTAATTACCCTTCATGGAATTAAAAGGTTATCCTACATTATTTGAGAATTTAACAGAGCATAAAACATCAATGATAGATAAGCTGTTTCAAATATATCTTAAAGTAAAAAGTTAAAACACCGGGTTTTCTATACAGATGTTTTGCTGCACAACTGTGCAGAACTGTGCGATGATTCACTTCATTGTGTTGGGTCGTTAGTTCCTAAAAACAGGAACTTCTGAAGCCTATGAGAAGAGACTGTGATCGAGATAAACAGTAGTAGAACTTTAACGGGTTAACACAAGTAAGAAAGCTTCACAAAATAACAAAGTACCATTGTATTGAATTGTTGAATCTTATAGACACACATAAAGAAGGACTGAAGACAGAACTGTACTGCAAATTATTTATGGTTGCAAAATGTTGTTACAAACCGTTTGATAAATACAAGCCTCATCTAAAAAAGTTGACCTTCCATTACATCCACAAACACACAAATAGATATGATCATATTTTCATTAGAAAAAAAACAACAGAGAAAAAAAACAACCCTGGGCCATATTTATACATTTGCATATTTCAAAATAGTAAACCACATTAAATTTGTCTCAACAAGCATAACTTAAAAAAGACAGTTCCACACTCTGTTTCAGTCGTCTGCCCTCACACAATCTGCTATGTACAAACTCCAATCTTTGCACTGCTGTCGCCAGTGCTCATTAAATTAAAGCAAACAAAGAAGGGAAATAAGTGCCAGAAGTAGGTCTGCATAAAGACAGCAGACCTGAATTGTACCTTGGATACTTTAGTGTCCTCCTACCAAACTTAGACAAGAAATCAAAGTCCTTATGTAGTCCACCATTTTCAAATACGGCAACAATCATTTGTAAGCTGCTGAAATCAGCAGGAGAGTTCTTCATGGAAGGGAAATCAATGTCAGAGAAGAAGCTGCTCAAACCTTTTTTTTTTTTCTTCTTCCTGCACTGGAGCTTTGTATTCTGGAGCGGTGAGAGTCTTATTGTGAGAAAAAAAAAAGGCAAAAGGAGCATCTTCTGAATCAAAATGAGCAAATTAATGAAGCAATCTTTTGTTCCCAGACACACATACATCCACTCCTCTCTCATTCACACACAAACCCAACTGTACAAAAACCTCTTTTATAATTTCATATGAATAATAACTCATTCAGACTTCTATTGTTTTTGTTTTAATGTCTTAATTCAGTAAAGACTGTGCTGCAGTATGACCCCACCCATGCACGACTTAACAGTGTTCTCCTCTTAATTTATTCTTTTTTAACTTCAGCAGAGTTTGTCTCATGCCACATCAAAGAGCCCTTTCACACCTGCTGTTATCATGAAATCTGTATCCAAAAGTGTTATCTATCATGAAATTGACAAAATACATTTGCATCTTCACCCTGCATTAATAAGTGTCTGTGTTATCTAAAGTCATGCCTGCTTTAAGATCAGATCTTAACCCTCTAAATAGGTATACATGGCAGCATGTTTCAGGTCAAAGGAAGCATTGCTGATTTATGGATGAGTTATTTTTTTAAGAGAAGGAGGCAACGTGTCGCTTTAGACACCAAAACTGCAGGAAATCAAGAATATCTACTCGTTTATATGACAACATGTTGGAATTTGCCACACACACAACTGGAAGCTGATTTTTATGTCAGATGATGTAATTGTTGCACGTATAGTTTCACACGTGCAAAGACGCGCTTAACCCCTGTGAGAGTATTTAAACACAGCTCCCAGTGTTCAAGCTCCACTTTGATAGAAAGGCAGGTACGTTGAATGTTTTTTTTTTTTTGGAGCCGATGCAGGTCAAAGTGAATGTTCGCTAAAAGGAACCCGTCCAGCAGTAAATGAAGAGAAGGTGAGGTCATAGTGCTGTCAGTCTGTGTTGTCAGTGCTGCGATGACGCATCACCTGCCCTGTGCCAAACTTTTATATTCTGCTCTCTTTTCACACACACACACACACACACACACACACACACACACACACACACACACACACACACACACACACACACACACACACACACACACACACACACACACACACACACACACACACACACACACACACACACACACACACACACACACACACACACACACTTTCTGCTAGGAGTCTTTGAGCATGTTGATGCGTGCAAAGATCTTGAGCGCGGGTCCCAGTTTAATGTTCATGGTGCTCATGAGGTGGTCCTCCTTTAACAGCAGCAGAGCCTGTCCATCAATCTCCTGAGAGCGAAACTCGTCTGCGATCTCCTGACAACCTGCATTTTAAAAAAACAGCAGGAGAAGAAGAGCATGCAGCAAGTCAGTCACAGAACAAAAACAGGACTCACAATAGAGAAGAACAAAACATGTGCCTTTCTGATGAATGAAAATCTTAAAAACGAGTCCTGATCTGATACCAGCGTGAGACTTAAAATGAACGCTATCATTTTGGTACTGCCTGGTTAGGAGAATAAATAACAGAAGTCTTTTGTGTGCTCTGTATTGAACACCAGACAACAGAGAAAGACCTTCGATAAATCCTCACAAAATAAAAAAAACAATCAACTATTAATAAATCATGATTTAGCATGAAGACAACTTGGCTAGCTCCTTTCACACATGCACAGCACACGTGGAAATTTCCTACAACTTCATCACGACTGCCTGCTGCCAGCCTCCTGATGAAATGTAAGAGAGATAGAGTGAACCGAGCAGGTGATGTTCAGGAGTATTCAATGCAAGAGTTTCCACTCATTTGGTCATACTGTGGATTTGTCTAACTATATTAGCATTGATATAAAGACAAAAACTGTCATCATAGAGACACAATCAGTTGCTTAATCAGCCATCTTGGATATGTTGTGAACATCAGACTGACTTCTTTCATTTTTGCATCCCGAGCAGGGAAAGAGGCTTTCACACATCTGTCGGCTGAAGAACTTTGGACAGACATTATATTTGAATGGTAAGCTGTTTGTTTTGGAGGGCAAAGACGCGTCAGTGAAAAGCCTCTTGAACCACAATCGGTCAAAGAGTCTGTTGTGTATTTTTGTTTACTTTACTGACCTGGCAGTGAGCGGATAAACTCGTACACCTCCTCCACGTTCCACCTGGTGGGGTCGTTGGGTATGAAGCGCTGACAGGGTGAAGGGTCATCTCTCCCACTCAGCACCTCCTGGTCCGAGGCCCTGCTGGAATGCCGGTGGACGGGGACCTGAGCAGGGGCCGGAGTGGGAGCCGGGGGTCCTGAGCTAGCAGCAGACAGGGGGGACGGCGGCTCCTCGTAGCTGGACATGTCCGAACACGGGCTGGACTCCTCCTGACTGGGCTGAGAGGGATGCGGCGAGGACACGGACCCCCCCTGGGTCTGCTGCGGTGACGGGGAGAGCTTCTGGAAATGAAAATGACGTCAAGACATTTGAGAAATGAACGGCTCATAAGTTACACGACTGTCGGGACATTGTGTTCCGAGCAGCAAAGATTAAAGAGGTAACAAGTCAGATTGATACAGTACATCGCTTGGAATGAGTAGAACACACCTGCAGGTGTTGGATAGGGTTGTTGGATCGATATCAAGGCCTCAAAACTACTCTGTCAGGTGCTGAACCCTCTGGATTATCATACTTAGCACCTGATCTGAACATAAATCTAAAGCACCCCCCCCACTGGAGAGTCACGACCAAACCCCCGAGGCAAAACATAACTCCACACATTTTGAATAGAAAACATGAAAAAGATTCATCTCCACCCAGGAGTGTGTGTGTGCTGCACGGCTCTCCTGAAGCATGAAAATGTGATGCATCAGCACAGATTTTAACTGGGTCAAAAATATGTGATCAAATCAAAAGTTATTTTGAAAGTACTGTTAGAAATGTGCTGTTCAAGAATAATAAAATGCAACAGTGTAAAGCAGGAAGATGATGACCAAAAGTACAACAACAACAAGCGCAAAGACAGCAGCAACAAAGCAGAAGACCAGGAAAACTAACAATCTACCAATACATAGAACAACAAATAGACTAAATAATTGAGAACTTATATTGTTTTAAGTGAGTGAGTGGTCAACAGGAGGGGCGTTGTACAAAATATGATTGAAGAGAATTATTGTTTCATGAAGTAGCTCGCCAAAAACCTGAAATATTGGGGTGGACAGTTGTGCTAAAAACTGGAATGGCTGTTTAAGTTTGATTTGTTCAAGCTTGCTAATTTTGTCTCAAAAGCTTGTAAAAAAAAAAAGACGAGATACTCTGTTTGATTAGAGTTTGTCTTGCTTCTACTTCCTCTTTTTGTTTCATGACAATGAATAGAGCGACTCTGCACTCAATGTTGTATTTCATGGTGTCATGTAAACCCAAGCGGGCTGGGCATATAAATGAATGTATGACACAATAATACAATGAAAAACCTCAAACTTCTATATTTAATAATGAAATAAAAATGTCATGTTTAAGGATTCATTGCGTATATGTGTTAAATATAAATGTATAATGTATTCATGAATGAATAGGGGGAACAGGAGGATCTCTAATTGGCTCTCCATGTCTGTTAGAATTACATTTGAATAAACTTGTTATCACTTTTGACTCTCTAGCTAGGACACTCTTTTCATTCTTAAATCCAATGTGTTCTCCTTAATTATTCCATGATTCTTTAACATGTGACTTTTATCACTCAAGAGTAAATGGTTGAAATGTCCCTGGAATAAAAGACTTGCTAACTGACCATTCGTTTTCTCCATGTTTATGATTCCTTTGCCATCTTTTGTGCATGTACAGATATTTACTGTTTTCTGAATGCACTACTTTTTTAATTTTTGTTACTTTAAGTTAATAGTATGATCTCCTGTTCTACATGTTTGCACTACATTTCAGATTGTATTGCCAACAATGAGCCATTAATGCACTAAAATGTGACTTTATTTAATCAATACAACTTCATGTATTTCTAGTGCAGAGAGAAACGTCTCAGTGCGTTCCCTTTAATTCAAAGTCTGCTGATTGAACAACAAAATAAGCTAATCCAGAATCTGTTGATGTCTCTATAACTTGTGCAGGAGGCAGAAAATCTCTACTAATGCTCCCCCACTCCCGCTGGTCACCCATAAACGTTGACAAAGATCATCGAGCGCTTAACGACCCTTTCAGAGACAGAGGGAGATAATCGGGCACGGACACAAACGGTGCTCGAGTTCATTAAAAAGCACGGGGCGTGAAATGTGCGGGGCATAAAATGTGCAGTGGAAGCAGGATCTGATGGGTAGGTAAAGTGTTGATGAGGACGTTTTAGAGAAGGACTGTGTCTATTTCTGTACCTGCTTCTTAGCCTCTATGCTGGGCCGGCCTTGAGATCTTCTCCGCCAGCGATTGGTCGGCTTACTCCTCTCCGGGCGGAAAAGGCCGATCCGCTTCGTGCAGCCCACATTGTACCTGAGCACCAAATGTCATTGATTAGAGCTCTTCAAAACATCACAGCTAAAATAAGTATCTGTCTGAATGAGAAGAAGGAACAACTTGACCGACCTCTTTGCACAAACCATGGAGCAGAATCTTTTGGAGCCTTTGAACTTGAAGGCGAAGTCGACCCAGCCGCAGTATTCACACGTCAGCTTGGGCTCCTGATCTTTGTCTGAAGACGGACATCAAATAAAATCAGAATCAGATTTATTGACCAGGTATGTTCAGACACACACAAGGAATTTGTCTTCGGTAACTGTGCTCTCAATGTACAAAAGAATAACATTAAATATAAACAAAATAGAAGCGTGAGTAATATATACAAAGCTAAATAAGATAATAGTGCAGTTGTGAGTAGTGCAAAAATGCCGAGATGAAATATGAGGTCGAGTTCTTACAGTATGTACATAAGCAGTATGCATAGATTGATGAGGATAATGTTACAGTATTTACATGATTAAGTTAAGTTACACAGATAGAGAGTTAGCTTTATCAAATGAGACAGTCGATCATTGTATGTAGTCCAAAATACCAAAATCATCAGTATGAAATAATCAGCATTTTCTAGACATTTGCCTTGTTCAATGACACCCACTGAATGCAGCTTTATTATGGTGCCATGACTCAGCACAAACAGCTCACCTCTGAGGAGCAGTGAACTCTGACCCTGATCGTCTCTGTCTTATTCAAACTGCACGCCGTCAGCAATCCATCAGTAACGCTTGATGAGTATATTTGGACAGTTACACCTCTACTTCCCTTATTAGAGTATGTTAACATTTTAGATTTTATTCGAGTGTATTATTGTTTTTCTACTCAACAGCTGTGTCCATTTCTTTTTTCTGATGCTCAGGTTTATTTACTGTGAATTCACTTCTCTCTGTGTTATTTGTTCTGATTGACCTGCTGCTGCTGTGACAACAATCTCCCAGTTTGAGATCATTAGTGTTCCTCTATCTATCTATCTATCTATCTATCATCAAACTTGGCGTTCATACTGGCATTATTATCCCAGATTAACTAAAAACACCACTGTGGTAAATGTGGAGGGCTGGGCTGAGTCGTTTCACACATCCTTTAAAGACGCACAAACGCTCATGTGACAACAAAACTTTGAAGGATGGATTGAGGAACTCAACAGAACAAGTTTTCAGTGGGGAGAGTATTCAAACTTTTCTATCGAGGTAAGCAGAAAGAAAGATTAATTACCAGGAGCGTATGTTTGCATAGCAAGTTGTTCTGTAGCAAAAGTTACAGCCGGGGTTTTTTTTTCTTTTTCTTTTTATCAAACAACAATGATTAGTGTTGCTAGTGTTACACTATTATCTGTCTGTCTGCATCACTGAATGTGAATCTGCTAAAGGATTTCTGAATGTGGTTTTAGCTGATCAGGTATTAACTTATAGTCACAGTAATGATGAACGTTCCTGTTCCACTGCGAAATACAGACAACAGTGCATGTTAGCGCTAACACTTAAACATGAAGGCAGATTAAAGCTTTTACTGTCAAACTGAAGATGTTTACATTCAACATGCAGCTTTGTTGCTTGGCTAAAGAAGACTACAGGAGTTAAAAATGATAATCCCCATGTCATCATTTAGCAGGTTGGTTTTGGTCTTAGTAAGGAGGTCGTGTCGTGTACAGGTCACTTGTTTTGGTGAAGAGATGAAGAAGCATGATCAAGCTGAGGGCAGCCTTTCTGTAAGAGGTTGTTGTGGTCTTCATTTATCAGAGCAGCTCAGAGCTTCTGTCTTTTAAACCTTGCTGTACTTGTGAAGGACTCTTCGTCTCACCTGGCTCGTTCATGTCCTCGGGCTCAGAGTCGGAGTTTGCTGCGTTGCTGACGGGGGTTTTGTCGGGGTCTGAGGAGAGCTGGTGGTCGAGCTTCTTTGGGCTGTCGATGAGAATGGGCAGACGCTCCACCTGGTGATAGGAAGAAGTTCATTTTAAAATCCACCCGATGAAACTGAGCATGGTAAAAGAATGAAGAACAGCAGTAGGGATGACAGTGAGTTTGATTGCTTCGTTTGAACAACAGCTATGCCATCTTTTGGAAGGAAAAGATGTCCTTTTGTGATGTAATTCAGAGGACATTATGACCAGAGAAGAAGTTAGGAGAATGTGATACTTTAACTCTTTGTGTTTTAAATGGACGCATTAAAAGTAGTGCAGAAACCATCATATGAAAGAAATCAGTTGACTGAATAATGAAATTTGGACTCAGACTGTCTCAGCTGTTGTCTGGTTTTAACTTTTACATGAACACTGAAGGAGTTTTTGATTACTGTAATTGTTCGATTTACCATTACAGGCTGTTAGAAAATCTTCAGAAACATATGTATCCTATACAACTCCAGATATTTTGACATTTTAGTATGATTCAACAGTGATTAAACTATGGGCTGAATATTGAATTATTCAATTAACTATCATGATGCACAGCAGGTGTCAAAACAAGGAAAAAAGGCCATACACTCCCTGTTTTCAGTCGTTAAAATGAAAGATGTTTGACTGGTATCTGTTTAATAAATTGCATGATCGAAGGTTTTGGACTGCTCATCAGAAAATCATTCATTCTTAGATTTTTGCTGCAGTTTTATAGAATAAGCACAAATGATGAATAATGAAAATATGAAACAATAACTTTCAATGTCACAAAAAATGATAAATTAAAGCCAAAAAGCACTATCGTTGTGAATACTGGTATCTTTCATGCTGTATCACACAATGAGTTGTGTTTCCTGAGCCCTGTATTACATGTAGTGGGTATTTACACCCAGTGTACAGTAGGAGGCAGTGACCGCCAAGCCTGAAATTACAACAAGTACATGTGTTCATGTTGAACCATAACAAAAGGTTTGTCAAACTCACGTTTTGCTTCCTCTAAATGAGATGAATCAGAATGAGATGATACAAAATGAACCACATGGAAGAAACACTTAACAGCCATAAGTAAGATAAAGAATCTTCAGTTTTAAAAGGTGATGAGTGATTACAGGAGAGATTTTGTTTATGGCTTTGGATGCTGCATTGAGCTTCTGATTACACAAACACCTTCCTCGATGTGTACTCCTCCAGCTACACAGTCTGCCGTCACTATAATTAATGAGTGAATCAAAGCGGAGCTGCGAGCAGCGAGCTGTCACTACTTGTAGTAACAGAAGGTTTGGTGTTTTCCTGCTGACAGCTCCCTGCAGGCGCGTACACAGGAGAGTCAGTCTGCTCCTGGTTGTTTGTCGTGTCTCTCTCACTCTCTCTCTCTCTCTCTCTGATAGTCGAGGCACTTACACACACGGGGAATGGCTCGGCTCCCTCCTGGATGACAAAGCCTTCGATGACGTGAGTGAGGACCTGCGGCTTGACGATGGCCTGGGGCGGTTTGTTCTCTCCGTTCTGCGGCGTGCTGCCCGTCACGGTGGGCGCCTCGCTCTCGTTCCCTGAGGTCATGGCTGGCGGCGGGGTCCCAGGTGGAGCGTTGGGCCTCTTGGCTGAGCCCCCTCCTGACAAAGCAATGAATACAGCACCGCTGAGTTTATAAAAGGGAGTGTACTCTGTCAGAGTCTGCCACTGGTGGATAAAGTATGAGTTAAAAAAAGTGATGGATTTGTTGTTTTCAATATTTTATGTTTCCCCTCGTCATATATGGCCGTAAAAAGGAATCCAACAATCTGGTATCAGTGTGTGAACTTTGTGCATCCTCTTATTCAGTTTAACTATTCTTTTTACGTCTACATAATAGATACATACATGGATAAAAGAAGTGGATGTAGCCACAGTGATGTCATCCATTGGTTCGTATTTGACCCTTTTAAAGTCAGTATTTTTGCCATCTTTGTTTTCTTTGAGCTAGAAGTCACCTTTCTGATTACAAGTCGGACACATACACTGATATGCTTTTGCATGCTTTTTCCAGACTTGCTATGCTAACTATACTTGCAATTTTTTCCATAGGCAAAAATGAAAGAACTGTCAGCAGTGGCATTGCAAAATATTCTATATTATATTATGTAAGTTTACATTTAAAGTGTGTTTTCTGTTGATCATGTCATCATTTTTATTCTGAAAAGTTGGCAATAGATGATTTACTATTCATATGTATTACCAGCAGTCCTTGATTCAATCTTTTAATTAAAATAATCTAAAAATTTCTGATTCCAGATTATTAAATGTGAAGATAAAGCAAATGTTTAAGTAGTTTCAGACTGTAATAGGAAGATGCAACGCATTCAATATTTTTACTCTACCTTTTATTGTTTAGATTAAACAAAAATGATTGGATGAAATAGCAGTAAAAAAAAAGTTACACCAGCAATGTAGAGGCAGGTCAATACAAGACCACTGTAAATATTTCCTTTTTAAAATACTGTATGTAAAGTTATCATCACACTTAAACTTCTAAAAAAAAACTAAATGTATGGCTAATTATAATGAAATGTATTAATCTGTCGCTATTGTTTTATCGCAGATTAAAGCACGCATGCGTCAGAAACGTAGTTCATAAAGTGATAATATTCAAAACAGTCGCATTTATCACATTACAGCTTCTACATGTGTAACAGTTCCCTGCTTATTATTTAAAACGCTTTTCTAGTGCTGACAGAGTAATAACAGACCAACACTTATATATGACCTACTGGCACAATGAAGATCAATAACAGAATAAATCCGTCCTGTATCGCTTCCACTATTAAGTGTCTGCTTCACTTGCACACAAAGCGAAAGTAAACAGATCCACAGTCGTGTTAAAAAGCTGCAGTGTTGTTACGTTTTCTTACCGCGCAGATGTCCGCCGTGTTCACCCAGAAAACATGCTCGCTTTAGTTTGTTTGTCTGTTGTGATAATCCGACAGAGAAACACACACGGAGACCTGCTGCTGCTGGTCCACACTGTGGCTCGCTTTAAAGCTGCAGCAGCGCCGTCAACAGAAAGCTTCTTTAAACCAGGGTCCGCCCCCCCCCCCCGTTTTATCACACATGCACAGTCTGATCCTCCTCAGACTGCAGCTGCATGCATACATGATTCATCCGTGAACCTGAGCCAAGACACTGAATGTAGAGACGGGTTTATTTTAGTCACAGTGACTTAAAGCTTGTTTTAAAGCTACGTGCCTTATTAGCGTCAGCAGAGCGCGCTTTTAAAGCAGCAGGGCCACAACGAGACATTTCAGGGCCGAGGTCTGAGTGCCCACAATGCACCCCCCAGAGATTATTGTGTGTGTGTGTGTGTGTGTGTGTGTGTGTGTGTGTGTGTGTGTGTGTGTGTGTGTGTGTGTGTGTGGTGGTGGGGGGTCTTTGAAGAGAGATTATTTATATACAAGTGTATCTTTCTTAATTAATTATCATAATTGTGTTTGAGATAAACGATTTTCTGATTTTTCTGTATGTCCAAAACTGACAATAGAGATGAATTTGACGGTTCAGTTCATTTAGTCACAGGTCCACTGGAAATAACCAGTAGATGAGGAAGCTAAGTCACTTAGTTTCTGTTTTCGTGCCAACTAATTCAGCTATCTTACTAGTTTTTAAAAGTACTTACAGGAATAGCAACGACTAAAATGTATATGAAGTAAAACTGTACATCATCCCAAAATGAGCTGACATGTCACATGCATTTTAATAGTGGTTGTTTAACAACAATGCTCAAAACTTAAAAATCCAAAGCTATTTTATGATCATATTAAACTACACCTTTTGTTATTGTTTTGATTTAGAGGCGCAGAGGTCAAGGACAGTGTGTTGTTGATGTTTTTGGTTACAGTAAGACTGATCAAGGATCCAGGAAGTCCAGTATAGAAGTATAGAAATAGAAGTGAATAATCTGTGATCAAAGAGCATGTCAGTGGCTTCACCGTGATATTCGGCTCACTTGATCTTTGATGCTTTTTACCTTGAACATAAAATAAGCCTTTACTTTGACTTAAAAACATCTTGTCTCTGAAGTTCCTCAAAGAGAGAAAATGTGAATCTTCATCAGCCCCTCAGGCCGCTGGATTACAGAAATATTTTCCTGCTGTGGTGGAGAGCAGTGCACCTCCGCTGTACATCACACCCAACTCACTGCCCATAAACGGCAATTTGTGGTTTACAGAATGTTTCATTTGACATGAAACACAACGTTCAAAATATTTCAAACCATGTCGGAAAAATATCACCATAGAAACTGATCCGTGTCAACATTTATGAAGTACAACAAAAACAATTCAGTGTTCAGCATTGAGTATCTCAAAGCTACGGATTCAAAACGCTCATCAGAAGCTGCTTTTAACCTCTTTTATCCCACATCACCTGACTGACGAAGTGTGTTTCATGAGCTTTCATGTGAAAACACATTTAACTGACATTGCAACAAGTCAAGGGTTTTCAGGACACATGAAGCAAACTTTCTTTTTCATTGGTTAAAGTTTTGAAAGCACTTGAGTCAACCCAAATTAATTTTTTTTCCCAAAGTTTAGACACATTGGTTCTTCTGAGCTGTGGTCGTCATCATTAATTAGACAAGCATGCCTCAGAGATCGTCTGATTGCTGTAGCTGGAAAGTCATTGTCCGATCTCTGTGAGACACATGTTAACTAACGACCACGAGTGTTGTTAAAAGCATCAGTGAAGTAAATTATGAGGTCCTCATGCTGTGTTTTAAGATGCCTTTGGAAAGTGTTTTTGTGTCATGCTTTAACAATGGTCGCCTTTTTATGTCTTAAACACAAGTGGCAGAGCTAAAGAGTGGCATAAAATAGCCTCTGATGATGCAATGGGACTAATTCAAATCTTAGACATGAGGTCGGTAAGGTCACATCATTGAGATGTTTAAAAAAAGTGGATGTTGATATTGTTTTGATTCAAATAAATTTGCCGTTCTTAAACATATCCTCAAATGATTAGATCACCAGGCTCCTCAGGTGGTTCCACTCACAGTACCGAGGTTTATGAACACATGGAGCATCTATTGGAGACTGAGAGGTACCCTTTTGTAGATCTTCACTTGGAAAAAAATGTTTTTTTCTTTTCAGGGGATCAACAGTAAACAGCTTTACCTGCATAGCTCAAACTGGATCCATAATATGATCCCCCTACGATCCATACTATGATCCCTACTATGATCCCTTCTATGATCCCTACTATGATCCCTATGATCCCGATGATCCATACTATGATCCCTACTATGATCCCTACGATCCATACTATGATCCTTACTATGATTCCTAAATTGATCCCTACTATGATCCTTACTATGATCCCTACTATGATCCCTATGATCCCTACTATGATCCCTACTATGATCCTTACTATGATCCTTACTATGATCCCTACTATGATCCTTACTATGATCCCTACTATGATCCCTATGATCCCTACTATGATCCCTACTATGATCCTTACTATGATCCCTACTATGATCCTTACTATGATCCCTACTATGATCCCATCTATGGATCCCTTCTATGATCCCTACTATGATCCTTACTATGATCCCTACTATGATCCCTACTATGATCCCTACTATGATCCCTACTATGATCCCATCTATGATCCCTACTATGATCCCTACTATGATCCCATCTATGATCCCTACATTGATCCCTTCTATGATCTGATCCCTACCATGATCCCCACCTTGGTCCCAGACTGAATGCAGGTGATCCATTTGCTGTGTACTTTAGTTTCACTAAGCTTTGCAGTTATTAATAATATGATATTTAAAATCCTTAAGAAGTTTACAATTGAATGCAATCAAATTAAGTAGTGATACATATTTCCAATATTATATATTGTTGTATAAGGTTGAACTCAATTGCTGGTGTTGTTAGCTGAGACACAACATCGAGCCATTTATGAGTCTGGTTTTATTACAGCATTCGCTCCTTAATTCATCCATTAGTTTGCAATTGTTGTTCAATGCCGTTCAGGGCTTTTATGTTGTGGGTTTCAGTGTGCACATCACAACAATCGGTGTAATGTGGGTATCAGGTGAGCTTTTTGGCCATAGCACAGGGAAATCACAGAGACAACAACAGAGCACTTAGGATGCAAAGAAGAGTGGCCCTAAATGTGCTACTGCAGACACAACATGCTCTGAATTACAAGTTAGCATGAGCATTGGTTTACTTTTCCTCTGATGAAGACTGAAAGAGTTTGCTAATAGTGACGTAGAACAGTACAACTCCTGTGCTTAGGTGTGTGTTGATTTTTTGCTCCTTTGGCCAAGACGGTAGATTTATTTTTTCATTATTGTTTCACAAGTGTAAAAAAAACATAATGTAGAAGCTTCTATAATCACGATGAATCTTTCATTACCTTGTGGCTGAACAGCTGGAGTCGCAGGCTTGACCGTCAGTTGCTCTACAGTCTTGGGGGGTTGCGATGGTGCAGCTGCAGATTGCTGTTGTTGCCGTGGTTGCTGTTGAGGTTGCTGCTGTTGCTGCGTTGTGGCAGGGGTCGGACACGTCTCTCTGACCACCAGTGACGTTGGCTTATCTTTACAGTCATGAACCATTCTGGAGGCCTAAGACGTACAGTATGATAAAAAGGTAAGAGGGGGGAAATTAGAGAGCCGGCGCTGAAAGGACAAATCAGGGACTGGTAATAACATTGAGTCAGAAAACCGAAAACCATCGGGCTCGGAAAACATCACACCAGGGGGAAAATATGACACCAAGAATCACAAACTCACAAGACTTGTTTTTTTTTTTTTCATTATGTGTCAGTAGGAATGAATTCAGTGGGTGTTGATGCAACAGCGGGTTTTATTTTGCTGGTTCCCACAAAAAGAAAGAAAAAAAAGAAAAAGAAAAAGAAGACCAGCATGTGAACAAACACAAGAAGTCAGGATGTAATGTAGGAAAGAGAGTCATGCCCCATTGGAAACAAATAGAGGGGGGGAAAAAAAAAAGAATCACATGCAACTTGTATTCACCCTCAGAGATCATTCATAACTGTGACTCTACTCATTTAATGCTGAAAGTTTACATTGGAAAATACACTTTATTATCCACATTTGAATATCTTTTTCCAGCCTTTGGATCATTTTAAATACTGTAAATCATGTTCAACAAGACAGTGAGTGTACTGCCATACACTGGTTTTAATTGTTGTGATTCTCCCAGGATGAGTTGTTTTAATTGTTTGTGTTTTGTGTTGCTGCTAGCTTGGCCAGATGTCTCTTGTGAAATACATTTTTAATCTCACAAAGGGACTTCCTTGTGAAATAAAAGGTTAAAAATAAACAAAAACAACAGCTGTAAGATTGAATACGAGTTATATCCTAACATGCTAATTTTAGCATATGGTTTATACCACGCTCACAATCGAAGTGTACTGCTGAGGCTGATGGGAATAAAACCCATTTTTGCAAGCACAAGAGAAAAGTCAGGGGATCACCAAATCAATAGCAAATTAATTATCAAGGGGAGCTTTAGGCTGTGTGCAGCACATTTGATCACAAGTCATCTCATGAGACATTTCACCCAAAACAACCAATGGGAAGATCATGCCGACTCAAGCAGAAAAGTCAGGGGATCTCCAAAGCCAGTAGGATGAACAGTATTTGCATTTGATACACAAATACACGTATTCTTCAGGCAGCTAAATAATACTCTGGCATACTGAGGGCGCTCCTGGTGATAACAGTACCTGTCCAAACATGAGCCGAGCTGTCTAACCTGAACCAGATGTAAACACAGTCAGTACCTTGACAAAAGGACTTGACCAAGCTTGCTGTCCCTTAGCTAGTGTTAATAAGCAGTTTGACACTTTGGATTGTGTAACAGCACTCACCGTTGGGTGTATTTGCAGGTTGATGGCAGTGAGCTGGACGGGCTGAGCTTTGGCGTGGTTGAGGGGGGTGTGGAGCGCGTGGGGGCTGATGGTGGAGTGGAAGATGGTGGCCTGCTGGCTGGGCGTTGGGGGCTGGTGTGGAGCAGGTTTGGGCAGCACGGGGACCGGGTGCTGTGACGGTTGAATGGAGGCCGTCTGCAGCAGCTGCCCCGTGGTCCTCTGGGAAGCTTGACCCTGATGGACCACAAACTGCTGCTGCTGCTGCTGCTTGTGCTGCTGAACCAGGGAGTGAGGCTGAATCTGCGTGTATGCTGGAATGAGAACAACAGACATATTCATTTAAATAATTAATGAATTCAGCTAACTAACTGCTGTGTTCAACACCAACGGAGACTCGACGGTTGTGTCCTAATTTCACCAGCCACTGACTGAAAAGGAACCTTGAAATAAAAAGGTTGTAAATGTTTTATCTGGTTGTCAGGATTTTTGACATGAAGACAGCATTGCAAACAGCACTTCTGTATGGTGTAGTTTTCTTATCTCACATGCAGTTCGTATTTGACCTATGTTCATTATTTGTTATGTTTTTCTCCTCATATGGGTTTGATATCACCCCTAGAAGTGGTTTAAAGATGTATTTTGGGGGCTTTTTATAGCTTTATTGTGGAGGCAGGACAGTTGTTAGAGTCAGCAATCAGGGAAAGAGAGCGTGGGGAATGACGTGGGAAAGGACCCACATGCCGGACCTGAACCCGTGGTGATCCGACTTTTACCTGGGTTAAACTCGAGTCCCCGCCCCCTGATGTTGTTGCCCCTCGGTCCCATCAACAGCGCCCTCTGATCCTGCTGGCTAAAGTCACATCAGCTGCTTGAAGCGCCTTAGTTTAACAGAGTCGAATCCAGACTTTGTTGACAGGATTGGCTCTGACCTCTGAGGGGTTGGCATGAAGTTTTGATCCTTATTTATAAAACCTTACTGTCAATGATCATATCTACATGTACAAACAATGCTTCTGCTTCTGCCCTCCTAACAAAAGTTTTATTTTTTATAAGGCATTTGAAAAATACATTTATACATTTTTACAGCTTCTTACAAACAATGAGCAGCATTTATACCATGTGTCAAAACTCAGTGTGCATTTAAAGTAGTGAACAAAGCAGCTTGTTTTATTGCGTTATAGCTTCACCTGAGAGCCCCCCTTGTTGACAGGATGTAATATTAAGAGCTTGTTGAAAAGCTGTTGAAGTTCTGGTCTGAGCATTACTCACAAACCTATTCAAAATGGCCTGTCATCACCTGTCAGAGCTGCTGTGGGTAAAAAGACATCCTGAGCTCATAACCTGCCCTGCAGCCCAAGACACAGCACATCAATCTTGTATTGTGGGAGCGCGTGTGAGTGTTCAGCGGAAGTAGCCCGAGGCCGGTGTAATATTAGAGCTGCCTCAGGAGCGAACATGCAGAGCCGACTGTCCATGACACTTTTCTTGGAGTGAGTGTTGAGTCAGCAGGTCTGGGCATCTCTGCTGCCTCCTTGATCTCCAACAACTCTGCCAGGAAACAATAAACAACTAATTGTCTCGTTCTTTTTACAGAGGCCCAAACCAGAAATGACAGACCCCCTGCACCACTGTACAATAAGCTTGTGCTATACGAGTCGTGTGAACCCCCCCCGCCATTACTCCAAGCATGGAAAACTGCCAAGTACATCCGCATTTGTCTCGAATCCCCTCTTGCCCCCACCTTCTTCTTCCTCCTCAGCCTCCTCTTCTTTTCATGATGTTTTGTGTGGGATAGGCTCCATCTGGTTTCAAAGTTTCCCTGTGAGGCACTAACCGCAGTCTGTACCCTGCTGTGGAATATATACATGTTTCTATCCAGCAGGGTTTGCATGTCATTAGCTCCTTTAATGCTACAGGAGCTGCTGGAAAGTGTTTTCTTTCTCACGTGGTGAGACACAGTGGAACCCAGCAAGAGAAAACTTGGTTAGCAATGGCGAACAGGGAGTTATTTTATTATTAACAATGTTCAGAACAGGACGGATGCCAGGCTTGGATGGATGGATGGATGCTGCCGGCAGCATGATAATAGGATAAGATGTTGGCAGTAAAATTGTTCACGGTTGAAAAGCAATTTGAACAGACACTTCAGGGGATAATAACATCCACCGGTTCAGCAGCTAGGCCTCGGGGTGGCAAAAACAATAGATTATAAGATGCATTAAGTGCATAAAAGTCCTATATCTGAATTTGTGAGTAGTATTATATGAAACTTTTGATGATGAATTTGTAAACCGCGTTGAAATGTGCTGTCAGTCACCAAACATCACAGAGAATACACATTACAAATATTACTTCATTCGGAAAGTGAAGCAACAAAGCGAGATCTGAAACACAAAGTTGACGAGTAGGTGATAATTAATCCTCACATTTCGCTACACAGAGATAAGAGAAAAGCCCAGAAAGGCTGGTGGTGATGTCATTAGTTTTGTGGTTATTTAGTCATCATCCAAAGAGTCTGATGGATGAAAGTGTAGTTGTGAAAATTGCACTGGACAGAAAAAAAACTTTCAGGGATCTTTAAAGTTCATCCCGAGGTTAACACAAGCTGTGTACCAAATTTCATTCCAATCCATAAGTCGGTTTCTAATAAGAACACAAAACTTCATAGTGGCACTGAGGAAACCCTGGAGACCAGCAGTGGGATCCAAACCCCAAAGCTCTGTGAAACTTTTGGAAATCTTTCATGCGCTTCCATCCAGTTGTTGTCAAGAGATTTCTGTCTGAAACAAAGTGATGAACAATCAAACGGATAGACTAACATTGTCATCCCATGAGCCACGGCCCTCTGCTGACTTCAAACTTAGAAGGTGGACATTTTACTTTTGTTTGTTCAAGCTACATTTTCAAAAGAACAAGAATAATGCTGGAGGTTATAGAGACACCCATTCATACACTGATTGCAGAGGTTGCTATGAAAAGTGACCATCAGAACAACTAATCCCATTCATACACATTCATACGCCGCCGTTGAAGCAGTGGGAGCAATTCGGGACTAAGTGTCTTGCAGCGAAGGTTGAGAGACAACCGACTCTACCAACTGAGCCACAGCCAATTCATTATTATTAATCATTATTTTAATGATCAATAGTATCCAAAAGTACCAACACTCTAAAAAAATATGTATCTTCAGCCATATCTTTAAACAAAACCTGCTGCTAGTGTAAGAGGGAACACTGTCTATGTTTTACAGAAAACATTGGAAACTTATTGGTACAAAGTAAACAGTGTGCAGGCGTTTGCCTTAAAAAACAAGAAATACTATAAATAATATTGAATGCTGAAGACTTCTATTTTTGTTGCAGTGGGAATCCAAACCGGTATCCATATAGTTGGAGTTTTATTAGTATCGTATCAAAGTTTAAATTTCTTGTGTCATGACAACCCATGTCTGGACCAACACATTAGGTCCATCACGGTTCATCTTGAGTGAGAAGACTATGAACTAACAGAGCCCCCCCCCTAACAGGCTTCTAATGAACTAAGAGTTTTCTCATGAACCGTTCAAGGTTCCTACAGTGTGAACACAAAGGAAGGGCAGGGTCTTCAAACGTCCAATAAGAACTTTGAAAAGTTCCTCCAGTCTGAAATCGGTTAACGTGACTGTGACTCAATCAAGGCATGTTCATAACTTGGCTTTACAACCACTGTCACTCACATTAAAAACAATATACAACACACTCTCTCTGCAGCAACATCTGCACTCTACAACTCATGAATAGTAATACAAGTTTGTCCACAAAACCCTTTTAATCCTGAATGTCAACAGAGTAAATATGTTTATAAAGAAAGAAAAAACTGCTTCATAATGACAGAGATTAATTTGATACTTGAACAGTAGCTGCTATAAAATCTAGCTTCATCATAAAACAGTAGTGATAGATTCCCAGACCCTGTCCGAATGAAGGAGGGGGAATTTCTGAATCAGAGTGCACCGGATACGACGAGCCCTCCTCATGAATCCCGACAACTTTCTCAAGCCCCTAATGAGGAACAGAGACGAAGAAAAAAAGAAGACGAGGGAATTCATCGAAATGCTATTCCGCCTCAAGGTCTTGGGATTAAGGACAGGAATGACTCAGGCCCTCACGCCCCCACACATGTATAAACACAGGCTGTCATACAATCTTTAGAGCTTGGCAGGGAGCCTCTACTCTTCGGAAGTTGTTGAAATATGCAGACCTCTTACACTGTCCGTGTATTATTGTGCAAAGTCTGGGGACAGATGACAGTATATGTTTCTGATGAGTTTATAGCACCGAGCCCTGGAAAATCCCCGAGTTTCCACACTCTTACTGGCTGCTGCTGCTTTGGCTAACTTTGAGAAAACACAATCCGACTCAAACAAATCAGAGCAAAAGCCCGTCTAATGACATCTTTCCTCACTTAAAAACTCATTAAAGACAATTTATCAAGTTATAACAAGTGAAATGAGTCCACTGTGAATTACTTCAGTATCTCAATAGCTGTACTTTACTGTTAAGCTATTTAAGTCACTGATGGAGCAAGTCTCCTCCTAAAAGTTAGTATTCAAGTACTGGTGTATTTTTAGCAGGCATAATATGTTGCATGAAGTGAAGGTCTAGGTTTTTATTTTTTCTTCTTTTCTGTAATCCTTTTCAAATGAACTTGGCACCTGGTACCCTCATTAGCAGCCGGAGATAACACAAATACAACGACTTCATGTGCAGATCTGCTCTTTAAAATGGGAGAGCGCAGTGCTTTTGGGGGTTCCCTGCTGGGGTTTTTATAGTAAGGTGCAGCCTCTCTCCTGCCAAGATGAGGCGATGACAACCGCTTACTGCAACAAGCCAGACGGCCCAAAATTTCATGTCCAGCTTGATTACTTTTTAAGTGACTGTCAGAAACAAAAAGCATAAATCTAAAACTGTCTGCTGTCTCTTTGGAAGGAGATGAAAACTGACAACCAAAAATAGCTAACTCAATATAGCACTCGTCTTCTATTGTTGCTGTTCTCTCTGAACGCCAAGTGATTTCTCTGCTTTTCTTTCCCCTTTTACTTTGGATTTTGAGTCGAAAATTGTTGTTAATTATGATGATTTGTTTAGTTGTTTGCTCTTCATGGGGGCTGATGGGGAATCAAATAAATAACATGTTATCAAATAAAAATAATGTTTGATCATCAGTGTGGTTACTAAAAAAAAATCTATTGTGCACACAAGATATGAAAAAAATATATATTTTTTTACTTTTTCGTTTTGACGTCAGGGGCTCCATAGGTCACTGATACTTTCTACAGGTTCTATTTTTTAGTAATTGAGCTTTTCAACCTCTTCCTTTCATTTCATTTTATTTTTGGGGTGGAAAAACTATTTCCCCTAAGCTTTCAGTCCTCTCATATTAATTCTAAACAAATGGCATTAAAATCAATGACGCATGACTCAGAGGGCTTTTTAGAGGATTTCTTCATTATTTAGACTCTTTATGTGGGTAATACTGGTTTCATTTTGCATTATGCCAGTATGTGTCAGCCCAGTATGAGCCATTAAAGATGTAGGGCTAAAGTAATGTAGCGTAGGAGGTGCTGCTCCTAAATGCATTTTACAACTTACATAGGAATGAATCACTTTTTAAACTTCCCTTCTTTTTATTAACAGAAAACATAAAACTGACTTAATATACACAGAGCAGATTTATAATTATAGTCTACTAATCAAAGCCAAGGTTATAAAAAAATAAAAAATAAAATTTGACACTGTGCATCAGACACCAGTCAGATGTCATGTTTCCTGACGCTAATTTACTGGTTTAATTCACAGGACACTGAACATCCAGTATGGAATTATGTGTGAAATATCAGATTTACATAAGACAGTAGCAAGTCAACACCCAAACTGAGTTTGTGTTGAAAATCAAAGTGTATAATGACCCATGCAGAGTCAAGAACCCGAGCCTTGAACCTGATCTGATCCCATCAGGCAGCCGTGAAACCTCTCCTCCTCCTCATTCACACTGTATTAACTCCACAGCATCTCATGTGCACACCTGTCCCTAATGGCCTGCTGCTATGGTAACCAATGTTAATTTTTTTTTTTTCAGAGAGCATGCAGCCAGATTTTCAGCTTCCATCCTCCCTTTCATTTCATGTGAATCCATTACTGCAACAAAGCAAGACTGTTGTGCACTGACACGCTCAGATAATCCCCCCCCCACACACACACACACACACACACACACCCCTTTTCCTTTACCAGGCACAAGACCCTAACCATACACACACACACATCAGAATCGGCATATACAAACAATACAATGCATTAACACACTGCAGTGTATACAGGACATACAGTACACATAAGCTGCATGCAAACACGTATTTTAGGTTCTTTCTAAAAACATTTTGCACAATGTGATGTGTCATCAGGGGAATGAGATAAAGCATGTGAAGGGGTTTATCCTGCAAACAAACTGAACTTAATTTGATCTAATCAGCCTGTACTGCTGGCATCTACACAACTCTTCACACACTAAAAAAAAAAGGAAAAGAAACAGCTGCTGACTTTCAATTACACAATAAGTGGTTTAGAAGGACTCTTGCGTGGCAGTGTGCCTTTCACAGCCTCTAATTCACAAAGCGGCTCGAGTGTTCCAGACACAGCTCAACACGCCGTCTGTAATACGGCTGATTTCACCCCGTAACTGACTCAATGGGTATTTGATTCAGGCCCCGACATGCCACACTCACACAAAGCTATTAGGAGGGTGACATGTAAAAAGCCTTTCTCATCTTATCTTACTATAAACAGAAGATCACATTTCTGTTGTACATGTGACAGTTGCCTGAAGCCCTCAGTCTACTTCAAGGATTACAATGGACATCTTTCACAAAGAAATAAGCAAGCAGGCAATCTGGAAGTAGAATCTATCTACTCGCAAAAATGAAAATAAACTTGGACCAAAGAGGTGTCAGTGTTCATAAAAGTTACATGTCATTTACAGTGTGACCACTGTGGATTGTTAGATGTAGACCAGACCAAGAAACTACAGTCATGATTACAGATGTGCAAAGCTAAAGCTAAACTAACCTACAGCAGTGTTTACAGCTAAATGATAACATTAACATGATAACAGAGTCAATGCTGCCATGCTGGTGATGATTAATAGGTAAAATGATTTCCATCATCACCATGCTGGTTGATGAAGTACGGTTAAAAATAGTCAAGGACTAATGAAAGTGATTAGAGAGAACCATTAATGACTGCTCTAGTTTAACCAGTCGACTGAGGAGATCTCATGGTAATGTACAGGATAAGTGAACGGTTTGACATTCTGGTAGAGCTACAGGGAATACTGGGGTTTGCCAAAGTCATAAAAGTTAACACTAAGTTTTAAAATACACAAGTCCATCAAACAAATGATTATTTACAAGTATTTGACAGTAGATAAATAATTTCTTTAATTTTTCAGGCAAAGTATCAATCAACCCTGCCAGCATACAAAAGCAAAAACAATGGCTATACAATACTTAAAGAGTAACTTTAACCCACAGACTTCTTAATTTCCAGCTGAAAACCTCTGCATGTGGATATACGGTGTTGTTTTTTGTTTTTTTTATCAATCCGGTTCCAAATCTCGACATTTAAGTAGAAAGAATTGATCTTCAACATATTGGGTTAGAAATATGCAGAGCGACTGCCCTCTATTGGTTGAAACTCGTTACTGCAGTTAAATTTTTCTATTGGCAGATCTGGTGTTTTGTGACGCATGTCCTCTCTTCTGGGGGATGTACGGGCGCTGCTCTTGTGGCAACCAGCAGCTCGTGTGTCGTGTCCGTCGACGTTTTTGTCTGTTTTAAGTCTGTAACTGGGTTTGATGTGTGTCTGATTCAAACCCCTTATTATCGCAATATTGTTTTTCAACATTGTCTGCCAGAATGGAGATTTTTTTACCTTTTTCTCTATTCGTTTTCATTGATGTTTTACAGTGATGTTGTCATTGTGTTTCTTGTATTCTGTGTGCTCCTGCTGCAACGCAAATTTCCCCTTGTGGTAAAATAAAGAATCTGAATCTGAATGTGGTATAAGGTTATCGCCACCAAACCCGGTAAAAATTACCTCAGCTAGCTATTGGCTAAATAACCTAGCTAATCTTGCTAATAGTTAATGCATGTGTGTGTGCATGTTTGTATGTGGCACGGACTGTATGATGTTGCTGCTGATGGTAACCGTCTGAAGGTGTGAGTGGGCGTGTCTTACCCCCCTCCCCTGAGCCTCATCCACATTTATATGTCGATGTTCCAATGGCATTTTTTTTTTTAAATTTCAGGGTAGATGCACTTTCTGAAACTCTGGAGTTTAGTTAAGCTTTAAAGGGGTGCACAGATTAAATATATTTCATCTAAGTTAAGTTTTTAGGCAATCCTTTGATTACAGTTTAATGTGTAAAATGATCAGGGTCCAAACAAGACTTCTAAGCTCACTTTAGCTGTGTAAGTGTGATAAGCTGTGAAACTTATCAAAACTTGGCACTGCAGACATTGCCTGTGAGCGGCTGAGAGTATTCAGGTTGGATACTTGTTAGAGCTGCATCCAGTGATACATTTAAAGCTGAGCTGTGCAGATTTTCAGAGAATGCACAGGCTAGCAGGGAGGTAAGATGTGAAAAGGATTTTTTTTAAATATAGCTAAATAGCTATATTTCAGTATAAATTGGTGAAGAGTGATTAAACTATATACCCATATTTCTAATCTCTGTTGTTTTTAGTCAAAAGAACAACTTTTCAGACTGTTGGATGCCGGACTTTACTGACCTGGAGCGATCAGGGACTGAGCACTGACAGCTGTGACATTGCGGCTCATGTTAATAGCTCGGACTTCTGTGACTGCCGAACTGTCCCCCTTCTTCCCTCCTTCAGATGAACCGTCTGAGGAGCTGGTCTTCCCTCCTGCAGAGGCATGCGTGCCTTGGCTGGGATTCTTGACCATTGAGGCAGGCTGGATGGGCACAGGGCTCTGCTTCAGGCTCAGAGCCTGCAGGGTGTGAGTCTGAGAGGAGGCTGTGGTCGCCCCCTGCTGGCCACGGATGGCCAGATTCTGGACCTGATTCTTTAAAAATAAGAATAAAAAGATAATGATTGGAAATTTTCGATACAAAATAACTTCTCTTCCTTAGCCAACGATTTAATTGCAAATCAATGACGCATCTCAAGATTATACTGTTTATATTGTTTTGCATCATTAAATGCCATTTCAAAAAATCCATTAGACCCCAACTCTTAACTGTCTAGTAGCAGAATTTTTACAGTAAAATTAAGTTAAAGGTACGCATAATAAGTGCATGAATAAAATCTAGTATGAGAGCGACCTGAAGCCGTGCACTTTAGTTACAGGGACAACTTCAACATAAGTTATCTTTAGGAAAGAAAATAAGGAAAAGCATAACAGGCCCCTTTACTTTACATAACGAAAATAGTGACCTCACCTGTGAGGAGGCCTGTGTGGAGCTCTCTGATTGGACAGCAGTCACTGTGGCTGTTGGAGTGAAGATGAGCTGTGGGGACAGAGGAACAGCCCGACCAAGGCTCCGGGCCACCTGCACCAGGTTACTCTGCTGAGCCTGGAAAGAGCCCCACACACGCACACACACACACACACACGCACACATAATTAACAAACGGGGAACTGTTTCAGTCAGAAAGGCTTCTGGGTTTGTATTCTTATTTAATCACCAATAAAATAGGAGAAGTAATGGTAAAACAGAAAGTTAAAAACTCGGCTTCACTTTTGCCTCCCTTCTTTTTTAACTTTTCTTTGTAATGCTACGATTATTTTTAAATTGAGTT
Organism: Labrus bergylta; assembly: GCF_963930695.1. Taxonomy (NCBI): domain Eukaryota; kingdom Metazoa; phylum Chordata; class Actinopteri; order Labriformes; family Labridae; genus Labrus; species Labrus bergylta. The sequence continues at coordinate 20,785,763 of NC_089199.1, read as the reverse complement.
CATTCGTCGGAAGCTGGTTAAGCTCAGTTGGTAGAGCAGGAGCTCCATGAAAAGAGGAAAAAGTCCCCAACGATTAATAATCCTGAGGCAGTTTGGTGTATCACATCCCCACTATCTCATACCACATGTCCTGTCCAACGTCAGCTGTCCTGACTTAATAAAAGGCAAAAAATAATAATTAAAAGAAGTATTTTACTTTCATATGGCACTCTGCTTTTCTGATTAAAATCACTCATCAGTTTATACAAGTTAAATCTCCGTATGTAATACCTTTCATTCATCATAATTTCATCTATGTTCTTATCCTAATTTTAACTCTGTGATTATTAACTTTGCATGTTAGGTAATGTGTTTATTTTCATCTGAATTAATTCATCTAATTTTCACTTAATTAACTGTGATTTACTTTCCCTCTTACCATTAACATGGCACCTTATCCATGTTTTTAAGTCCATTCTGTTCTAATATGATGTGAAGACCCTCTGTGTTTATCATATTGTGAGGCAATTGGATCAGGACGGAATATGAAATGATTTTGATCCTTTGTGATCCTTGTGCTATGACAACATTCATCTTTTTATTTCCATCTGTAAAATGATTTGTTTGAACGGTCGTATGGATGCAACATTTTGTGTTAAACACTGCTGTGCATATCTAATTAAATGTCTTGAAATAAAAGGCATGTAAAAGAATATATGTGTAAGCTTTAATACAAATCATATGAGCTGATTTATTGCCTGGAGACTACATGAGTACTAAAACCCAAAGCAATCATAACTGACAAACATGTTTCCGTCTGCCAGAAGAATTTCACACATCTGAAAATACTTTGCACTTGGTCATAATGAAGTGGCAGGAGCAGTCTGTGTGCCAGCTGTACAACTGATGGAAAATGAAAATGACAAGTTAGCCACAAGTAGCTTCACAAGAATAGCCCAGTAAAGATGGTATATATATCCTCAAGCAGATCTGTTTAAAAAAAAAAAACTGGACCTGAAGCTACAGCTGAGAGAAACTCCTGACCTCTAGAAAATGTTCTCTATCCACACGCAATCTACACACAAGACATTTCCCCCTCTGTGTTTTAATAAGCCTTCTGGGATTGGACGAGTCATCCTGACAAACTCCCCTGTTGGCAAGATTAAAATAAAGACCCCCACTTCCTGTGAGGGAGTGAGCATGTGCGCATAACATGTTCACTAATCTGAAAACATACAATTAGTGTCCAGGAAAAAGAAGACATTGTGTACCTAGTTATTCAAGCAGTAAGTGTGTGTGTTGATGTGTGTGTGTGTGTGTGTGTGTGTGTGTGTGTGTGTGTGTGTGTGTGTGTGTGTGTGTGTGTGTTGATGTGTGTGTGTGTGTCTATGTAAATATTCACACTCATGTCAATGTGCCAGTGGCCATGTTCTGTGTGTGCAGTCTCACCATCTGTGCGCGCAGGTACATCTGTGCCTGGCTGGCTGTGAGAGTGGAGCTGGACGGGCTGCCCAGCAGAACAGCCTGCTGGGAGATACTGGTCGGGGTAGAACTAATGCTCTGAGCTCGGCTGATCAGCTGAGCTGCAGCTGGGGAGGTGGTCAGGTTGATCTGTGGGAAGAACATAAACAGGTTGGTTAGGTAGGCTAATTATTACAACTATACTCTGTTAACAGTTACATGCCCAACACACAAGATACAGAAATTAATATTAATTGTTTACTCCAGCAGAATGTCACCGTGACTCATTTCAAGTTCAGAAAACAAAATAAAAGCAGCCAAGAGCAGCTGGCTGCGCTCAGTTTCCCCGAAAGCCAATCTCTGAACCCATCAGAAATCATCGTCGATTCACGCCTGATAGACGATAGATGCCTCTGGAAAGGATGTTAATCTCGGCGTTGTTCTGGTGAAGGCAGAACTAACTTTGCCCAAATAACACCATTATGAGGCAGATTTCTAAAAAGTAAACAAACCATTATAGCTTTGTCAGGTCTGTCCTCAAAAGGAAAAGAGAGAAATGTTTGATAAATGGAGGTTGTTTCAAACACAACTGATGCGTTTTTCAGGGAGTTGGGAAATCTAAACGCTGATTGTCTATCGTGACACAGCGTCAAGCAGATTTGTCGCTCGTGCTAAAATGTTTGATCTATAATGTTAGCGGCACTTTAATCCAGATATCAGTTTATAGAGATCAAGAAATCATCGTTAGATAACAGCTGATTGGCGCTGGTAAGTCATTAGCATTGATAACGTTACATCAAAGTCTACTGATCCGTGATTGGTCAATAGAGCTCAGACTAACTGTACAACAAACTGAACCCAAAGCACCGCCCCATGCTGACAATACAGACCCCTGTATCTGTAAATAGAGATTAGCACAAGGCGATCTTGGTTTTAAAATAACCTCAGATCAGTTATAATGTAATAAATAAAGGAAACTTAAACTTAAGAGGGACTTAGAAGAAAACTAAATACTCAAATGTACACTTACCGTAGCCTGAGTTGATCCTGTTTGCTGGGATGAATTGCCATTCTGTGAAGAGCTTTGCCTGCCAGCTGCGATACTGGCCTATCAAAAGGTGAAAGAGAGGAATTGAACATTTCCTGGAACTTGCTTGCACTTATCAGCATTATCTTTACCCTGTGAGAGTGAGTCTTTCATGTGAGGACTGTTTGCTGACCTGCTGTACCGCGGCCAGGCTCTGGAGCTGAGCAGTGCTGAGGTTGTGCTGCTGGAGGGCTGCTGTTTGTAACATCAGATGCTGCTGCTGAGCAGCGTACATCTGCTGCAGGTACCGTGCTGCTGTGTTCGGCTGCCTGTGTAACGCCTGCTGGAACACCTGCATACACACACAGACAGAGCTGCTTGAGTAATGAAGCATAGCATGCACAAGAAATGTTGAAAAAAAAGCGCAAATAAGAAAACAGAGATGAAAGAGATTATACTGCTGCACTGATGCAACTAAGAGTTATCTCGTTACCGTTCATTAAATATCTATACGTTTAAAAAAAAAAAGAAGTGCTTTTATCTTGTCTTTTATCTTTTATTTCACTCCAGATTCACAGACATCTCAGTTCTGTGCTTCCATTGACAGATGTAATTGAAAGTAGTCATTGATATTACAAAGTTGTGGATTAAATCTTTTCTGTTAATTCATTCATGTGAGATCCCTCCTCTGATTCTGGGTCCAAACATTAATCCACACCTTAGCACAGAGGAGGCAAACAACACTACATAATAAATATATACTTTTTTTGCACATCAACTTGTGAATGAAACCAGTAGCACCGACTTTAGCTGCCTCTACATTTACTTTCAAATGAATCAGTTCAGGACTGTGATAAGTTCATACTGGACTCTTACACCGTGTCCTAACAGCACGCGAGTATGTGCAAGCATCACTGTCCACACTTAATCAGTTATTGAATTCTCTGCTCGGTGAGTTTCAGTTTTCTCCTTGCAAAAAAGTACGACATCTAGTGCTTTTGTACTGAAGGTGGACAAACTGATGAGTGGGGCTTTGTATTGATGAGCTGCTGACTCAGAGCACTACACTCAGAGGCTCTTCAATAAACAGCTCGAAGTGAGCCGATAAAAAGTTTATTTTCTGGTGTTGACAGTCAAAGCACAACATTTCAATCGCGGATGTGGATATTATTAATGCACCACTATCTCCACTTTTATAAAAAAGAAGCTAACGAGCTCTGTTTAATGAGAAAAGCGAATGTCAGTGCCGTTTAGAGTCGACTCAGTCCTCGTCTGCCTACGTGAGTGACAAAGAAGGAAACTAGAAACGGGGCATCGCAGTAAAAATGGCGCTGCTTCACTCGCGACCAGTTAGAACGCTCCAACAGGAAACAATGTAACTAAGCTGATTTTGTCGATGACGCTAGCTCGCATCGCTTGCTTTTGGGACAGCCTTTTTATACTAGCCAAGTTATAAAATGATAAGAGTTGTGGAAAGAAATTGAATTTCTTCAAGAAATACAAAGTGTGCTAGCTTAGGAGTGAAAGCATACAAAATGTCCATAACTGGTTATCACTGCAAACTGACATAAAGTCCCCAAAATCATTCTCTGCAGGAAAAGTCTCCTCAAACTAAATATGACAGAACTGATCCTCTGGAGCTGAGCCGTTAGACATGACTCTCCCCACCCTTCACCTCCAGTTGCAAAATAACCACAGAGGATATTGACCTGTCGTCCAAAGTGTCACAGAAATATCCACACCCACTCCTTTTGGACTGAGGGCGACTTAGCAGAGATGCTCTTCACAAAAGGCATTCAACTCTCACTGACCAGCACCTCTTTCAGCTCAGAGGGCTTCACAGTGATAATAGTGTTCGCCTTTTAACTGTCAGAAGAATGAGAGCACAGAAAGACGGCTGAATGTAACAAAAACTCCGCTGCTGTCAAAGCATCAGCACTTAAATTCATGGACCTCATTCAGGGTGAGGGGAAGGCTTAACACTGGGGTCAAAGGGTCAAGAGCACTAAGCACAGAAACATTCCTGCCTTCAATTTGGACCCTTCTTAAGAAATAACTTTTTATTTAGGTTTATCTCATTTCTAAATTGATTTAATTCTAATAAGAAAATAATCATCAGATTTCATTTCAGGAGCACATCAGATGCCTGATTGGCACAAAGGTCCTAGTTTGTGTCTCATAAAATTCCCCAATTTAAGTCAACAATCTCATAACAACAAGGAGCTCACCTGCACTGTTTGTCGGTCAGGTATCCCACTGTAAACAGATATCTGAGGCACCGCCTGTCTGCCTGCTGTAGTAGTACTACTGGAACTACTGCCAGTGTTACAACTAATACTGCCACTACTGGTATTACTGCCAGGACCAGTGGTAGTAGTAGTAGCAGCTGTAGAAGTAGTGTTAGAGGTAGTACTACTGCTTGTGGCTGAGGCGCTGGAGGAGGTGGAGGTGGAGGTGGAGGTGGTTGTGGTGGTGTTGGAGGTCCCTCCTGCAGGGGCCCCTGGCTCACTCTCCATGGTGCCCTCTGCTCTTCTCACCTTTGACCCCCGGCTCTTCTGAATGGCCCTCCTGTGCCTGAAGAGGGGACAGAGGAAGAGCACGTGAGAAAAATGCTCCAAGCTTACATAACCTGGAAAAATACGCAAACCACAATCACATTCTTTATACTGCCTTCAGCTATTCATCATTCTTTATGCAGTTCCTCCTAAATCCAGAATAACAGAAGAAGAAATGCTGCTTTCATACAAGGTTTACCTATCAACAGTTTACAGTTTACAACCGGTCGAGAGAAAAGAGACAGGAGATGATAGTAACGGAGAAAAGATGCTAAAAGATGCATAAATAGCAGGCTATGACACGGAAATCTACAAAGCTAGAGATGGCACATTAAAGTAAACAAGGAACGTTACACGGTATGAGATAAGGAAGGGTTTTTTGAAGATTGGTGAAAGGACCGGGAAATGTCAACAGACTGACAGCGACGAGGCAGAAAAAGTCATTCAGGCGCTGTGCTGATTCATTCACCCTGTCTCACACTCAAAAGGGTCTCACTTCACCATCGGTGGAAATGTTCATTTAATGTGAGTAATAACAGCCAGATACAGTTAACCGCTTCTAAAGACTCAGCTCTAACAGGAGATTCCAACGGACCATTTGTTGAGTGGAGAAGTCAATCGTTTTTTAAATCGATAAAAAAGATTCCAAATCAATATCTAGTTTCAAATGATTGATTTCCTTGGTAAGTACCGTAAGTAGCCATGTAAAAAGGGGATAATGTAGAGTGAGAAGGTTGTTCTTGCGGAGGAACCCCTTCAGGGTGAGACAAAACTCCACAGCGAACCTGTCTTACCCTGGTCTGTGAAGGTTCACAGTCATCCAGGTCATGGTAAATTCAAATTCAAAGCTTGACCAAAAGACTGGTTGAAGATCTCGTCTTCATCTGTCTTACTCTTCTGTCTAACCCCGTTGGGCTACAACAACTTCCTGCTCACTATTCATTATGCCACACTTATTGTCCTTGTTGAAATGTTTGGAATATAAAATATTTCAAAAAATATCTATTAAGGGGGAGCCGGTAGCCTAGTGGCTGGTTCACACGCCCAATGAACAGAGGCTGTAGCCCGGGTTTGTGTCCGACCTGTGGATCCTTTCCCACATGTCGTTCCCCACTCTCTCCCTTGTCCGGTTTCTGACTCTGTCCAACTCTACATAAAGGCACAGAAGGGCAAAATAAACCTTTAAAAAATATTTAAAAGATGAGAGTGTTCTTTACATTGATTAATGAGACCCTGTTGCTTTCATTTTAACTACTTTCTGATCACTACATTTCAGGTAATTAATGTGATCGACAAACCTTGAGAAATACCTTATTTTAAGTCTGACTCATCTCTTTGCTGAAATCCCACCTACGCTAATACTAAAGCTCTATCTGCCGTACGATGCAATTGGACTCATTGCTGTACATTTATCCTAAAGCTCAAGTTCTGCTTTACACAAATCCGCTCCAGGATATGAGCGTCAGCTGGGAAATGAAAGACTCTTTGGAAGTCTGCTTATTTTCATGCACAGATTCATAAGAGAAATATTCTAAATCTAGGAGCCGATTGAAATAAACTCTCTACTCAGCTCTAAGATTTCACAAAGAAACTGAAGCTATTTAGGAAGCGTATTAAGCTTATTGAATTTATAATAAAGAGGCACATTGGCTGGTTGACATTTGTATTCTCTCCTACCACATCGAATGTTTCACAGAAACAAAAACACACCCATTTAGTTCTACAGTATTTAGGAAGGCGGATCTAAATGTGACTTTAACTTCCTTACACATGTACAGATGTTGATACAAAGATTACAAACACCACAACTCTTTGACTTGAGTAGAAGTTATGTCTATTGAATAAAGCCTTTTGGAGTCTCTATCCCCTTAATAAAATCTTTCAGTGCAAACATTTAGATAACGTGTTTATATGATCAACAGTATCTCAATCATCGGAATTAGATTTTTCTTGTAAGTAATAACATATAAAGGTAAAAGCACAAATGAATGATTCAGGCTTATTCCCTAAGAGCTTGTTTAAAAGGTTCATCACTTGGTGCTGCTGCTATCCATTCACACTCTCCAGAAAGATGACAAACAGGAGGAATCTGGCATGACAGGTGATGAGATGCAAAGAGGAAGGGGGGCAAAAGAGATCTTTGAATGTGTGGAGAGAAAAAGAAGAAGACAACGCTTTGATTCAGCAATATTAGCAAAAAGTTTTAGAGGAAGTGGTGCTCTGGTAGAACAGGAAATAGAGCTAGACACTAATCAAGAACTTGAGAGGCTATCGGGTGGGGGTGGGGGAGGGATTAGTGTGTGTGACTGTGTGTGTGTGACTGTGTGTGTGTGTGTGTGTGTGGGGGGGGGGGCTTCAAACAGCATGACAGCTGATGTAACAGAGCTGAAAGGAGAGGCCAAAACGGGGAGGATGGAATTTCTAGCCTAGAGGTTAGAGGTGTGAGCATTAAGTTATAAGAGGGGGAGGTTGAAGGGGACCAGAGTGGGAGTGGGGGGTGAAGGTTGAGTGAGCAGGTTGAGGGTTTTTAAATGGGATGGAGGGTAAGAGGGTGTGATGGAAGTAATTAAATAAGGAGCAACTCTGACGCTACACCGCAATTCTTAAGCTATTTCCTCCTCCTCCCCCTCCTCCGCTTCATTATTCTTTTGAACGGATTAGCGGTTAAAGCAAAGCTCGATAGCATACTGTTACAAAGAAGACGTGAAAACAAACTGCAATCTTACTGAACCATATGTCTTCAAAAGACTCAAGCAGAACCGCCCTTAATGGCCTTTCATAGGCGAGTAAATAAATCTGTCATACAACAAGGAGTTTGAAGTGCGAGTTTGGCTTGCTAAAATGAGGATTTATAATAATGTTGAATTTGGCTATAATATTTTAATAATTTCAATTTTTTTTAAAAACATCACAAGAAGGCCTGCCTGATAAGAGAAAAATAGTCAATGCGTGATAACATTGTGCACTATTCTGATAATGATATGACTGACCATAAACAAAAATGATTTGTGCATTAGCTTTAACTCAGTTTGTCTGTCTGCTGTTCTTCATGTTTTACAGAACACCTGGGTTTGCAACACATCCCTCTGTAATACTTAATAACCCCAAAACCCTTTTCTTTCCCTTCACTAATTAATTGGCTCTAATTAATCTAAAGCCATTTTCACATACACTCCCAAAAATATCTAGATAGTTTCAGGAGGACTGCTCTGGATATTCTCCTGACCTGGCTGTTCACATATGCACCTCACAGCTGTCAGACGGGGGGGGGGGGGGGTCAGACGTAAATAAAAGATGCAGAAGTAGACGACAAAGTAACAGAGTCCGCTATATGATGCTATAATGAGAATATTTGCCTTCATATCAATGCAATCATACACAAGAGTAACTGATAGTTAGCTTTAGCTTCATCTGACTACAGCAAAGCGGTTCGACAGCATAGTCGTTATACACAGGTCAAATGTACACACGTGCAAAGTGAGAAAGCATTGCTTGGCTACATTAGAGTTGTTTTTTGATTTATTGATATGAATTCAGACGTTTGCGATGTGTTTACTGCGAATGCTCAGATCACTAAATGCTCAATTAATTAACTGCCCAGCTGATTTTTAATAAAACATGAACACTGATCCAAAGCCAAACACCATAATGAAGATGCAACTAACAGACTTTCAGCATAGTTAGAAAACATAAACTTAGTAAATATATAGCCATATTTCTATTTAGAAAGGCTGAGTCTAGGGCCCTGTGAATACATAGTAGGAAAGACACTTAGGGGGATGGCAATATGTGATGATAAAAATGGCATTAAACTGGTAATATTGTAGATTTTGCCTGAATACATTTTAACATTGTAACTCCAAATATTAGACATGATTAAAATAGACTTGAACAAAAAAAACTTTTAGTAAGACCAAACTGGAAAACACATAATTGAGGACAATATGACAGAATCAAACTAATTTCAAAATGGATTTCATATGGCCCTATAGCTGAAACCAAGTCAGGCAGAAATGCCTCCTGGTTGTAAACAAAGCATCGCTGCTGCCAAAGCCGGCCTGCCCCGTATGCAGTCATTAGCCTACATCCCACAGTCTGCTTCCTATTGCCTCCTCATGTGAGGAGAGGGGAGGGAATCCCCTCTGGTAATGATGCCTTCAGTCCCTGTCTTGCTGAGAGGAGTCAGCCATCCATCAGTGAAAGGGTGCGATGGAAAGCACCCCCCACTCCAATCCTTCTTAACCCCTCTTCCACTTCCACGACAATCAAGCTTTCAGTCCTTTTTTCGGACAAACCCTCGTGCTCATGATAAGTGGTGAAGCCAGTGTGTCTGAGAGCACATCAAAGCAGCTCAAGCAGCCTGCAATACATTGCAAAGAGCCGGTCAACACCATAACAACACAAATTCAGCACTTTGCGCCCATCACAAGAGAACATATTGATCCTCTCATGCTGGCATTACAAGACCGCAAAAAGTGTCTGTGAGATTTGCATAGCCTGCAAGAAGATGAAAGCTGTTAAGAGGCTGTCAGGCAGACTGGCTGTCTCTACAGAGCTTAGATCACAGTGAGGAAGTGCAGGAGCGTCCATCAGTGACCAGCCACCAGTCTACAGGAAAAGTCTGATGACCCACATAAAACCACCACAAATCAATTAATGTGTGATAATGGCTTTAATAGCCATGAGATACAAAGAGAAAAGCATGTTTGCTAGTATGATTTTGTGTGTGTATGTTTCTGTGTGTGTATGTGTGCATGTAAGGGGAACTCTGCTGCTGAGACAAAGCCCCCCTAACCCTGATGCTCCTACCTCCTCCTGACCCCCAAACGCGATGCAGGGGTATGATGCCCCATCCCCCGGGAGCGTGCGGTCCTCCTGCAGGATGCTGCTCTTCTTTGTCTGCCTGGCTGACTGACTGACTGACTGACTGACTGGCTGGCTACAAGCTGGGTGAGTGAATGACTGAGCGTGTGCGAGCGTGTTCCTGTGCCGTATCCAAAACCCCCTCAGCCCCTCTTGTCTACCCCCAACTCACAGCGAGCTCGTCGTCCCAGCATCAACACCCCACTCCACCAACCAGGCCGCAGCCTGCCTCCTGATTATGTGGTATCCTAGCGACAGCCAACGGGGTGCCTATGGAATCCCCATGCCGAGTAGCATGCTGATTGGACAACAGGATCCTCTCTAATGAAGATGATGGTAATGATTTTACTCCGTGCCTCCCCTCCCCCCTCTGCTGCTGCCTGAATACTGAATTTTTTAAGGATGCATGGACCCTCCAACATAAGGTTGGCTTTTTTAAAGAGTAAAATCCAAGGTGATGTATACCATTAAAATTATAGCTCATAGATAGCATGCTCTTTTTTTTGCATAGTGAAGGTCTGGACAGCTGAAAGCTGAAGGCTCTATTTCCGATTAAGTGCTTTAAAATTGCCCTGACTGCAGGTTGCCACCATCCAACCATTAATAAGAAGCGTCATTTCCACCAGGATCCTGCACCTCTGAGTGGGACAATTTTGTATCATATCATGGAGCAAAGGACAGGAGCAGGGATTTATGATGTCCAGGCTGAACATCAAACCCATTATCTTACTAGCAGGGTGGTAATCACCATCAATTTGATGGGGAAAAAAATGAAAAAAATACTGACATTGAGGGTAGAAAATTCAAATAAATTAAAGACAATTTATGTGTGTTTGAAGATGCCCATTACCCAGTAATTGCCTTTTTATGTGAGTTTGTGTACGACTAAATCTGTGGCATAATTTTACCTATTCTTGCTAAAACTGCTCCATTAAATCCCTAACTCAACAAATCACAATCTAAGAAGGCTTGCCAGGTCACAGTAAGAAAAGCATTTAACCAGCTATTCATAACAGTTATGGAAATTAAATGCAAAACAATAGAAGTAGAAAATTGTGATTCCTTCATAAAAGTGAAATGAGATAGTTGGATTCAAACCCCTCTTTAATGACAGCTGAATTCATTTATGTGGAATAGGTCAGATTAAACCAGAGGATAATGGCATACTTATGGTCTGCCCCACCACATTAACACGCCACCCAACTGTCTGGATATATGAAATGTAGCCATTTGAATCATTTGGTGCTGCAATGTTGTATTGATTGGGGCCAACCATGCGTGAACCTCATTGATTATTATCTACTCATTAGCATATAGATTAGCTGGCGGAGCAGCCAGGAACGCAGAGGCTCGTATTTGGCTAACAGAGCTGTGAGCAGCAGATGGGGGTCAAAACAATTGGGAAGGAAAAGGGAATGGGTTGGCTCCGTTTGAAATGAGCTGCTTAATGATGGACTCTTGAATCTTAAAGCGAGGGACCTCCATACTGCTGTGATTTCTAAGAATGAATAGGGAGCGGACCCAGTGAAGTGAGATGTAAGGGGTGGTCCAGCAAAAACAAACAGACTCCGCCTACTGTACAAAGGGCGTTCAAGCTCATTAGCAATTTAAAGAACACTGACACCAGAGAAGCTCTTTCCGGAGCATTACAAACATGAACGATCTTTGCACTGCGCAAGGCTTTCTTTGAGATTCCTATAACCTATTATAGAAAATAAAAATATGCTTGACAAATCAACAAAATATTCCAGATAAAGCAAAAAGGTGTTTAGTGACACAAGGACAAATGTTTCAAAAATAACGCCAGGTCATACATTAAACCTCACATTCATATTGAACAGGAAATCCTTTTTGCCTTTGTGGGGCTGAATGGGTTAATTAGCGTCGTTTGTCAGTCTGGTTTCAATTGTTGGTTGATTGCTTCATTTTTACATTCACACAGGAGAGACGTAACATCTGCCTCCCAGACTCTTTACATTTTATGGACACAATTGAGCGTTCAAGCTGGTTGTTGTCGTTTTTTTCTTCTAGTAAGTGGCAGATCTGCCATCCTGTCTTTTTATTGGCAAGTACTTAAAGGAGACTGCTATTACTGCAATGTGCATAAACACCATAGTGCAACAATCTATATGCATGCAAAATGGAAAACCAGCCATGCCCTAAGGGTGCCAAACAATATATTCAATCATTTTAATTCACACTCAGTGGCACTTGCCTCAAAAGGGTGAGGGTGCTGCTGTTGTATAATTTTTTTTCATGCAAAACAAGGCGGGTAATACATTATTATAAAAAAAATTAATAGGGCAACTATTTACTCATTTAAACATTTGTTGCCTCTTTTCAAATAGTTGCTTAAAACCTATAGATTCTTAAACAAAATGCACAAAGAAGAGCAACACATTTTCACATTTAAGAAGCTGAGACTAGTAAATGTTTGAAGTTTTAACTTGGAAAAAATGACTGATATGATATCAAAACTAACTAATCTTCTCTCTTTTGACTGACCTGTTCCATAGTGTTGAAGCTATACTCTTGAGGGCACTCCTCCTATCACTTTAAACATGAATACTTGCTGGATTAATCCATTTAAATAATCCTTAGACGCACCGACAAGTGAGGAAAAGTTGTCAAACTATCAAAATCTTAACAGACAGCAGGGCATGTCACCCGTACGCTGGTTAATTCATTATAGAGCATGAGGCCTGCCCTGTGAACCCTGACTGTGAAAGTCAGCCCCAACATCGTTTGCTCTACAAAGCAGCACTTCCTCTACGATGCAGAGGTCATCCCTTGAGGACGATAATGGTTGATGAGTCTTGTCCAAACAGAGCAAGCAGACCACTGCCTTTGTTAGCGTGTGTAAGACAGAGATACTCTCTGATCCAGAGGAGAGATTGGTCGAGTAGCTGTAATTGAGACATCTGACTCAGACGGACTCTGCCTCCCACAGCTGAGTAGACCAGCACAAAGACACTCTGGCTGCTTTCCAGGTTAAGTGTGCTGAGCGTGTGTACCATTCCAGTGCACATAGGCTCATGCTGTGAAGACACAAAACACTTTCACTTGATCCTGCCCTGCAGGCTGTGGCCGTCTTTTGTTTGTCCACATTTAGCAAGGCCCCTATAGCCTTGAAAGTGTAGCTTGTTCCATGTGATGCTAAAAATCACTCAGACTGTAATAACTCTAAAAAAACAAAAAAAACAAACAGGGAAGCAGACAGGAAAGAAGAAAGAGAGAGAAACTGAAAGCAGGCAGCTAACTGACGGGCAAACCAAAGAATCCCCCTCCGATCTATAAATACCATAGTTCAACAATTCTTGCAAAGCTAACAGATTAGAAACCGGCTTCAAACCAGACTTTCAATCAAATCTGTCTCTGAGGAATCACTCTCAGGCGTCAATCACACCAAGATGGGGAAAAAATAGGTCAGGTATGAGCCCAGATGAGCAGCAGCAGCACAGAAAAATGTAGGGCTCTGCTGGAAACAAGCTTTTTCATTTTCTATCAGAGCCAGCAGAGGACCAGCCAGACATCTAGAGTTCGTTCAAGGACAACAGAGAGGCTTCTGGGTCAAAAGAGACGTACTGTTTCCAAGAAGGAGGGGAAATTATTTCAGCTATCTACATAGATGTAATTCTTAAGAATATCTCTATATGTATGGAGAAGGAAAAACTGAGGAACTGAAAAACTAATAAATATATTTACAGTAATATAGACAAGCATTAAATGAGCCAAAAGGACATGTTAGCATTTCAGTCATATGTGTATCTCAATTAAACCACATCCTTTGAAAACATGATTCAAAAAATAAATGGTCTTTTTAGTTGATGTTTTCTATTCTAGTGAAACACATCGCTGACTCACTCTCGTTTCCACCAATGGAATTTTTTTACATGTGCTGTTTGAATAAGACTTAAATCTCTACTGTGTTACCTGTTTTTTTTTTTATATAAACACCACGTATTCCAGGTGTCTGCAATGACTTGATGGGATAAACACTGACTCCGATTATTTCACCCCGGGACATTTGATCAAGCTAAACATTTCAAAACATCTTTGTTGTGCTGCGTTTTTAGCAGGTGGATCTTTGAAGAGCTCCTCTGTGTCACGCTGATTGTCGACGGGTGACAACAAGCTTTTGATGCAACAAAGGGCAATTCTGCTCCAGTCAATTCTCACAGCAGTTTTTTTTTATTTTTTTATTAGCGCACCATAAAATGTTATCATCCCCTTTCACTTTCTCAGCGTGAATTTTGAGTCATGTCTTTCCTCCTGCAGGACCCCCCCCCCATCCATACTACGGGGATAGTCTCCTGCTGTGAGGGCAAGTGAAAGGTAAAAGTGACATTTTCAGCAATGCATGTGTCAAAACAGCAGAGGCTGCTGCGTATCCTGCCAAAGAAAACATGACCAGGAATGCTGCTTTTACGAAAGACAAAAAAAAGATCAGTCCATCCGTTTCTGCGAAGTGAACACAAAAAGCCTCTCTGTGAGGGATCACAATGCATCGCTAATAGATGTGTTACAACAAGCAAGTTAATGTAAAGTGGGTCTATATGTGGGAGCATCTCTCATGTAAATGATGGCTTAAAAATAACATGACAAAGATGTGTGGCTCTCACTCTCTTGTGGAATAAACATATCAGAATGTTCATAACTCGTAAATAAATAGCAATCACATATTCATTTGACTAAATGTGCTAGAAATGTGCTAAAAGTGCTAGGACAGGGGTGTAAGAAATTGTTCTGCTCATTTTCCCAGGTTGTGTGATTCTAGGATTAAAAGGAGTCCCTCTAGTCCATTATAAGAGCTTGCTATGCTATTAATTGGATGAAGGAAGCATCCCCCTATCCCTTTCCAACCCCGGCGTAGTCTAGGCCTCTGAAGGCTGTTTCATCATGAGCCGGGGATCCGGTTGAAGATTTCTGCCTTTTAATAAGTCAGTTTTTTCTTACCACTGTAACTTTTGCTGCTTTGCTGAAGTGCTCATGATGGATAGGCCGGGTCTTTGTAATATAGCAATAAGTAAGGTCTTTTACCTGCTTTTTGTAATGTTAACAGACAAAGAGTAAGGTCTTTTACCTGCTTTCTGTAAAGTGTCTTGAGATAACACTTGTTATGAGTTGACGCTATACAAAATAAATTGAATTGAATTGAATTGTAATTAATCCAGTCATAGACTGGAGGAACATATTTGAGATTTCTCCCTGAGTCTCATTTCATTTGTATTCTTGGAATGAGCAAAGAACCCGCCATGATCTGACCCTCGAGAGTCCAGGTAATAAGAAGAAGTTGGTGATCGCAGGAAACGATTATAGGAGCCAAAGGAGCTACAGCCCCAACAGGCTAAGGTGATCTAATCTGAAGAATATTAAAATGAACATTGTCCTGTAAACAAAAAGAGGAGAATGCCCTCTGCCCAAATTGGCTGTATACCTGATATACCTATTAAATAGACTCACAAGACATTTATCCAGAGGTCAATAAGAAGTGAGTTAAAGCAGGATGGCCTATTTTTGTGCAATATAGGGCACAAGAGAAGAGAAAATTGGACTAATGCACCTCTAGTTGGCTCTTTTAGAATATCTAGCCATGGAAACAAAGTTTACATTTCAAAGCTAGGTCAAAACAAAAAGGGTGTTCTTATACTTTTGAAGTTCTTATGGAAATGCACTTCAGAGATAGTATGCGGTATAGGTAAATGAGTTCTTTTTTTCCTTTCAAGTACCTGCAGTCTGACTGATCGTACTTTCACACTTGCAAAAAATCTCCTGATAGGAGCTGCATGTGTGAAGGCAAACAGACAACTTTCGTACTCCAAATGTATCCAGAGTTCTCTCTTCTGTTTGACTACATAAAGCATTGATATAAAGGCTAATGTTCTCATCCTCGTGCACTTCTGAAATTGTCTGGAAAATTACAGGACTGCATCTGTGAAAACGCCTTAGACATAGTTTCAGTGAAACATGCTCAGTCCTGAAGATGTATCCTGATTTTGTATTTATTCTCCCTGTATTCGTTTAACTTTGTCGGCAGAATTTGGTACGTGTTATTAAGGTGCGTTTTCGTTTTGGGATGGTAAACTTACTGTTACTATTAATTGAACTTGGGTAGTCAAAATATACGCTATAAAAAAAAAAAGATGAAACATCAAATCAGCAACTAATGAAGGATGCTAGGACAAATCAAGAATGTCAATTTGATGCTTTGTACTCCCAAAATTGTTTAGTGACATTTGATTTCTTTTAAAATGGACTATATGAGTACAACAAGTAAACAATTGACTGATAAAATGATAAATAAAACAACTGTTACTGCAGACCAAGTGAGGACAGTCAACACACATAACCATGCCCTGTGGATAAACCATGAACTGGGTTAGATACAGGCACGCATGGTGGACGTTTAACCACTGCTATGTTTACATTTTGACCATATTCGGGTCACTGGAGGGCTACAGAAACACCGCTTAAGCCGGAGTGGAGCATTGGGGTGGGGGGGCATCCTCTATGATGAACCCACACACATGTCAAAATAAGTGACTGCTCCACTGTGCCAGAGGTCATGACCTGAGGATCAAAGTTCTTCCAAGAGAGCACCTGGCTAACTTTAGCTTCCAATTCTTTTTTTTTAAGGTTGATAAACAAAAGCTGAAAAAGCTAAAAAGGAAGGATGCTAAATCATCACGCGTTGCACATGCAAGTGATTTTCATTCATAGCTGATTTTCTCCCTCATAACTTACGAGCACTCAATTCCGTTACAACACTTGGCTAACGTTAGCACTGCTTGGGTTGGCGTTATTCGTGGTCGTACTTCTGCATTTTAATCAAGCTGACTAAGTGTCTGCAGGCTGAACTTCGCCATCAAAACTAACGTCATTGTTAGCAAGCAAGCAACAAAACAAGAAAACATGTTGTTGTTGTTGTTGCTGTTGTTGTTGTTGTTGTGGGGCCCCCGAGAAAGATGTTAGCTAGTGCGACCCGTCTCACCTCACGCGTTCCGACACACACAAACACACACATACACAAACAAACCCCCCCTCGTACCAAACGTGACACTTGCGTGCCCAAGAAGGACACAAGACGTCGCCTTACCGTTAACGTAAACCTTGCTCCTCTTGCGGTTTTTCCCTGTTATTCTACTCCATTTCTGGATGTGGGCTCTCTCTCTCTCTCTCATGTATCCGTCAGTGCAGAGCAGCAGCGACAGAGCAGAGCAGGGGTGGGCCAAAGCAACTCTTTTCATTTGCATTCCGAACTGGCAACGTGACTGCAATGCCGACCAATGGGAATCCAGTATGATAGCTGGTCCCCGCCTCTTCTTCTGTCAATCAATAGGACCCGCGCTAACCACGCCCCCACCACCACCGCCGCCGCCGCCGCCGCCACCGCCACCGCCGCCGCCCCCTTCCTGTCCTCCCGCTCCATGCGCCTGTCAAGTGGCGACCGCTGTCCTTATCGCCATGGTAACAAAAGGGATTCAGCTCTTGCCCCCCCCCCCTCCTGCGTTAGCTCCGTAGCTAAGATGAAGTTTTCAAATGTTGATTTTAGTTCTTTTTAAAAAAAAAACGTGTAAAGACCAGTAATTGTATTGCCCACGTTAAAGCAGCCTTTCTTCTTGAGTCCCAGTGGAAGGTCTAAGGTCAGGTTCAGCGCCCACAAAGAGCACCCTTGTTACTGTTTTCAAAGTTTTGTTTTCAAAGCACTAGAACTTGTATTTTCTTTAACTTTCTACTTTGTCCTACTTTTTGCATCAGGACAATACAGGTTAACCTACAAGGTAGAATCTATTAACTATGCTGATTTAAAATTAAGATTATTTTCGGATAGCCTATGGACACATAGACAAAGGCTTTGTCGAAAGCTTGTCCAAGTTGAATAGTTTTGGCAGAGGATATACAGGTGGAACAAATAACACGACAACTCCAGCCCACAGTGTGCCAATAAAAAAATGTTTCAAGAGCTCTGGCATGAAGCATCATTAATAGTATTAGTCACACCATGTGTTTGACAAGGCAAAATGTCAGCAGGGTAAAATAGCTCCTCTAATTCTACTGGATAATGAAAACCAGGTCTAATGCAAATAGAAAAACTGTAGACATTTTTTTTCTTTTTATGGAATCTAGATTGATGGAATATGTTTCTCAAACCATATGGAGCGTCATCTTACATGTCCTGGATCTTGTTCTGTTTTTCCATCTTTGTGTCTGTTGTGTCTTGAACTTTGGTGTTTGTGTATCTGTGTAGTCTGTCTTCAGTGAAGATAAGATCTTGTAAATCAGGTCTGACTTCTTTTGGCAGCACATCTTACTGTACCAGATCAGAGTATTTTGTGTTAATAAAGATGCAATTTATCCCATGTCACTCTCTTTTTGTCTGTATTGTGTTATTTCTGTCTATTTAGTAGCCCTAAATGCGCTTCCCATTTCTTGTCAGTCCTGGGACTGAGGTCATCTTCACCTTTACTTTAAAGCACCTAGGGGAAGTTTTCTTCAATAATATTTAGGCTTGGTATGAATAAAAATCAGTTGGAAGAAATTTGACTGAATAATTACAATTGACTTGACTGTTTTGGTCAAACACTAAACACAAAACTAAATATGTTATTATTATTTTAAACCCTGAAAAAAAGAACATTCTGCAAACTGTGTAACCTGCTTAACATCAAAATTTATTGAGCATACTTTACATTTATTTCCTTTTTAAGACATACAGGTACAATTTAAAACACACCTGCATCTGAGATATTTGGATGCGTCAATAGGCTATCTTCTTTAGGAACTTTTTAAAATGTTGTAAAACAATTAAAGTTAGTATATACATTGTAGAGTTTGCACAGTTTGCACAAAAATAGACGAATATTGCATCGTTTTAAGCATTAAAATAGGCATGCATCAACTTTTATGTATTATCCTTTGTCCAAATGTTGCAATATTTAATAAGACTCGTACCATCCAAGCTCATTCATTTGATATGGGTTTCTTATTTTACATTTTGTAGTTTTGTTAAAATGATGTCCCTTGTCTTAAAGTAGTTGTGGTTGTCTTCACTGTCCAGTGTCTTGCAATAATTCATTACCTATGAGCAGACCTAATACTGCTCTTGACAACACCATATAAGCTTGAACTCACAGTGAGCACACGCATGGAAATGACCGAACATGGTAATAAAATGGACAGCAATAAAATGCTAATGTTTCAATGTGTTGCCTGTAATATGAGCAGGGAGCGCATTCTGCGGCCTGCAAATACTGAATAATTGATCAGAATATGACTTATTTGGTTGGCCCCTGAGTTAATTATTCGCTCGTTCATGGCTCCCTCGATACCTCGCTCGCAGTATCAGCATGAACACAGTATTATTTCAGTGAATCCCTAAAGACACATTATGGGCTCACAGCCAGGCACACCGTGTCATATTAATGTTGCAGCAGAGGTATAACTGAATTCAAAGACTGCACTGCTAGGGCTGAAACAGAAGCATCCAACTAGATGTTTACACTATACCTTGGAGCCAGATGAAAAGGTGTGTAGATAATACATGCATGAATATTTAGACAGAATATTTATGTGGGCGCTCATTTGTGTTCAGTTTGGTCGACCCTTCATTTCATCAAAGTCAGAGAGGTGTTTCCACAGTGATGCGCTCTGATTTTACACAGAGCATTTTCAAATAGAGTACAATCATGAAATTGATTCACCATGACAAAGAATTTTCAGTGAAACACACTCTTGTATAGCTCTTTTTGGTAATAATGCTTTCAAACATGTGCAGCTTTAACTATTATGTGGTTGGAGATGGCTCAAGTGGCTTAGTACATAAATGCTTTTTGATCCTTTCAGTATTTTTAATTCAAAACAAAAGGAACAAACATATAGATGTGGGTTGTTACCAAACAAATGGAGACAAAAAGAGGATGGTTTTGGTGCTTGAGCATCGATTACATAATAGTTTAAAGGACAAATGTTCTTTTTTTTTGGTGACTCTTTCGTCATGGAGTAGCAATCTATAATGAATAACCCTCATGTAAAGCTAATGATGAAAAAGGCAATGCTTTGAGTATGATGCTCCTGATACAGTCAATAGAACAAACATACAAGAAAAAGCCACAGCCTCCTGCTGACTTGCAGAAACTGTATGGTCATGCAATATTTAATCTTTTTAAATATAATGAGACATTAGAAAACAAATGGCCCTTTCTTAAATGTTTACAGTCGCTTAGCGCTCAGTGATAATCATTCAAAGTTACGAGGACTGCTGGGAGATTTCTCACAAAAAATAGAAGACTCTCAGGAATCTATTTCAAATACAAATGAACTTCTGCACTTAGTGTGTTGTTGTGCACATGTGCAACGTTTGAGCCTTTTTCTGTTAGTTTTGATCATATTCAGGGTGGAGGTTTGCATGAATGATGTGTAACTTGGTTATTTAAGACTTTGCATGAATGATTAAGGCATTATCCAGGTTAATTATTATCATTATCCTTCTCACATTCTGGATTTTAGAGAGTGTAGATAAACCTGTGTAAGGAGATCGATTAAGTGCCACAATAGAGCACTCAGGTGATATATTCAGAAGGCAGAATAAGGATTTATCCTGAAACCAGGATATGATGCTGGCATCAAACATTGCCATAATAGGATACTAGGGAACATGTACACCATCAATGACGACTTAGAATAACCTTATAGTTTCAATCATCTGCATTGTTTTATCTTTTCTGTCTAAATAGGCACATATATTTGTCCATTATGTTTTTGATATACTCCACATGAAGAGCAAACAGCTACTCCTGTTAGTTTAGTAGCCTGTAGTGTGTCATGATGGAAATGTTCTCAATCTCTCCCACACCTTTCCTGTCAATCTTCAGCTTTCATTGTTTTATCATAGATAAATACCAGCTGAACATGATAAAAAAATAAATATAGAAGATACCTCCATGTTTAACAGTTTAAAGTCAAAGTAAGCAGTTGAGGCGTCTCTTACTTTTTTTTTTTTTTTAGCTGAAGGTAAAAACAAACAAACTGATTTATAACTCGTGACCAGCCAGCTCTGAGACTTTATTACATTATAAATCAGGTGATGGGAGAAGGAGAAGAGGACGCTCCGTGGGAACACTTAACTGTGTGCAACTGAACGAGGATGACAGCAGCAGGGATGCAGTTATTTCTGTAACAATTATTGCACAACATGGAGTTATGCTTGAGAGACAGCTGCTGCTGCAAAAGACCACCATGACGTGAAGGTGAGTAACTATCTGCAGGACTGATTTTTAAAGGAAATACACGAAGAGGGCGTGCAGAAAGAAATGTCCTGAGCTCGGTAAAAGTGTTGATTGATGGCAAAAGAATGAACAAAAATCCAAGAAGCTGTACAGAAGAAAATATATTGACATCAACGTTTATATTTCTTTTTTTCTGTAAAATTAAACACATTGGTCCGGTACTTGGTGCTAATGGGAAAAAACTTTGCTTCCACTTTTGTATAGACATCATTGATTTAAACTGTGACGTGTCCCTCCTTGCTGTCTGTTAAGAGATACTTACAAGAGTTTGACATACATTTGAAAGATTTTCAGTGTCTTCAGAAAAGGTTGCTCTCATACAGAGTTGGACAAAGGACAGGGGGTTCAGTGTACAGAGAATTTCAGTCCTAAATGTAGTAACTCTGTCTAACAATGAGTTCTATGACCTTTGGACTAGGCAAACAAACAGAACAATAAAAGAGACAAGCATGAGACACCCCTTAAAATGTGACTTCAAGATTTTTTGGGGGCTTTTTTGTGCCTTTAATGGAGAGATATGACAGTGGATAGAGTTGGAAATCAGAGATGGGAGAGAGAGAGTAGGGAATAACATGCGTGAAAGGAGCCAAGGCTGGGCTGCTGCTTGGTGGACCATGGCCTCCATAAATGGGGCGCGCACACTAACCACTGCGCCCCAAAATGTGACTTAAATATGACTTCCTTTTTATCTCATTGAATCATTCCCATAACTGAGCCTGCCTTTTTGATCTCACATGACGTCTCTGAAATCTTTGACTCCATTGTTCAATCCAGTCCCTCATGACGCATCTAAGTCCTTTGTTCCTTGTGAGTTATCAGCGTAGGCCAAAAGTATGATGAAACACAGACTTTGGCACGGTCCAGATTGATAGTTTCATCATTCTGGCTTTCCCAAACCATTGTTTTGTATTAGTAAGTAAACAATGACGGTTATCCTCTCAAACCTGAAGTATAGTGTATAGTATTTTGGGGCATATTGGTCTCTCTATTTAAAGGATTCTCAAAGCCGCTAAGTGTATGACCTGTGTGATTTATTTGGTGCGTTTCTATCGCCACAACACAAGTCTGGTTACATGTGTGGGATAACATTAACACATTAATCTAACAGTTTCTAGTCTAGGATTAACTAGAAACGACAGATTGTTTTGGTTATCTACAATAAAGCCTCGCTACTCAGCTGATAATTGGCTGCTTACATTTGTGACTGTCGTCAGTCGTACAGTGGACCAGTGGTGGTTCTAGATCACTTTTACTGAGGGGGCCAAACTGGGGCCAGTTGTTCTGTCAGAGAGGAACATTAACCCCAGGTGAAAAATAGACAAAGATGATCGCTTTAAAAAAAAATAAATGTCATGCCAAATAAAAGCACACATCATTAAATACCACAACATAAAATACCATGATTTATATTTGTTTCAATAACAGTATTTAATACTAGATACATACTTTAATACAATCAATACAGTGTAAGCTGGGCCTAAGGGACCATCAATTAATTACGTTTTCATGGGGACAAAGCTGTCTTGCGGTACCTTCCTGCTGACTTACATTTCATGTCCACAGACGGCTGAATTCTGACATTTCAGTGATGCACAATCCAGACTGGGAAATACCCGAAGAAACTGAATATGGTCATCTGACGTCTTCAAAGCAGACAGCACCGCACAGTCTGTTAGAGATGAGTAAAGTCTTTATCTCTTTTATCGCCCAGGAAATTTCTTTGCACATAATTGTTTTTTTTCAAAATTCATCCAAAATCTTCCCTATCAATGTGCACCAAAAAAAATAAAACATTTGACTACTCAATAAAAAGCAGCGAGAGTAGCTCGTTATGTAACTTTCTTGTCAAAGGGCACCACGGTGGATTATTAGAGACTAATTCATTATGTGTATAAAAATCTGCATGTTCTACTCCATTAAACTTATCCTTTTATGCCAATAGTGTGTGTGTGTGTGTGTGTGTGTGTGTGTGTGTGTGTGTGTGTGTGTGTTTGTGTGTGTGTGTGTGTGTGTGTGTGTGTGTGTGTGTGTGTGTGTAGATGTGGATGTGTGTGTGTGTGTGTGTGTGTGTGTGTGTGTGTGTGTGTGTGTAGATGTGGATGTGTGTGTGTGTGTGTGTGTGTGTGTGTGTGTGTGTGTGTGTGTGTCCATTTACATTTCCCCTTTCCCCAGTTCATAAATCACATACAGTATCAGTTCATTTTTTTCAGTACATTTATGTTGTTACATTTGTTGTCCACAAGGGGGTGCCATGATGTTTTCAGTCTACAAAGGGCTTCCTCAACTCAGGCTCAGACTGGCTTGTTTAGACACAATCTCACATTATCTGTGTTCAGGATTGAAACTAAAAGACAATACGTTATTTTGAATTCTGTATTTAAATGTACAAAATCAGACTCTGAATAACCCATGCTCACCAAACCTACACTGACTCCCTTATTTATTATTAAAAAAGTGGAGTACTATCTGGATGTCTTCAGAAACACAAGTCAGTGTAGGTATGATTCACAAAATCCATGAATTGTTTGCTTCTAAAAAAAAAGAATTGGAGACTTACATTTTCCGGTCGTGTCAAACCAGGAGTCTCAGGTCCAAAAAAGGTGTTTTTTAAATAGCATCGAGGAACAGGGATTAATTGTTCCCTTGAAACAATACATTCCTGAAGTCAAAGGCTGTGTGCAGTTACTTCCTCCCTGGTCAGTCCTGTTGTGTTTGCTTATGTTATTTTCTTCAAAGCTGGACTGAACCACCACCTTGATGCCTTTTTGAACTGCTTTTTTTGAGCTTGGGAATGACGATAGAGCAGCCTCCAGCATCAAAGTTTGATTATTAGTTCAAGAATTACTCCGTTTTCTTGTCATTGTTGTGTAGCGCTCAGGATTTGTCTCACTCTGTGTTTGTACAGCAGGGATGACTATTGTGAGGAAGGATATTTAGTCTGATTCAGGTCCCAGCAGACATCCCCTCCCTGCTGCATAAGACAGACAAAATGAAGTTTGGGGAGAACAGGCGTCCTGTATGTTGACCTCTCTGTTGCTCGTGGTGTACTTACACCATTATTACTAATATCTATTCATAGTATGAAGAGTTTT